>NC_134856.1:77912307-78279807 GCF_049852395.1 Peromyscus maniculatus bairdii | reverse complement strand
CATTTGACTTATGGGCTTCCATTGCAGCTGCCCTTTAGAAGATACGATCATTGGACTTGAAGTTGCGTGTGCTTAAAGGTGCAACATACAGGAGAAATAATCACTTGTCAGTATGCCTTCGAAGGTCTTACAATAAAGCAAGCAGTGTTTGCAAAAGTGCCAGGTTTCATAAGACAGGGAGAGAATTCTGTAGGTGCCATGGCAGACTTCCCAGATGTGCATTGGGGGAGGGGAAATGGGGACCTCATGACAGAAAAGCCACCACCCCTAACAGTTGGAAGAGCTGGATGAAGAAACCACTTGAATTTAGAATATCAATAGAAGGCCCCCAGAGTGGGTTTTAGGAGGGTTATCCCACCAACAAATACATTTGACACATAAGGATGGTTTTAAATAAATAAGTAGAATTGATTCCTAAATCATACTTCTGCATTCAGGAGCAATAGATGTCAATCAAGCCTGGGTGACATTTGCTTGTCAATACGGAATGATGGCTGGGAAGACAGTAACTTATTACAACAGGGTGAGAATCTGAAATGAGAAACAGGAACAAATAATAATATAACAAGCAAGTAATAAATCCTAAGTGACTATCAGCAAACCCTGGTCTTGTCTGTAGGCTCCACAGCACAGCATCTCCTTCAAGATTCTGCAGCCTCTCCCCATTCTCCCCTATCTCAACAGTTAAGTCCTTTCTCTGATTCAAAACAAAGGAAGGTCAAGTGAGCAGATTCATTGATTCCTTGGAGGGGAATGTCAGCAGTTCCTTGAGGGCTTTCTGGGGGAGTCAACACTAAAGACCCCGGCTTACTTTCCCATGGTACAGCTACCCCCATGTTCTCTCACCATCAGCCAGGCTACTAATAGGGTCCTAGGGTGCTGATAGGGTGATGAGAAATGGCCTTCCAACTCTCAAAACCTTAATTTTCATTTTAGGAGAATGGTTTTTATAAATGTGCATCAATACCTTTGGCATATATATTCTGTAAAGTTTTGTTCATGTGAGCTACCTGATTTCTGTATTTTTAAGTAATAAACACAGAAACTGATTGCTCCAGACCACAGTACCAACACCTATCCCCCCCCCCCCCCGACATACCTTCTTGGTTGTTTCTCAAAAATCTTTCTCCAGGGTGAGAAAATGGTAACCTATGATGCATGCCCACAGTGGAAGGAAATGTACTCATGTAACAAACTCTTCTTTCATGTTCCAAAATATCCCAATTGATAAAGCCTTCTAAATTACTAAGGAGAGTCTGATGGAAGGGATGTCTGAAATGGAGTTTTTAAAAGATAGAGATAAATAAATGTTCTTCAAAAGGACACAAAGGGCTTTCCCACTGAAGATCTTCATTTCATGAGAGAATTCATGAGATGAGAATGTGACATACTAGAGTCAAGATCAGCTCTGAGAAATGAGTCATCTTCTCATGCAGATGGGAAGACCCAGACCTGTGCCATTGCATGAGATCACTGGAATGATCTCTACAAATCATTACTGCATCCAGCCCAGCCTGAGAAGGGTGGTAACATGGGGCATTCCTTTGCCAACTTCTTTTTATGACAATGCAATGTTTGATATTGCATGCAAGTGCTCTGATATCCTAGAACTCTGCTGAGGTTTCTGAAGATGACCAGTGCTGCTTGTTCAGAATGAAGGCACCTTCTCCCAAGTTCCAAGGCTGAGAGACTATCTATCAAAGGCACATTTCTGAGTGCACACATGAGCATTTGGCTTTTTTGTGTGAAGTAAGTTAAAGTCACTGCCCTCCTTTCTCTTTTCTAGAATACCCCCACCATGCACTTTGGGAGAACATGGCTTTTGTTTCCCCAAGATTTTCAGGGATGACTCGGTAGTAAATGAACGTATGGCTGCTTGCTGTCATTTTCTACTGCTCTAGTTCATGGAAGCTTCTCTGGAGAGTTACTCATGCTTCATCTCTTGTTCTGACAGTTTGAATAAACCATCTGATGCAGCTTATTACTCATCTTCTTTATATATATGTAATAATGGAAACCACGTCAATTAAAAATATTTAGTTTTCTTTAGTGCTCATCAGAAAAGCAAGTTTTCTCTCATATTTGGTATTAGTCTTGGAAATGGCTGTGGAGTCTCTTTTTCACAGCATTCCTCGCTGTTTTGGAAGAGAGGGAAAAAAAAAACACGAGTGGTATTCTCAATACTGAATCCGAGCCTTTGGGATGCTTCAGCTGACAAAGGCCAATCCAGAGACGCAGGATCGCGGTGGGGTGGTGATCTGTGATTTTCATCTTCCCGCATCATTTGTGCTGCTTTCGAAGAGCTGGGCAGATTCTAAGTGCAAGACTCCCACACAGACACACACAGCCATCCATTAATCTTTATCGAGCACCCACTGGCAGCATAGCCCTAGCCTGGGCTCTTACAGGCAAACAAATATTTAGTCATAAGAATGACTTCCAAATCTAGCAACACCTAAACAGAAATAGCATTTCTTATAATAAGGAGAAATCACAAATTAATAGGCCCAAGCTAGAAAAGCAGGCATAAGAAATCGTTTTTTTTTTTTAATTGGGACTAGATCAGCTATTTACCTTGAATGTCTGAGTCTCCAAATTGTGTTTCACAGCATATGCTCTTTTGACTGGAAAATATTGTTTATAGCTTTAAAGGGTCTGTTTGGAAATATGTGAGGAAACAGTATATCCTTACAGTTTGAGAACTAGAGGGTTCTTAATTTGTTCCCTAGACATCTTCATTCTGTAGCTGTGAAGGATGCTTAGTGGCTCTGAGCTTCAACTCTTTTTTCCATAAAATGGGAATAACACTAATATCTAAATCACAGAGTTGTGGAGATTGAAGAATCAACACAGATAATCACAATGGTACCCAATTTGTGAGAGCTCAGCAAATATCAGTTGGCATACTGTGTACTGTAGGGATGCTGAGCAGTACATGCATCTATAAATTAGATGGTAGGACACACAGTGTGGAGTGTAATTTACATGCAACTTAATAGAAATGGCATATAATGGACAATTGGTGTTATAGACTTAGCTAAAACTTAGAACATGAAAATTCTCCAGCAGAGTTGGCATGTGCCATCTTCTATCATCTAAGACAGTGGTTCTCAACATGTGGGTTGTAACCCCTTAGTGGTCTAACAACCCTTTCCCAGGGGTCACAGATCAAATATCCTCCATATCAGATATTTACATTACAATTTATAACAGTAGCAAAATTACAGTTATGAAGTAGCGATGAAAATAATTTTATGATTGGGGGTCACCACAGCATGAGGAACTGTATTAAAGGGTCACAGCATTAGGAAGGTTGAGAACCACTGATCTAAGACAACGCAAGACAAAACTCAAAATGAGGATGACTTCTCCAAGGTTAGAAAAAGAAAGTTTCACATCAAGGTTATTTAGATTCATTGCAGATTTCAGATGGAGGACCGAAGAGGATGCACTTTTTCCCTGTAGGAAGGCCCTGTCTGAAGCTGACAAGTCGTGATCATACTTTAAAATTATTGAGGTAGTTATTTTGAAACCACTGTTTATGGTCATTCTCAAATAAGGAAACGTGCTAGCTGGGGTTGCTTATACATTAGTCAGGAGATCAATCACTTTGAAGGACTTCTAAGTCAGCACCATATCATCAGATTGAGAATTTTTAATACACAGGAGAATGAGTTGGAAAGGTAGTTTGACAGATCAGTTGTGACCAAACTAGTGAATGGGTGACTGGAGGTAGTAACCAGCTCATTATAGAAGACTAGGCTATAACACATTTATTCAAACTGATCTCAGATTCTAACCACATCAATAAAAGGACACAATCTCCAGGATGAGTATGATGTTTTGTGCTTGTCATGAATATAGTGCTTGGTCCCTATCACCCTGCAGATGTAGAATGAAGGGCAAGTTACCAAGGACTGAAGTATGAACCAGTCCTCTGTGATTTCTGGTTTTCATTGTTAACTTGGCTAGAATTAAAATCACTCGGAATATGGTAAGGCACATCTCTGGGTGTATCTGTGTTTTCAGAGAGAATCGCTAAGTGAAGAGACCAACTCTGAACACAGGTGGCTCCATCTCAGGCATTAGGAACCCGAAAGTAATAAAGGTGGCAAAAGGCTAATGCCAACAAAATGCCTACATTTCCCTGTCCTCTGGCCCCTGGCTCAATGGGATGTGAACAGCATCTGTTGCACATTTCCACAGCTATGAATGGAGCTGTTCTGACACGCCTTCCCTGATATGCTGGACTGAAACCAAGATGCAAATTAAATAACTCTTCCCCTTATGTTATGCTCAGGTATTTTGATTTCAGCCATTCAAAAGAAACTAATGCACTCTCTTAAGCCATGGTCACATGAACACAGTCATCCAAAGGTGAGAGGTAGAGTCAAGAAAGTAAAATTAGCTAATGCTGCAGCAGAAAAGACAACCTGTGCATCCACAGATTGGTCTAATGGGAGGTAGTGATGAACACTGTAGTGGTCTTATTGTTTTGTTTAATGATCCAGGGATGCCAGACATTTTTAAGAAGGAGGTCATGGAAGGCTTTCAACAGAGCTACATCATGAGAAGAGCAGCGGATATTCTAGAATCTGGTCCTAAACGTGGTCAACCCAGAGTAGTTGTGAACTCTGGTGGTAGATGTACTCAGTTTCACACCTACATGAATATAACCTCAGAACAATGCATGTTCTGATGTGAACAACATGACCTGTAAACAAATGACATCCTTTCTGGAGTACCCATGTGCCAAGTAGATATAATAGCTTTTCCTAATGCAGGGAGAATTCTCAGCTGTATATAAGTGGTCTACTTCTAAACCTTAATCTTAAAACATAAATTGCCAAGGTATTTTAGAATTTTAATAAGCTGCAGGGAAAAAAGTGACCCACTGTAAGTTGCTCTGCTTTCAAGATCAATAGTTTTAACTTTACTGTGATGTCTGCCATTGAAAGTTATGCAGTTCATAATTAAATTAATTAATGAGGAACTTTATTTTAAGCTCAATTATGGGGAAAGTCCATAAGAATTATACTTAAATCACAGCTCTGTGTTTTGCTTTGCTCTTTTTTAGCTCAAAAGTCAAATGGAAAAAAAATTCCCATTGATCAGTATCCACAGAAGCAAATGGTTCTCATTCAGACCCTTCTAACAAGATGTCTGCAGCTTAGGTATCCAGTATGAGCCTTGTCTGGTATGCAAATGGTACCAGGTGTTTCTGCCTGTTTTTGCATATGTATCTGTGTGATATCTGTGCATCTGTACATTTTTGCATGTATGTGGGCACATGCATGAACATGTTCATAGGCACCTACCTATGTGTGCATGTGTTGGATGCCAGAAGCTGATGTTTATAGCGCTCTACCTTATATTTTGAGTCAGAGTTTCTGACTGAGCTTGCTATTTTGGCTAATCAATCTAGCCAGCCTATTTAGGGGACTCCTTGTCTCTGCTTCCTTTGTCCTGGGATTACAGCTGGGCCACCATGCCCATTCAGTTTTTGTGTGGGTTTGGGGAATCCGAACTAGGGTTCCTAATGCTTGCATAATAAGCAGTTAACCCAACTCCCAAGCCCTGTTTTTGCCCTTTCTAGCTTGCCATTTCTATGTTTGAACCATTCATGTGAAACAGCAACTTCCCAAGGGAAGAAGCAGAAGTTTGTGTTATCAATAGATACTTTTGTGAAAAACTATTAAAATCATCTATTAAATTAGGGATTGTCTAAACATGTCTATTACACAATAGCTCCTATTATGTATGTATTTATATATGTCTCCCATTATATATTATCTAATCATGCAAATCAATATGTCAACATTTATGCATTTGTATATATAGATATATATATATAGATAGATAGATATAGATATATATATATACACACACACACACATAAATTTTCACAGTTAATCTTATGTGTTTTTTATAAATGGACAGAAAGGAATGTAAGGAAAGTCAATACTGAATATCTGGGGGGGTGTCTCTTGTTTGAAATCCCATAATTTTGGCATATCTCCCCTAGAAATGAGCATACCTGCTGCCATGACAACACAGACCACTGACTAGCTCTTCCTTTCCATTGTCCCACGGCCAAGTATGGTGTCCATATACCTCTTGGTTTAAAGTCCTGGAATAGAATAAAGGGTGGGGGGAGGGACCAATTAAAAGGAGTTTTACAAAAAGTATGTTTCTTAGGGGAAAAAAATTCATGTTGAAGCTGGACTACATGTTGGCTTTTCCTTCAGAAATTCTAACTGGCTCAGAGGCCATAGCCTAATGTTTTATCCAGCATTTGACTGCACTGGTGAAAATGAGTTCTCTGGATAAATCAGTTCTATTATTTTCTCATTAATACATTTCATTTAATTCAATTCAATTCAATTCAGTATAAAACATGTGAGAAGAGAACTAAACACGGCCCGTGTCATCCTCCAGCCGTCTTTTCTCCCCGCCTTCAGCAATTGTTCAACGCCTATGACCATGCTCCAAAATTAGGACTTGCTGGTTGTCCTTGAGGTCAGGGACTCTAATTCCCTAAGCTCTGGTGACTGGTGCAAAGCTTCTTTACATTCCCAGGCTTGATTTGCATAACTGGGCCTGTCTTCTGCATCATTGGCCAATTCTCAGTTAATCATTCCCGAAATAGCCTCTCCATCTCCAGGCTCTAGTGAGCTCCCTTTCACACCTTCCTCTCCCTTCTCCTCCTCTGGACACCCATTTAATCTCCTGTTGCCCTGAGCTCCTTCCCTCCCTGCACCTTCCCTGGGGTTTCTCAGTCACGTGTGGCTCCTCTTCGAACACCCACCCCACTGCACTTTGTTCTAAGCCCATTCTTCTGCCCCTGCTATCATGCCAGGTCTTTTCATCTCTGGCTTCCTGCCATGTTTTGTCACTTGGTGTTGTTATAAAGGAATGCCACATACTAGATAATATAGAGAGAAGAGAAATGTATTTAATCACAGCTCTAAAGGCTGCAAGTCCAAGGCATAATGCTGCCATCTGTTTGGCATCCAGTGAAGGTCTTCCTGCAGCACTACCCCATGGTAGAAGATGGAAGAGAAAAAAGAAGGAAGCCAAGTTCAGACTTTTAGGAAGGGAGGAAGGGAAGGAGGGAGGGGGGAGAGAGTTAATGCAGTTGGCAAATTTATTCCTATACCATGTCGATAATATCTGAACCTATTAATTACTACAGCTATGGATGTGTTGCTACTTGTATTTTGAGGGTTTTGTTTTTTAAATCTTTGAGTAAATAAGTTAACTAGTCATGCCAATTTATCCAATTTTTAAAACAGAAAGGAGGGACTGGGAAAATGGCTCAGTGGGTAAGTGATGGTTAGGGAAGCCTAAGGACTTGACTCCAAACACTGAGACATTGAACCAAAGGGTGTGCTGTGTTACACACCGAGGCTCCCAAAAAATGCCACCAGGACGAATGAAGAGATGATGTTAGATAGGCAGGAAAGAGGGAGGAGTGAAGAGGTTTTAGTTGTTGTTTTGTTTGGGTTCCTTGTTTGTTGGTTTATTTTTCTCTTTGTGTTTGTTTGCTTGCTTGCTTGCTTTGTTTTGTTTTGATTTTTTTTTAAATTTTCATTGGGAACTGCTACAGGGGGAGGGGAAGATATGGAGGGACTGAGAGGTGAGCAGAATTGGGATGCATGATGTGAAATTCCCAAAGATTCAATAAAGAAGTTATGTTAAAAGAAAATAAAGTTGACCTGGTACTATGTTACCTTCAACACTAGAGGAAGGGATGGAGGAGGTAGATTGCTGGAGCTCCTTAGCTGGTTACCTAGCCATTTAGTGAGTTCCAGCTTCCATGAGACATCTTGTCTCAAAAACATTAAGATGGCATGGTTGGGAGTTCCTTTTATTTAAAAAATATTTGATTATTTTATGTACATGAGTGTTTTGTTTACATGTATGTCTATGAACCACACATGTGCCTGGTGCCCAAAAAGGACAGAAAAGGGCATCAGACCCCCTGGAGCTATAATTACAGACGATTGTGAGCCACCATGCGGGTGTTGGGAATTGAACCCAGGTCCTCTGGAAGAGCAATAAAAGCTCTTCACTGCTGAGGCATCTCTCTAGGTTAGTTTCAATAGTGAACTTGGTATATTCTAGAATTAGAGTATCAATGAGGAATTGTCTGAATTGTGTGGGCCTGTGGGCATGCCAATGAGAGATTTTCTTAACTAGGTTTATTAAGGTGAGAAAACTCACTCTGAATATGGGTAGCACTCTTTTAAAGGCTGGGCCTAGGACTGAATGAAAAGGAGAGAGCCAGCTGAGCACAGGCATATCTGCATCCATTCTCTCTGCTCCGGACTGCAGATGTGACCAGCTACCTCAAGTCCCTGCCACCTTGACTTTTCTATTAAGGTGAACTGCAACTTGGAATAAACTCCTAAAATAAACTAAATAAAATAAACACTTTCCCTATCTTCCTTTCACCAGGGTGTTTTATCATTGGAAGAGGAGAGGGAACTAAATAAGAGGTGGAGAGTAAGAGAGTACATTTGCCACCAACCTCAGGCCTCCATAGGCATGCACACACACCCTCAAGAGCATGCACATACTTTTTTCTCTCTCTCTCCCTCTCCCCATCCCCCAGGCCCGCCACACACAAATGGTGTCATCCTTTATTTGGTATCACACATAACTACTCAGTTATCAAAAGCCCTAACAACTGTAGGCAGACCTGTGCATTTGTAAGCACAGATTTACTCACTACAAATATGAATGTCACATCCCCCTCTTCACATCTTGATTTGTTATTTATAATTAGAGCATTTGTTTCAACCCCAGTAACTTCTTCTGCCAGTCTATAATACATTGTCACCTAAGTACTCACCAGCTCCAGACACATAGACAATGCATTCCAGGTAAGATAGCACAGCACACTTGAGACCGTCAATGAATTTTCTGAAGTTTTAAGCACGGAGTGTAGTTTGAATGTTAATGAGTTTCAGCTCTTCTTAAATCCACACAAATATAGAAATACATATTGTACGATGCAAATGAACTTGAAGTGGCTTTCAGTGGATGATAATGCCATCCCTGGGATGGCTGCATTAATACCCACGGACAGAAACCACTCAAAAGGTACCACTTTCCCACCCATGAAAGAGAACAGGCAAGCTGCTCTTCCCAAGCAATAAAGAGGACATAATTCAGCTGCAGAAATAAATACTCTTCCATGACACAAAGAGAATGGAACTGGAGAGATAAAGATGCGAGGATAAATACAGGTGGTTTGCTAGTGAAAAGGGAATCTCAATGAGAGAAAAATGATTGGCCCATTTCCTTTCCTTGAGTGCTTCCCATAGCAGCCTTCTTGGAATAACTCAAGTTTTAAATATGGCGGTGCATTTAAGTTCAGCCTTCAAAAATAGCCTTGTCATCAGGGAACAATTTTGAAGCACCGTGGGAATAGCTAAAGAACTGGATTCTCTTGGAAGCAACAATTGCCTCCTTGTCAGTGCAATTAGAAATGACCAGTGGGCAACGGGGAGAGGAATGGTGAGGATCTACTGTACGTACTGTGACTGCTGCTTCCTTCTACCTGGTTGGAACGTGCTGTTAGCCTCACTCGGGGCTCAGCTGGCATGCTAAAGCCGCCTCTCATCCTCACCAGCAACTTGATGGATGCATGCCATCACCACAGACCCGGGTGTGACACAACTCCAAATTAAAACCTGCACTCTTTCGTTGTCCAGGAGATTCATTTGAGGCTGTTACCCCCTCCACGTACTCCATCCTCTCTTTCCTGACTATGAACTCTGAAATCATTGGCAACTTAATTTTTTAACCACAAATGTGACCATTTTGACTATTCACTTGTGAAACTTTTTAAAATTTAGCATAGAAGAGACTTTAATTGAAACTGAGTTTCTTGAAATGAAGTGGCCTCTTTGTGGAAGATGGAGTATTTTGAAGGGATTTCAGGTCTTTGTGTGGCATTCACCTGCAATCACAGAGCTTGGGGTTAGGGGATGATTGAGGTGTATATACACTGACTCAAATAGAATGGGCGAGATTGAAATTGGAAAACTCCTTTTAGATGAACTGTTCATGAAAGTGGAAAATTACAGGATTTGTCTCAGTAACATAATATTTGGGGCTATGAGAAGACACTTTCATATTTTATCTTGGCAGTAAGAGCTTGTTACAGAAAATAAGATGGCTGGCTTGAAGAGAGGGTCTCAAGTTCGAAAGCTATTTGTTTTGTTTTGTTTTCCTTAATGCTAAAGTAGGAAAATTACCTTTTAAAATTATTAAGAAGGCTAAGTAAGGTAAGGATCCAGAAACTAGGGAACCACACCCTTTCCAGTTCTCAGATTGCTCTTTTGGATGGGACAAACTTGTTTAAGGGGCTAGGGTACTTTGAACAAAGCAGATCTCTCTCTCTCTCTCTCTCTCTCTCTCTCTCTCTCTCTCTCTCTCTCTCTCTCTCTCTCTCTCTCTCTCTCCTCCCACAATGTCTGCTACCAGCATCTGTGCACCCAAGAAGTCTTCAGAACAACTTTTTAATGAGGAAAGAGAAAGGTATCTGCTGCTTGTGCCTGCTAAAAGGAAAGATCAAAGCATATTCAACAGTTATTGTTCATCGGAACATTCTGGACCAGCTAATACACCTTTAGCAGCACCAGAGGAACCTGCGGAGGTAGACCAGTCACAGTGACTCTTCCTTGGGAAGACCCTGGGATGGAAACCTGGGGCCCTTTGTCCCTGAGACTCTAGCTGTCGTCTTTTCTTCAGTCCCATCTGGTCAGGTACTTCCTCGGCTCCACAGGGGCCAGGTTCTCTTTCTTGACTTTCAAAATTTAAATCTAAGAGTTATGGGCTAGCCATTAACTCTAACATTTGGGAGGCAGAGACAGGAGGATCTCTGTGAGTTTAAGACTAACCTGGTCTCTGCACTGCAAGTGCCAGGTCGGCCATAGCTACAAAGTGAGACCATGTCTTTAAATAGATATAAATAAATAAATAAATAAATAAATAAATAAATAAATAAATAAAGATATGGACCATTGGCAGGTCCAAAGAGAAATGTCGGCCATAGCTACAAAGTGAGACCATGTCTTTAAATAGATATAAATAAATAAATAAATAAATAAATAAATAAATAAATAAATAAATATATGGACCATTGGCAGGTCCAAAGAGAAATGACCACAGAGGTCTTCTACTGAAGCCCTGGAAGCTCTCACAGTCCTTCAGATCCTGTGGGATTTGGCAATGGGGCCCACCACCACCTTCTTAGCTCATGTCCTTTCTTATTATACTACCTTAAATGGTTTTATGTTACTTAGAAATGTAGACCCTAACAATAAAGCCATGATGGGGCTTTAACAGCTTTATGGGGATGTTTATGCTTTCTTCTAAACCTTCGAAGTGCTGTCTACTAGAACTTTCTAGGAGACATGATGGGAATGTTCTGCACTTGTTGTGACCATTAAGGTAGCTTCTAGTCACAAAAGACTGTTGCACACTTCACATATAACTAGTGCAAACAGGAAAATGAATCTATCATTTTACTTCATTTAATTATGTTAAATTTAACTAGGTAACTAGTGGGTCTGTGTTTAGAGGTGCGCTGTGTTCCGATGGTAAGGTTTCTTTTTCTCGGGGAAGGACAAAATAAGAAAGAAATGCTCACACACTGAAACAGTGAGTCACTAGTTGTCTTGAGCAAAAGCTCATGAAACGAGATTCCAGAAGGCCTCCTGGAAACGCCACATGCTTGGAAGTGGCCATGGGCAAAGCAGTATATCATATCGTTTAGCTGAGGGCCTTATAAGCAAGTGTCACACATAAGGCAGCTTAAGGGAACTTGGTTTTCCCATAATTATAAAACTAGAAGTCTGACGCCCAAATAACAGCAGATTGGTTTGTGTCCATCTTTCTCCTTGACTTGTAAGTGGTTGTTGTGATAGTTTAAATGTAGGATGTTCCGCCAAGGGCCATGTGCTGAAGGCTTAGTCCTCAGCTTGGTACCATTGAGAAGTAATGGAAATTTTTATGATGTGGCTTGTGATGGGAGGTTTACAATCTTGGGAGCATGCCAAAAGAGGAGGAAGTTGTAAGATCCTGCTCTCTCTCTCTCTCTCTCTCTCTCTCTCTCTCTCTCTCTCTCTCTCTCTCTCTCTCTCTCTCTCTCCCCCTACCACCCCTTTCCTGGTCTTGGCCATAAGGTGAACGTCATTTTGCTCCACCACGAAGGATGTGGTAGTTTGGATAAGATGAGATGTTCCCCCATAGTCTCTGGCATTTGAACATTTGGTCCCCAGGTGATAGCACTGTTTAGGTGGTTTAGGAGGTGTGGCCTTATTAGAGGAAGAACATCACTGGAGGTGGCTTTCAAAGTATAAAGAATGGTACCACCTTCCAGTGTGCTCTCTCTGATTGGCACTTGTGGTTCAAGATATGAGTCCCCAGTTTCCACTCCATCCACTATGCTGCTGCTTGCTGCTACACTTCCCAGCCATGATGGGCTTTTATTCTTCTGGAACCAGATGCCAATTAAAACCCTTTTTCTATAAGTTGCATTGGTCATAGCATGTGGTATTGTATTCCCCCAAATATTGTGCATGCTAATAAACTTATCTGGGGTCAGAGACAGAGCAGCCACAATATTAAACATAAAGGATAGGCAGTGGTAGCACACGCCTTTAATCCTAGCATTCCAGAGGCAGAAATCCATCTGTTCAAGGATACAGACAAGCATGTTGACTCATCACGCCTTTAATTCCAGAAAGCGAGCCTTTAATCCCAAGGAGTGGTGGTAGAAAGCAGAAAGGTATATAAGGCGTGAGGACCAGAAACTAGAAGCATTTGGCTGGTTAAGCTTTCAGGCTTTCGAGCAGCAGTTCAGCTGAGATTCATTCTGGATGAGGACTCAGAGGCATCCAACCTGAGGAAATAAGACCAGCTGAGGAATTGACAAGGTGAGATAGCTGTGGCTTGTTCTGTCTCTCTGATCTTCCAGCATTGACACCAATAGCTGGCCCCAGGTTTGATTTTATTAATAAGAAATGTTAAGATTCCTGCTACAATAGCGTTTTATCACGGCAACAGAAAAGTTACTAACACGGTGGGTGTATCTCTTTTCCCATGACATGCTACCTCATCATATACCTAAAGTAATAGGGCCAATCAATTATGGTCTTGAACTTCCGAAATTATGAGCCGAAATAAGCCTTGTCATTTTATAGGATGGCCATCTCAGTTATTTTGTCACAGTAAAGGAAAGCTAACACTTCTTTCTCTTCCTTGTGTCTTCCCATAGTCTTCCTCTATGTCAGTATCCTAGTCTCTCCTCTTACAAACTACCAGACCCGTCAGATTAGAGCCCACCCATAATGAATCATTGATTCTTAGCTGCTTTAAGTACAGTCACAGTTGAAGAACTGGATTAGAGTTTCAACATATGGATTTGTGGGGACAGAATACAACTGAGCTAGAAGAAACAGTGGCTTAGACATGGAAATGCCTGAGAGAGGATGGCAAAGAAGAATGTTCTAGTTGCTAGCACAGCTAGACATGTACCATCCACTGAGACCAGAGCCTTCAATCAGAATTTCCAATCCAAGTTTGCAGCACCTCATGCATTTTAATTACAGCGTCAGATGAGCTGTAGATGTGACATAGCTCTCTTCCAGGTTACCATGTCCAGGGAGTTTAATGAGTGTGACTTATTGCTTGTAACTAAGAGATTTCAATGGTGATTTTTGGCTCTTTCAGATTCTTCCTTTGAAATTATTTCTACTTTGTCTTTTTCTCCTCTGAAATGGTTTCTAGAGCATGGCTTTGTGGTTACATGGCAGGATCTTCATAATAGCTTCCAGCCTGTTCAGTTTCCTGACCCCCAGCTTGTGCCAGTTCTCATCTTACATACCAAATTGAGATTCCTCACCCCAAGAGATGGTAGTCATCACTCCTCCCACTTTCTAGAGATTTTAAAGGCCCCATCATCTCAGAGTCTCAAAATAAATCTCTAATTCATAATGTCACACCAATTATACTTTATGCCTACTTAAGACTTAATTTCTATTATCACTGAAAATTCTGCTCCTTCTATGACATATCTCACATGTTTCCAGGCATGGCTCCTTTCTCCTGCCACCCCTACTTAGTATGCTTCCAGAGGCCACCTGCTCTGAAGATTTGCTCTTAAAAAAAAAAAAACCAAACAAACAAAAACAACTTTCATTTAAAAGTTGTGCTTCCCCAGAAACACCTTCTCTGTCCATTCTGTCTGGAACTGACCTGGTGCGGGCCTATAACCCCAGCTACTCAGAGGCTGAGTTCAAGATCAGCCTGGGCAACTTAGTTATCTATTCTCAAAAAAAAAAAAAAACCAAAAACAGAGGCAGCAAGTGGACACAGGAGCCTGCCATTGAGCCCAGTGACCTGAGTTCAATCCCAAGGCCCCACATGGTAGAAGGAGAGACAAAAATCCAAAAGTTGCCCTCCATTGTTGCACACACACACACACACACACACACACACACACACGGAAAAAAGGGTGTGTTCCCGTTATATCTTCCTTTTTGGTAGTGTTACTGGCTGTACTGAATTTTCATATGTTGAAGCCTCAATTCCAGTTCTTGCAAATGTTTCCTTATTTATAGATTCTTTAGAAAAATCATTAAGCTAGAATAGGTCATTTATTTTTATTTTTTTATTTATTTTACAATACTATTCAGTTCTACATAATAGCCACAGATTCCCTTGTTCTCTCCCTTCCTGCCCCCCTCCCCTTCCCCCTAGCCCACCCCCCATTCCCACTGCCTCCAGATCAAGGTCTCCCCCGAGGACTGGGATCGACCTGATAGACTCAGTCCAGGCAGGTCCAGTCCCCTCCTCCCAGATTGAGCCAAGCGTCCCTGCATAAGTCCCAGGTTTCAAACAGCTAACTCATGCAACAAGCCCAAAACCTGGTACTACTGCCTAGATGCCTCCCAAACAGATCAAGCCAATAGACTGTCTCACCTATTCAGAGGGCCTGATCCAGTTGGGGGCCCCTCAGCCTTTGGTTCATAGTTCATGTGTTTCCATTCATTTGGTTATTTGTCCCTGTGCTTTATCCAACCTTGGTTTCAACAATTTCTCTCTCATATAGACCCTCCTCTTTCTCATTAATTAGACTCCCAGCGCTCCACCAGGGGCCTAGCCGTGGATATCTGCATCCAGATTCCTCAGTCCTTGGATGGGGTTTCTGGCACAACTATTAGGGTGTTTGGCCATCCCATCACCAGAGTAGGTCAGTCGCGGCTGTCTCTCGACCATTGCCAGCAGTCTTTTGTGGGGATATCTTTGTGGATTTCTGTGGGCCTCTTAGGCTCTTTGTTTCTTCCTTTTCTCATGTGGTCTTCATTTACCATGGTCTCCGAATAGGTCATTTTAATGGATCCCAATCCAATATTACCAGTGTGCTTATGAAGCAAAAATATTAGGGGACAGAGATATACTGAGGAATTGAAGGAAACACATCTTAAGAACCTGACCTTATAGACTCCAAAAGAAAGATCTAAAATAGATCCGTCTCTATAGTCCCAGAAGAATTCCACAGGGCTGACACCCTGATCTCAGACTTTCTGCTTCTAAAACTGTAAGAAAACTAACTTCTGTTGTTTTTAAACCACATGATCCACTTTGTTATGGCAACCATAGGCATATAACACAGGTGAGTGTGAATCAGTATTTCTTTCTCTGTATGTCTAGTTCCCCTGCAGGCAGACAATTAGTTCCTTTAAAGCTATATCTCATGGGTAGAGCAGTACCTGTCACATGATAGGCATTCAGTAGTTGGGATGCCATTCTAATGTTCTTGGCTCTGTTAATGCTAATTCTTCAGTATAATAATTTTGACAGTTTGTTTGCATATAAAATTTGCAGCCCAGAATCCAGCCTTTGCTGGTAATGAAGGTGGCACTTCAGTCTCTCTTGCCTTTTCTTATTTCTCAGTTGGCTCCAAACTTGATCAAGGAGGAAGGATGCTGGGTATTAGCGCTTTTGATTTTCAATATCACTTTGCATCTTGGAAGTGGTAGGGACTCTGCAAACACTTTACTAAATAAGATTTTGTTTACCTGTTTGCTGAAATTTTCCTGATGCATTTTTAAAGTTATATCTGTTCCTTGAAGATTTCACACATGTGTATGGTTATTTTTACTTCCCACTCTCTCGTATCTGTCTCACATCTCTATCACGCCACCTCCTCTATATAGCTCCATCTTCCACGTTCATGTCTTTTTGTTTTTTCTTTGTGACTCACTGAGTTTAACCCTCTGTGTGAACCTGGGTATGGGACTGTCTAATGGAGCCTGGAGGGCTTACTGGTGGATACTTAGTGGAAGACATGACTTTCCCTCCCTCAAAACCCACCTTTTTTAGTTTACCCGGCAGGGTAGGGTCCATGAGCCTCTCCTTCATCCCAACTGGCTATTGACAGGTTCAGTCTGGTGCAGGATCAGTGCTGGGAACCCAGATGCCATGTGTTCTGATTGCATAATGCATATTGTGATCTCCAGCTGGAATCCAGGTCTCTAAAGGGCAGGGATTTTCCTAAATGATTGAAATTCTGCCCTCTTGTAGTAAAGGTTTAATAAATCTGCCCATGTGCCCATTCTGTGGCACTTTGGTGGAATATGGAGGTAGGTCCTGACAATTCCCTTTGTCTGAGCTTCCTCTCCCCACTTCCACAACTCCTCCACAGTACACAGACCACCAGCGTGGAAGTAGTGACTCTGTACTGCATGTTTTTGCCTCCTCCTCTTGGTTGTATCCCGGGTCATAGATGAACATTATACCTTGTAAAGTACTTCTTCTGGCAGTGTGGATTGTGACCGAGAGACTCGTGACAGCATTTTTCTGCTGCAAGATTTATAGCTGGTGAATCTAGCCAATGGACAGAGACAATCAATGCCCATGTTATGGAAAAGAGAAAGAAGACAATTGGTAGAAAAAGAGTGGGTGTGGTCAGGTTGCTGGAAGCAGCCCAAGGGCTTTCTAGAAGTTTCCTGGAGCCAATATCCATTCCTACTCCTTCCTTTCCACTTCACATCCCTGTGTCCTTGCCTGAAATTTCCCCTTCTTTGCTTAAATTGGGTTGATTGTATTTAATTTCTAAAAACTAAACAAAATTAACATAAAAACAAAACAGACAAAAACCAGACATAAAGCCATAGCTTTTCCCACTTCTTAGTGTTTTTGTTTGTTTTTGTTTCCTTAGAAATTGTGATGATTTCCTTCTGAAAAAGAAACATCAAAGCCTTACCCCAAGTCTCCTCTCTCAGATCACCAATTAAAGCCTGTTTACTTTGAGATAATTGAGGAGCCATCCCCTGCATTAGGTAATCTACAGCTTTGGACAGCATTTCTTTGCGATTCTTTCCAAATGGAAGGTTCTACACCTGTGCTCCAAACTCTACCAGGAGCACTCAACACTTTCAAAGCTCTCTCTTCTAAATTGCCTCCTAAATTCTTGCTGTTTTCAGGATCACTTTTCTCAACTGTCCCAGCTGAGATGAACTCAGGTGGTTACCCTACAGTTCCAGGCTGCTAAATCTGAAACAGAGGTCTTTATGGGAAGAGGGCATTCATAGTTTCCCCGTGTTTAAATCAACCTTTTTCAAGAAGAGATGTTTGTGGGGAAAAAATAGCATACCCGTGCTGTATGAAGTTTAGTTATGGCTTCTATTTGCTGCATTTGACTGCATCTATTACAGCTACCTCTGTCTGACTGTCAAGATGAAGCCAGATGGCCACAGAGCCCAGGTCTCATTGGAGGTGGTAAGAGATAGTCAGTGTGGAATTGATGAGATTGGAGCTTCAAAAAAGGAAGAGACTGATAACAAAAATGGAAACTCCACATAGCAATGAGAAACTGTGTGAAGAGCCTATAAGTAGGACCAATATATCACCTACTCTGTGGATAAGTTATATTAACTGAAAACTTGGAAAAATCAAGGAGAGAAAAAAAAAAGATTCCAGGCTGAGGGAGCTACTTGCACAAGACTTCCCACTGTGAAGGAGATAGGATGGCCCCACAGTCAAAAGGAATGTCCAAGTGACTGGCACAGAGCAGGGCCAGGGGCTGATGAGGTTCTAGAGGCAGACAAATGGGTGACTCCTGTACACTCTGGCTATGTGCAGAGAGCAAAGATCTTTTATCTTGTTCATGTATGATTTGTCTTTCCAAAAAAATAAAAATAAAAACTTGAATATTTTGTTGCAAGGACAGTTGGTAAAGGGTATGTCTTGCAAGCACAAGGACATTAGTTCAACCAGTATAACAAAGTAAAAAGAAAAAAAAAAGAAAAAGCTGTGTGTGGTGGCATGTACTTGTAATCCCAGGCAGGGATCTTTGAGGCTCCATGGCCATCGGCATAGTCTAATTGTCACATTCTGGGCTAGTGAGAGAACCTGCCTCCCAGTCCCCCCAAAATGATGAATGTGTGATAGTTGAAAAATGCCACTTAAGGTTGTCCTTTGTCCTCTACACACAGATGCTCATGTGTGTATGTGTATATGTGCACTTACACATGCACAAACATCTATACACACACACAAGCACACATTTATGTACACACGTAAGTTAAAAGACCAGTTTTCTAAATAGTTTACACAACAAAATAGGACAGAAAGCATAGACTGCCAATATACTTCTTGTTCCTCACATAATTTCCCTGTTACTAACATCTTGCCATTTGTGTGTTACATTTGTTATAATATCAACATTGGTGAATCATTACACTAATTAGACTAAGTAGGTTGTGGTGTGTGTGTGTGTGTGTGTGTGTGTGTGTGTGTGTGTGTGTGTAAACAATAATAGTCACAGAAGAGAACATGAATTTCAGAGGGGAATGTGGATGGAGGGGACCTGGGAGGAGTTGGGGATAGAAGGTTAGAAATTATGTAAATACAGTGTTCTCATTACAAAAGTCTCAAAAAATGGTTCATGAATAAAAAATAAATAAAAATATGAGGTCCTACTGGAGTAGGGAGAGATTCTGATTCAACTTGACTAGCTGCCGTACAAAAAAGGGGCAAATGTGAACAGAGGAAGATGATTAAGTAAGCCTAAAGGTCACCTCAAGCCAACCACGGAGTCAGAACAGACCCCCTCACTTAGAGCTTCAATAGCAAGCAACCCAGCTGACACTTATATTTCAGGCCTTGAAATCAGCTGAAAATCAAATTTAGGTCAGTCTTTGTGGTGGTCTGTGACAGTCTGTGAGGTGGTCTGTGACAGTCTGTGAGGTGGTGGTACAGGACCTGGGGAAGACTGCACATATCCTGGGAGGGAGGGAGTGGTATGGGTTGTTAGAATGCATGAATCTGCGCTGGCATTGGCACAGGCAGATCACATGGGCTGATCACGGATCCTGTGGGTGGCATCTGTGGTAGCTATTTGGGTGGGTAAAGGCTGTGGATGGCCTACCAATAATGCCCCACGTTGGGTGCCAGATAATATGAGAAATCCATCCAGTCTATTTAATGAGCAAAGGAATTTATTTGGGGTTAACTCACTACCATGGGAGATTTATTGTAGGGTCTGGGAAAGCTGAGTTATGTCCCATGCTAATTTGCCTGGTTCAAGACTTTTGCATCTAATACTACGAGGAGGGGAAGAGAGAGCCATATACGTGCATCCCAGGTCTTAAGGATCCAGAGAGGCCATGCCCCAGGGCATATACTTCAAGGTCATAGGCAGGTGTAACAGTTACCTGTCACCTCACTAGAGGAGATTGTTGCTGGAGGGCTTCTCTCCAGGTTCCACCAAGCCCTGCAGTCCCACAATCCACGTATAAAATAATCACTCAGACACTTATATTACTTATAAACTGTATGGCCGTGGCAGGCTTCTTGCTAACTATTCTTATATCTTAAATTAACCCATTTCTATAAATCTGTACCTTGCCACATGGCTGGTGGCTACCGGCGTCTTTACATACTGCTTGTCCTGGCGGTGGCTGCAGTGTCTCTCTCCCTTCTTCCTGTTTCCCCAATTCTCCTCTCTCCTTATCCCACCTATACTTCCTGTCTGGTCACTGGCCATCAGTGTTTTATTTATATAGAGTGATATCCACAGCACTTCCCCTTTTCTTCTTTTTTTTAAAAGGAAGGTTTTAACTTTAACATGGTAAAATTACATATAACAAAACAATTATCAAGCAAGAATTACAGTTACAATATTAAAGAAGATGTCCTATCTATCTTATATTTGTGAGTTTAAGGTTTTATATATAATTTATCTTTTATCATAACTGAGGAAATTACAACTATCTAGTCTTTAACCACATCAAAGACCTGAGAAGGATCATAATGGTACCTGAGAAATGGTAGATGGATGCAAGCAACTTTCGGGAATCTTGCGAGAGTAGACCAAGACAGCTGGCAGCCTGGACAGTCACCTAATGTTTCTCAGTATTGTTGGTGCATTCAAATTGGCTACAGGCCTAAAGTATCTGACAGACCATTTCTGAAAGACCATCTTACCCTGTCTTGGCAGAGTACAATGGTCGCTTTCCTTGTGTCCTGCTTGTCCAGAAAGGACAGCATTGCATTTGTACTGTCAGCCGTCAAGGCAAGGGCAGTTCTTTGCCCAGTAGGCCATTTTGTGCCAAAAAGACAAACTTCCAAATGGAAATGTCTTAGAAGCCCAACATTCTCTCGGGATCAATTGGTGTAGCCAGGAGCAATTGTGTCTCACGTCAACAGAATTCTAAGTTATTTAAATGCCATATTCTCTAGGTCTATGAAGTGTTTGAAGATTACCTATCTATCTGAAATATATCTATGCATACCTAGAAGCCTTAACTAACATGGCTACAAATATGATTATCATAGATGACTAATTATTAATCTATTTTTTAATTATCCATTACAATTTTAAATGAGTTACATAAATAAACATAATACCTCAAACAAGAATAGAAATATATATACAGGATAACAAAATTAACTTTAAGTTTGTATCAATAAACTAAAATTTATACCAATGTAAAACATTTTAAACATAAACTAAAATCTATACCAATGTAAAACATTTTAAACAAGTTGCTGTTCTTTAAAAGTAGGTTCGTTAATCTACCCTTTTTCTTATCATCTCTATATCCTATATATCTATATCATATCCCCTTTTCTTTTTTAGAAAGAGCTTGCATTTATAATCAACCTGTTTTAAATAAAAATATTGGTTTTTCTCTGTCCCACACCAGAGGCTCTTCTGATTTGGGACACAAGAATTTCTTAACCATTTTTTTTTAAGTAATATGTCTGTGTTTAGGGGGGGAGTGAGCCAATTCCACCTCTAAAGCCAGCTTGGTATATTTGGGAATTTAGGCGTAGCATCTCTTACTACTTCCTGCTGGAGGGGGGCGCTGTATCTTATGGGGATGCAAAGAAAAATTTAGGCCTATGGGGTAGTCCTTGAGGCTGTATTGTGGGAGCCAGTTGCCTTGAAACCATTCTGGATGTTGGATCATCTGGGCCATGGTGTCATTGGAGATCTTTTAGGGGGTCTTGGCTGGTCAAACCTGATGTATCTTAATCTGGAACAACTTAATCTGCTTTCTGTGGAAACAAAAGCAGAACCTCTTTTCCAAAGTAACATATCCTTATATCCAAATTTTGAAGTCAAGGTACCCCTAAAATTTACATTTTGGCATAACTGAACAGCTTTTACAATCAAATGTTTTTCTTCAGTTACAAATATCAAAGACAGCATAATCCAGATTTTCTGTGTGATAGCCATCTTTACGTGGCTTATTACCTTTACTGTTTTTTTAAACATTTTATTTTTAGATACTATTTGTTTACATAATGGTATATATATATATTGTTTTTTAAGCCTACGTACATTTTTATATGCATTATAAACTATTTCATCTGAATCAGTCTTATTGAGAACCTATTGCTTTAAACTGTAGCCTTCTAAGCCTGAAACGGCACTGTGGCTGCTGGCTCCGCCCCCTTCAGCTTTTCAACATGGTGGTGATACATTTTCTCCAGCTCTGGGAGTCATCAAATCTCAGAAATAGTAGGTCTACGCTTTTATCAAAGCAGCGTGTAGCCCAGAAACCTCTTTTTTTTTTTTTTTAAATACTAATAAAGACTAAATCTACCACACAGCATAATGTGCTGCTGGCAGACGCCTCATTCCCGACATACTGCTGGTCAAACACACACACCAGGAACCCGCCAGTGTTCAAACCTGCATTTTGCGGCATCTAGCTGCCCATATGAGACAAGAAGCAGGAACCTGTTTTTGGCTCTGTTTAGAATTGGTTATTAAATATTTTCAGGTTTAAGGTAGAAACTCGAGCCTTTGGGTGCCATTTGTTGCTGGAGAACTTCTCTCCAGGTTCCACCAAGCCCCGCAGTCCCACAATCCACATATAAAATAATCACTCAGATGCTTATATTACTTATAAACTGTATGGCCGTGGCAGGCTTCTTGCTAACTGTTCTTATATCTTAAATTAACCCATTTCTATAAATCTATACCTTGCCACATCACTTGTGGCTTACCGGCGTCTTTACATGCTGCTTGTCCTGGCGGTGGCTGCAGTGTCTCTCCCCCCCTTCTTCCTGTTTCCCCAATTCTCCTCTCTCCTTGTCCTGCCTATACTTCCTGTCTGGTCACTGGCCATCAGTGTTTTATTTATATAGAGCAATATCCACAGCAGGAGATTATTCAAGGTCATAGCTAGAACAGCTACCCACTACAGTCTGTAACAGTCCATGTGGTGGTTTGTAACAGTCTGTGTGAAGGTCTATAACAACAGTCCTAGGAAACTGCTAAACATACTATACAGAAAAATTTCATTCACCAAGCAGTGTTCAAAAATTAAAATCAGGAGGGTTGTCTTATCTTCTAACTGTGGCCTTTCTAGCATTTGTAGACTACTCTTTAGAAATCCTCAGCCAAAATACAAACTCCAAGAAAGAAGGAAGAAATTTGTTTTATCAATTGAAATAGTGACAGTCAATAAGTATTTATCAAATAAATAAACTAAGCATGTGACTATGTGCTATTCTCTCTATGTATGTTTTGTTCATGTTCCATGTCAGGGTCCCATAAGAAAACTTAGGATTGTCTTTCCCCAAGTTAAAAGTGAGAATTGCTTCTCAACTTCTCTTCCTTCCTTCCTTCCTTCCTTCCTTCCTTCCTTCCTTCCTTCCTTCCTTCCTTCCTTCCTTCCTTCTTTCCTTTCTTCCTTCCTTCCTTTCTTCCCTCCCTCCCTCCTTCCTTTTTCTCCTTTCCTTCCTTTTTCTTTCCTTCCTTCTTTCCCTTTCTATTCCCTTCATCCTTTCTTCCTTCCTTCCATTTTCTGCCTTTCTCCCCTTCCTTCTTTCCCTCCCTCCCCTCTCCATCCTTCCTTTCTTTGTTTATTATTGTTTATTTATTTTTTCCTATTTACTTTTGTTTTTACTGATGTGTTCAAATTTGTTTGCTTGTTTCATTTCTTAAGCAGCCAGAATGACCTAGAACTCACTAAAGTAGCCCAGTTGAACTTGTACTTCTAACCACCCTGCCTCAACCTCCTGAGCACTGGGATTATGTAAGTATGCCATCATGCCCTGCTCCTTTGAATAAATAAAATGATGGCTGGTGTTATAAACTTGCAATTACAGCACTCCAGATAGTGAAGGAGGAGGATTGTGAGTTCAAGGCCAGCTTGGGATGTGTAGCAAAACTGTGTCTCAAAACAAACAAACAAACAAACAAACAAACAAACCAGAAAAAAATGCCAGGGGGCATTGGGGTCAGTATAATCTAAAATGAGTCCTATGTAGATGCTCATATCTTCAATAAGTCTGAAAATATTCCATGTGTTCTTTGGTGTTTCTGTTCCTTTAATTTGGTCCAATTATGCATTCTCTAAAGTTGTAAAGAAAAACCAAACAAGAAGCTACATTGAGAGTAAACACATCTCGGCTTCCTTTCCCTCACCACTACCTCTAGAGAAATCCCCAGTGCATCCGATGTTCTAGAATGGGACATACCAGGTGATATGTTCCCTAGATACCTGTTTAGTCATCTGTGGTGTAGTCATTGGCAGGCAGTCTCTGCTCCTAGAAATCAAGCCTACAGAGTATTAAGGAACAATAAAAAAATGATCATTTTTATTCTGCATCATTTAAAAGCATATTTATGAGATATTTAAAGACAACAATATTTGTGTGTGTGTGTGTGTGTATGTGTGTGTGTGTGTGTATTTGTGCCCCCTGCTGAGAGGAACCCTGAGACTTGTATATACTAAACAAGTGCTCTACCTCTGAGCTACAAACCCAGCTCTATTCTTGGCCTTAAATTAGACTATATTATTCTCCATTTCTGGTCCTAGAATTATTGAGAAACAGTCTCTCTCAAGTACTGTCAGTGAAGGCATGTGCATCTTAAATGCCTACATGACTGTAGAGAAAACCTGCAGAAAATCAGGTCTCTTCAGAGACTTGCTGGTTTTGTTGGTGAATCTACATATTCATTCTTTTTTCTTCCTAAAAAATTTTCCAAGACAGGGCCTCACTATATGGCTCTGGCTATTCTGGTAATCACTATGTAGCCCAGACTGGCCTTAAACTAACAGAGATCAGCCTGCCTCTGCCTCCTGAGTGCTGGAATTAAAGGTATGTGCCTCTATACCCAGATACTTATTCATTATTAAGTGTAATCAACCCTGTTTTTGCTTTGTTTTCTAGCTTTTCAGTTACCATAATCAACTTTAGACTGAAAAAATATTAAGTAGAAAATTCTAAGGGTAAACAATTCAAAAATGTTAAAGAACTTATTATAGTACAGAGTTAAACTACTCTATTTTATTGTTAGTTATTATTATTCTAAAACTATAGCAAACTTATGAACTAAAGTTTGTCACGGATATGCATATAAAAGACAAAAAAAATCTATCAATTTCTCTATCATTTAATACTTCATAGTTTCAGGTATCAGATGGGAGTTGGGAAAGTGTATACACAGACACAGAGGGGAGAGAGAGAGAGAGAGAGAGAGAGAGAGAGAGAGAGAGAGAGAGAGAGAGAGAGAGAGAGAGAGAGAATGTTCTCTTATTCATTTGAGGATTCTGTCCAGATGCAGGCTCCTTTCTCCTCTGAGTCCTAAGTGACCATGTATTTACATATGCTCATGTTCTCGAGATAATAAGTCTTCTTTGGTTAGTAAATTACAGTAGTGACATGGGGTGGGATCCTTCCCATGGGGTCAGTAGACAGACTTAGGGCTGGGTTGCCTGGGACTGTCCCTGGAGCTCCATAGCTTATACTCGGGGCTCTGAGGCTGACTGTCAACAGTCATCTTGCAGAAGGGTTCCTGACTGTGATAGTCACAGGCGGGGTGTCTGTTCTTTGTGGTCCGTCTACTTGACTCTCGGTGGTCACAGAAGATTGACTTTCAAGCTCATCAGTGAAATGACATGAGAGGTAAATGGACACAAACTTAGAGCGATGATGGTGGTCTCATTGTGGGTTCTTTTGAAGCCTGTTCCTTTTACTTAGTTAACTTTGAAGACTATCTTTCATTTGCCTACAATATTTGATACACAGAATGAAATTTTATATGAAACTTTAAATTTGAGAACTAGAAGTATTTAAATCACTTGAATGTAACATCCCAAGAATGATTTTTAAATATAGATATCTTGTAAATGAAAGTCTGATAGTAATTATAAAATGTAACACATGGTTAAAGCATTGTGAGGAAAACCATCTTCTAAGAAATTAGAGTGACAACTGGCATCCCTACTCCCCTTGCCACATCAGTGAGAGCCCTATGGTGGCTCACAGGACTGGAAGAAAATGGAAAGTTTCCAGGACAATAAGCATGACTCTCTGGTCCTCTCCTGTCCTTTCTGCTGCAGTAGGACATACTGCCACTGTCATTGCACCTCAGACAAATGTCCTCACCCCAGTCTGAGGGTTCATGTGAAGGTAGCCAAGGAGGAATAAGGCTTCTCCTGATAAACAAAGGCAGAGGATTTCCAAGGATATATCTCAAAGCAATCAATCTATTTCTCCACAATGTTTCTTAAACCCAAGGGCTCCACGAAGCACAGCAAAAAAAAGATACTGTACACAGCACAGGAATTTTTCTAATGCAAAATATTTCATATTTAGAAAAACTGATGCTGACAGTATTCTGCAGATACACACGTGCCTTCTACATGAGATCATCTTGGTTACTGGAAAGGAAAAAGGTGGCAAGCTCGGGAAATGGCAGCTTCCACCAAATGTGTGAACAAGAGAAAAGCCGGTTTCTTCGCCCTCCTCTCTGAATCCTGTTTCCACCGGGAAAAGGCTGTCCTGTTTCTCTTATCACTGAACACTTAGCAGTTCCTGAAGCCAGATTTCTTACTGAGGAATGAGGGAGAAGGGTGAGAGGCAAATTGTGGGATTTCCAGTCATGTGGTTGGCACTCTGCTTGTTAAAATGGATGGTTATTCTACTTCTTCTTTGCCTATCCTCCTGAATCGTCTGTTTAAAAAGAATGAAAGCTAAGACAGCAACCAAGCATTTGTTTTTATCCCTAAGAGACTCTTAGTAAACAGACCATAAAGAGGCTTGTTTGCATAACCATGTTTATTACAGCAGGTTTCACAGTAGCCAAGTCATGGAATCAGTCTAGGTATGCCTCAACAGATGGATAAAGAACATGTATTTTTTTTTTCAGGCGTATATGAATAAAAGTGCCAGGCATAGTGGTACACATCTGTAATCCCAGTACCTGGAAGGTGGAGACAAAAGGATCAGGAGTCCAAGGTCATTCTCAGCTGCACACCAAGTTCAAGGTCACCCTGGCCTTTATAAGACACTGCAAACAGCAAAATGAACGACAAAAAAAATGGGATTATGTCATTTACTAGAAAACAGAAGCAGCTGGAGATGATATGAAACAAAATAAGCAAAATTCAGAAAGACAACACATTTTCTTTCGTTTATAGACCATAAGTTATATATATTTTAAACACAAATGCCATGCCCACCCCCAGCATGAAAGTTGAAGACCCATAGAAGGAGAAGGGATTGGGGGAAGGAGGAGAGGTTATGGGTGTGAATATGAGTGTTTATGAAACTCAGCACTGTGTGAAATGAATATACACCAATAAAAATAAGTAAATAAACCACCCAAGTAGGCAAGAGACTTGACCTCCAAGCCCAGTAGACACAGTTTGATCTCTAGATGCCATGTAACGGTGGAAGGAGAGAACCAATCCTACAAAGCTGTCCTCTGACCTTCACACACACACACACACACACACACACACACACACACACACACACACACACACACACACACACTCTGGCCTGTGTGTCTATATACATATCCTACAGAGAGGGGAGGGAAGCAGGGAGGGAAGGAGAGAAGGAGAGAGGGGAAGAGAGACACAGGGAGACAGAGACTCACACATATAACCAGTGGAAAAACCCCTTTTAACCAAATAGAACAATTCTGATTTAATAAAAAGATCAACATTAAGAAACAGTGGGCTTGCATCTTTGAGTCTCTGGCTTTGATCTTAGACATCATTTACTGGGATTAGGAACTGAGCATTGGTTCTTATACTTTGCTAAGATAGATTTGTTGTTGTTTTGTATTGTTCTTACCTCTGAGATACATCTTCACAGACAGAAGTTTCATTATGTAGCTAAGGTACTCCTCAAACTCACAATCCTCCTGCCTCTGTGTCCTCTCAAGTCATGGAATTGCAGGCATATATCAGGATTATGTTTGTTTGTTTGTTTATTTGTTTTGAGACAGGGTTTCTCTGTGTAGCTTTGAGCCTTTCCTAGAACTCACTCTATAGCCCAGGCTGGCCTCAAACTCAGAGATCCACCTCTCTATAGCCCAGGCTGGCCTCAAACTCAGAGATCCACCTGGCTCTGCCTCCTGAGTACTGGGATTAAAGGCATGTGCTACCACTGCCTTGCTATTGGGATTATTTTAAGGTCACTCTTCATATTGTAGTGCTGGGAATCAAACCCACAACCCTCATCACAGCCATACATGTGCTGTGAGCTGTGTGTCCACCAGCTCAGCTGTAACCCCTAGTCCAACACCCATGCTTTTTTAATCTTAAAAAAAAAAAAGGCAAAACAAAACCACCTGGCAAAAGTGAGGAGTCCTGGTTTTGTCTCCTCTCTCTCCTATTCAGCCCGAGTCCTTCTGGCATGCACTTGTCTATTTCCTTGGATCCTGTAACAGCATATGCCTACTGTGGTTTTCCTAGTGTATCCCCTGGCTGTCAGAAGCTGTGTTGGTAGACGATATCTTCAAGCAGCTGTGTCGTGTTTAGGAAAAGGGTTGTTGATGACAAAAAAGGAAGCTCCCTCTGCCGGGTGTGGGCTCCTTCTGCAGGAAGGAAAGACTGAATAGCCACTCAGTGGCCAGGGGGCCTTTCCTTACTGCTCTGCCCTGGCAGTCCTTCTCACAGAGGACAAGAAGCTGATCTTGGGAATCTAAGGCCTCAGAGAACCCAGTGAGGAAATGCTGGAGCAGGGCCCTCTGTGGATGCTCTCTGAGGTTAAATGTCCAAAGCCTAGGACTCAGGACAGAGTTAAATTACAGCACTCATCACTCTGAAAGGGACAGATGGCAGACCTACCCTGAAATAGCTTTTCTGGAAGGCTAACACATGGTAAATTGCATTAATTGTAATAATTGCTTTTTATGCCTTGATAAAAAACTGGCAAAGACCTTCAAAGATCTTCTAATCATGGCAAATTAGCAAAGCACCCTCAGCAGACAGAGCTCTGGAGCTGTGTTTTGACTTTTGTTCAGAGACTAAAAAGAGCATAGGAAGCCCTCCCTTACTTGAGAAGGAGGTGGGCAGCTGAGGCTCTGGACAGAGCATAAGCTAGACAAGCAGGCACTGCTTTTGCAGTCAAGTTGTGGACATGTCTTTAGTCACTAACTTAACTGATTCAGTAAGGAAGTACTCGAAGAGTTAGATCCTTCTCCCTTTAATAATACTGTAAATCAGGATTCTGTTGTCCTCATGGCTTCATTCTTTTCAACTCAGAGGAGCAGAAATACTGGAGGGTCAGACTTCCTACAAGATTTTTACAATTTTCCTCTGATTAAAAAAAAAGTTGTGTTAGGTTTTGGATAGTGGTTTTCCCCTAAAATCCATGTTGTAGGCTCCATACCAAACTTGTTGTGCTGTTAGGGCAGGGTGGAGCATCTAAGGAACAGGGACAATGTGGCAGGGACGTAGCTGGGTTGCTAGGAGTTATCTTGGGGGGGGTATATGAACCCTTCCATCCTTCTTTTTTTGCTTCTTGGCTGTAGTAAGCAAGCTAGCCCTTTGTCTACAATGTGCTCTCATCGGGATGATCTATACTTCTCAGGCCCAAATCAGTGAGTCCAAGGGGGTGGGGCTGAAATCTCTGAACTTGAACCAAAATCATCTACAGTAATGGAAAGATGACTAACACAGAGACCATGGAATACAAGGAGGATTTACATTACCTGAAAAAAAAAAAGCTTTCTAGTTTTTCCTTTTCCCACTTTTCCATGGCAATGTTTATGTTCTGCTTTATTGTACCTCCTGTAAGGATGTGGAGCCAAACTTTTGCTTTATGCATGGCATCAGTCTACAACTTTGGATACTTGCCATTGTTTTAATCTTCTAGGAATATGCATTTTCTTTCTACTTCAGCTATTCTGCCAACAAATGCAAGAAACCTTTATGGAGAATGCATGGATTCCAGGTACTGTGATAGTATGGAACAGTCTATGGAACGTGGGATGGAAACATTGCTAGTAGCTAACATTATTTTATCCAAACACTACTGAAAGCTCTTTTGTAATAACTCATTTAACTCACAGTAACTTAGAGGTCATTAATATCCCAAGTTATGCAAATGAGAAGCCTGGTGTCCAGACATAAATGATTTTCTCAAAATCATACTGTATATGAGTAACAGAACTGAACCTTGTAACAAGGAAGTCTATCCCCAGAGGCCTTGTTCCTTATAGTCTATATTATGAAGAACTAAGATTATAATTACGTGGGTGCCCTAATTAGATTCTATATTGCTGTGATAAAACACCATTACCAAAAACAACTTGAAGAGACAAGGATTTATTTTAGCTTACAACTTTCAGGTTACTCTGTATCACTGAGGGAAGTCAGGGAAGGAACTCAAGACAGGAACCTAGAAGCAGAAGCAGAAGCAGAGGCTGTAGAGGGATGCTGCCTACTAGCTTTCTCCTCGTGGCTTGCTCAGCCTGACTTCTTATACAACCTGCCCAGGGGTGCTACCACCCACAGCAAATTGGACCCTTCCATACCACTCATCAATCAAGAAAATGTCCTACTGGCTTGCTCATAGAACAATCTGGTGAGGGTATTATCTCAATTGAGGTTTCCAGTTCTTAAATAACTCTAGCTTACGTCAAGTTGACAAAAAAACTAGCAAGGCTAGTGAATGAGTGAGACAGTAAGAATAGTCTCAATCCGACATACAGATTCCATTAAACAGGAGCACATGCTTTAGGGCAGTTGTCAGCAAAGTTTTTATGTCAGATAATGAATATTTAGGCTTTGTGGACCAAAGAGTCTATGTAGCAACTACTCTACACATTATCAAGAAAGGCTCTACAGACAATATGCCAATAAGTGAGAAGTCTGTGATCCAATAAAACTTTATTCATGAGAATAGATGTTCTTTGTTTTCTGACAACTTGGTTTCTTCTGAGAGACTGTGGTTTGGTGTCAGCCTTAAAGAGTAATCTAATATCAGTTCTAAATAAAGACTCGAGGTAGACACTTGAATTCAGATTTTGATAGCAGGCAACAAAGAAGGAAGGCAATGTGCTAAGAAGATAAATGCTTAGGAATCATGAAAGTCTGTAGCAAATGGACAGTTGGGAAAGATGCAAATGTGGCAAGAAGTACATATGCCTTTGGCAGACTGTAAGCCTAGAGAGGAGGATTTGTGCCTAGTTAAAAACTAGTGTCTTCTAAAATAACTGCTTTGTAAGTTACTCATTTGTGAGCTTTTCATTTTTCTCTGTGAACAACTAGTTTCTCTTCCCGACATAACTTTGACGTTTGCCTCTTAACTTAAAGCATGGAAAATGTTTCCCCACAAACCAAGCATGGTGGCACAAACATGTAGTCACAGGACTCCAAAGGCTGAAGCAAGAGCATTGAAAGTTTGAGGTCGCTGTTAGTGGCATGTAGACCTTGAAAATTTGCCCAGTGAAGGACAGTAGACAGTGTGGGCCTCTCTACCCTTTCCTCAAGCCTCTGAATAAAGTGTTTTGACTCTAAAGAAGAAAGAAAGAAAGTTTGAGGCCATCCAGAAATACATAGCAAAATCCTGTGTCATAAAATGCACATAAAATAAACAATTAAATAAATAAAATGTGTCCATATGCAACTTTACCAACAAAATAGGAAAAAATTATAGAGGGTCTACCATGCATTGAAAGATAGTCACAAAGAAATGTGGAATTTCAGAGAAAATACAGTGAAACAGTGTGGAAGGTACACAGGAGATGAGGACAAATTTTTGTCTTTTGCAAAACCCTGTGGGTGTAATTTTGCCATTAGTCAAGATGGATGTGTCCATGTTGAGACATGAGAAATCTTCGCAACACCAGTGGCATAACAAGAATGCTGCAGGGGAACATCACTGCTGGTGCCATTCTTTTTCCTGGGCTGTAAGTCAACTAAAGTTGCTCATGACAGCTTACTGATGAAACGGGATTTATTTATAATGTTCACAGACACTTGTTCAGGTTATTAAGTTTATTGGGCAGGCTATGTAGGTGTGAGGGATATTGAGTGTGTTGTTGGATTCTACTCCCTAGAGTTAGGCAACATTCCCAGGGGCATGTCTGGAACTGGAGAAGAAAGTGGGGACAGAAGACTCATCATATTCCCTCAAAGCATGATCAGATTCTCTATACAATCAGGGCATTGCCTTAATTTAAGAATCCCTTATATAAAAGAAAAAAATTGGAGTTTCACATTAAGTTTTTAGGTAAAACAGATAAAATTCTTAAGCCAAGTTCCAAGCCCAGATGTGTGTGTGTGTGTGTGTGTGTGTGTGTGTGAGAGAGAGAGAGAGAGAGAGAGAGAGAGAGAGAGAGAGAGAGAGAGAGAGAATGGGTGTGTGTATCCAGTGCATGTAAATATGCCAGGCTAGAGGACAACCTCAGATGTATTCCTTTGGGTAGGGACCTTGTCTTAGTTTGGGTTAATATTGTGATGATAAAACACCATGACCAAAAAGTTGAAGAGGACAGGATTTATTTGGCTTACATTTCCACATCACTATTCATCAATAAAGGGAGTCAGGACAGGTACTCAAACAGCGCAGAAACCTGGAGGCAGGAGCTGATGTAGAGTCCATGGAGGGGTGCTGCTTACTGACTTGCTCTCTATGGCTCGCTCAGCCAGATTTCTTATACAGTTCAGGGCCACCTGCTCAGGGGTGGGCCACGATGGACTGAGACCTCCCACAATAATCCCTAATTAAGCAAACACCCTACAGGCTTACCTGCAGGCTGATCTTATGGAGGCATTTTCTCAGGTGAGGTTCCCTTCTCTCCAGTGACCCTAGCTTGTGTCAAGTTGACATAAAACTAGGCAGCCCAGAGTGTCTGCTCCCATCTTCTGTTGTTGTTGTTCCCTTCTAACAGTTTGAGATGTTGGATGTCACCATCGGCAAAAAGTAGCAGAGCAAAGCTTGTGTTGTTTGGATAGGAGACAGGAAAGACCAGCATCACAGTTGCTTCACTTTAGGATCCAAGAAAACCACACCTCTTCCCTCTGACCCTGGGCTCTGTGACATGGCCAATGTCTGGCTCCACACCACAACTCTCTTCTTCGCTCCTTATCAGTTACATATTTGGATACCCCACTTCTTTCACTGAAGACCATATTTTTTTAAAAGTTTTTTAGAGAAAGGGTTTCTCTGTGTATCCCTGGCTGTCCTGGAACTAGCTCTGTAGACCAAACTGGCTTTGAACTCATAGAGATCCACCTGCTTCTCCCTCCCAAGTTCTGAGATTAAAGGTGTGCACTACCACTACCTGGCAAATACCATGTTCTTTAAAAATTTCACATCATTTTTCGAAGTATTTCTGATTCCTGGTCTGACCCCTAGGTCTTGATTGATAGAGCATCATAACAATCTTGTGTGTGTGTGTGTGTGTGTGTGTGTGTGTGTGTGTGTGTGTGTGTGTGTAACATGTACATGCATACTTGTCCTATTTAAAATATATGAAATTGTCTTTGTAAAACCTGACCCAAATGAGAACCATCAGGCTATTACCCATAGTGTTTTAGTACTTTCAGGTTAGTAATGAACTGCAGAGATGTGCTTATATTTAGTAAAATAACACAATGAAAGCTTTGACATACAAATATTGATATAATTTGGAACTTGAAGCAAAATTTTCCTATTTAATAATCTATGACACCATGAATGTTAGGTGTTTAGCACTGAATGCTGAACCAGTTTTGGGATTCTATATCTTCTTCACCACTCTCCCCCACCTCTAGGAGGAACTTGCACCAATGGCCTGAACCCACCAATTCCAGTGTGAACAATCAGTGACACATGCATGTCCTGCTTATCCTACAATGGAGATAAAGCATTTCAGAAAGCTACTCTGTGCTGGAGAATCCTGCATTAAAGTAGAGGCATTTCCTCAAAGGAACTACATTCTAAGACTGCTAGAAAAATGTCAGCTTCATTGCCCCTTGAAGGCAGGCTTTGATGGCAGGCTTAAACTCATAAATAAAAATGTTCAGGTGCAGAAGCTCAATAATCCAGCTAAAAGGGAGATGTTGCCTTGACCTTTATTTAACATTTCTATGTATATATAAAAAAATCAGTCAGTGGCCTGAACTTTAGGTTAATACTTCAGGTGGGTTCTTGGTTTCTCACAAAGCAAGCTGTTTGAAATGTGACAGGATCACCAGAGCTAGCCATCTGCTTTACCCATCTGTAGCTATGGGAAGACAGAGAAGATGAGATCCATCAGTGTGATGTACCTTATAATCAGAAGCCTAGGAATAAACAGTGCCAAAGGATATGTAGTGGATCAGTATAGACTTGTCCTCCCATGAGTTCTAATGTACACTAATTGTCTTTCTTGGTGTTGCAAGGGAAAATCGTTAGCACTGTTGTGTAAATAAGCATCTGCCATGGCTCACCTTCAGGCAGGAGCAAGAAGATCACTTGAGAAATTGTTCAGTTACAAACCAACATGTGGTGTAGAACATCTACCACTTGATTCTGAACTCATGATGATTCTGTAAGGGGAAAGGATTCAAAGGTAGGCCAAGTGATTCTCTATGATGCCATTGATGGAGCCCTCTGTCTATGCCAAGAAATGGACGTGAGAGGTGAATGAGCATAGTTCTGATACAAATGCCAGTTGATGCTTTCATTCACATTAACGAGCAAGTGAAACAGCAAACAAAAGATATATCAAAGTTTCATTAATTTGTCAATGACATGAGAGACTTGCTTGCTCAATTAGTTCATAATAGTTGAATACTACAATAGTCCTTCAACTTTTTGAGATGTTTGGAATGTGCAGTGTTGTAGACACACACATTTTTAAAACACGGTGAGCACAATTCACATAGTCTACAGTTGCTTTTGTCTGGAGGACCAACAAGCAAGCAAATCAAGCTCGAAGTGTAGTGTCTGCCCATTTCTGTGGTGTAAGCTTTGCTTGTCATCCTCAAATGTTAGACTTGACATGGAGAGAAAATAACCATATCTGTTACAGTCAACACAGCACTTTCAGGACCATGGATAGTTCCAGACCTAGACAATTAACAGTGTTTAATCAAAGGAATTAGTAGGGACATGGGAAACAGCTCAGTCAATAAAGCGTTTGATGTGTAACCATGAGCACCTGAGTTCCATGCTCAGCATGGATGTTAAAAACAAAACAAAAACAACAACAAAGCAAACAAACATACAAAAAGAAAACCAAACCAAAAGCAAAGCCAGATTTGGCAGGATGTGCCAATCCCAGTGCTGAGGAGGTAGAGACAGGCTCCCTGAGGCTTCCTGGCCAACCAACCCAGCATCAATCTCCTGGTTCAGTGAGAGAGTCTGTCTTAAAATATAAGATGGATAGCAACTGAGGAAGAAACTTGACATCAGTCAACACACACACACACACACACACACACACACACACGAATAGAATCTCCCCATCTTCCCTATTCTGAAATGGATAAAGAGAAAAATGGAATATCCTTCCTCTTGGAGAATTTTTCATTAGAATTCTTTGGTTTAAACAGTTTCTTCCCTTTTTTTGTTCCTAATTTGTGACTGTAGTCTAGTAACCCCACAAGGCCTATAGACCTTTCTTCAGTTTTGCACCTCTTTGGCTAGGAACAAGGATGGCAGAGGATAAATGTAAATCAGAGAGTCAAAATTATGTTCCTGCTACAGAGTTGGTACACAGTCCTGGCCATGTGTGGGTGCCTGCAATGGTGGGACTCAGCATCATTTCTAAACTCGCCTTCATCCTTCCTGTTTGAAACCATGAATATCTGTCTAATCCCCTTCTTGTCTTCACCTAAGCACACACTGTCTTCTGTAAGCATTCTCTTAACCTGGATGGATGGAGCATTCCAGTTCACATCAGCCCTTGAGAAGAGGAAGAAGAGAAGCTTGAGTTCTAGGCCATCCCGAGCTATTAATACACAGCAGATTAAAGGCCAGCCTACACGGCATACTTATATTTTTTATCTCAGCAAAACAGGGGCTGATAGGTGGTTGGAAGTAGAGTGCTTTTGTTTGATGTCCACTATGAGGGAAAAAAAAAAACCGAGATGTTTTCTTAAATGTTACTCTGCAGGTAAAACATTCCCAACCACCATATTTAGCAGTCCCTCTTTCCTAGCAGTGTTCACTGACCTTCCAGCAGATCTCAGCCTGACAAATGGTGCTTTAAAATTGAGTCCTTTCAGGACTTTAAAATGATGTTAATCAATCTTCAGATTTCATTGAAATTACATGGCTATTATAATTAGTAAATGACTTGTGTGATTTTTCTTAGACTATAATCCTAATCTCTTTATCTTTAAAATACTCTAAATAAGGTATATTTTATATGCTTATGAAGTTTTATATTTTTTCAAAAACACTGACATATAAGCATTTTAATGAAAATATATACAAATACAGAGATAGATAAAACTGCATGACTTTTTTCTAAAGCACTCTATGTGTGATGTGTGTTTATTTCCTGTCTGTCTCCATCAGAATATAAGTTTCATAAGAGGTGGGCTTTTTGTTGCTGCTGTCTATTGTATTTACTGCTATTACTTTAATTTCTTAAGAGGTATTTATTAACAATTAATCAAATATATTGAACAAGTATTTGAACCATGAGTGTGCAAGGAGCTACTGGAGACTAGACAGACGGGACACTAACTTTGAAGAGAGATAGCTTCTGCAAAGACCATCAAAAAATAAACCACAGAAATAATTCTCAAATGACAATAGCTACACAATTGTATCTCATTTTAATGAAAAGCAAGGGTTGAGAAATTGAGTCTTAAAGCCCACAAAGGACTAACTTTCAAAATACTACATACCTGACTTCAATTTGATAGAGAGTAAATGCATAGAACTAAATGTAAAAGATAATGAGCTGGACTCAGTGGCACACATCTGAAATCCTAGCTAGTCAAGAGGTTTAGACAACAGGAGGGTCATAAGTTCAGGCCTGTCTGGGGTACAGGGAGTTCAAGGGTAGCTGAGCAACTTAGTGAGAACCTGTTTCAAAAGAATGGAAGCAAAAAGAATGTGAGAGGGGGCTGGGATATTCCTCAGTGGTAGAGTGCTTGCCTGGTAGGTGTGAGGCCCAGGATTCAGTATCCAGGGCCATACATGCAAAAGAATAATGGCTACTGGAAGGTATGATTACACAGGAAAAAATTTAGAGAACAGAGTATTGTGAGCCCCTTCACAAACAAAATAGTTTGCTGAAAAGAATCCAGCAGGGGATGAATAAGTAAAATTTTAAGATGTAAAAATGGAAATGGTGTGGAGGAAGAAATAGTTATGAGCACTATTTAGAGAAAAGATACATATATCTTTTATACACACACACACACACACACACACACACACACACACACACACACACATATATATATATATATGGTCTATAAAATACTATGCATAAAAACAGTAATATAGGTCAGGTGGTGATGGCACATGCCTTTAATCCCAGTACTTGTGAGGCAGAGGCAGGCAGATCTCTGTGAGTTAAAGGCCAGCCTGGTCTACAGAGCGAGTTCCCAGGACAGGTTCCAAAAGCTGCACCGAGAAGCCCTGTCTTGAAAAACAAAAACCAAACCAAACCAAAAAAACAGTGATATAACCATGAAAAAGAGGAAGGAGGAAGCATAGGAGGGTGACTAAATGCCAACTCCCTCATGGACAGCAAGGAGCTACCAGGGTCTGTTGAAAACAACATATGCAGTTTAAAAGTTATGATAGCTGTTTTCTCATTAAATTTTGGGAAAACTCTATATATTCTTGATGAAACGTTTTTATCGAATATCTGCTTTGTATAAATTTTCTCCAGGTCTGGTCTTATAACAACTCAAACAACCACCTGCAGTTATGATAACAGATTGTGGTACATGGATGCAATGGAATAGTGTGAGAGAAGAAAAAAGAATAATCTAATCTTTGCAGTAACGTAGGGGACCTCAACATAAACATGCTAATTGAAGTAAGTCAGGCCAGAAAACAAAGAAAGAGTACAAACTGCAATTCAACTGTGCAAAACTCTGAGAAACATGACCTGATCTATTAGAAACCACATGTGCTTGACTAGGGCTGGGGGTGAGGGCAGGGGGCGGGCCGGGAGATGGAGGAAGAGGGATTTGCAAAGGTACCAGAGGGGATTGTAGGGAGAGCAGGGTAAATTCATGCTCTTGTGTGTGGCCACAGTTTCACAGGTGTTTGAAATGCAAAATACGAAATTGATGTTTACACACTTAGAGTATGTACAGATTAGTGTAGGACTATTATAGCTCAATAAAGCTGCTACATTTGTTTGTGGGTATAAGAGCAAATGTTTATAGACTCTTCTTAGTGATTATGCTGGTATAGTAAATTTCTGGTTGTAGTTTCTCTTCCAATAACCATGACTGCACTACCACTAAGTATTTAGCTAGGTTTCTAGTGCCAGACCTGGTCTACTTCTTATTGAGGAGGATCTTATGTCCAATTAGAGAGCTGTTAGCTACCATCATGGTGTGTGTCACTTCTCTACCCTAGGGTTACTGTACCATGTCATTTTTCCCAGGCTTTTACAACAAAATGAAACAAATGTAAGACATTTACACAATATCTAATATAATACCATGTTAAAGCAGTATTTAAATGGCCAAATGTCATTTCTGTAAATATACATGTATAAAAACATAGTCACAAACACTCTTTTTAAAAGACAGAGCCTTGTTCAATACCCCACAATCATGCTAGTTGGAAACTCACCATGTAACCTGTGCTGGCCTCAAACTTACCAGTCTTCTGTCTCAGTTTCTGGAGTGCTGGGATTACATGTGTGTGTGCCACACCTGGCTACATACACTTGTATATATGCATAAATATTAAATGAAATATATAGAGTGCATATATAAATGTACATGATATATAGTTACATGAATATATGCAAATGTATTTTGTAGCCATATAAAATACATTTATTTTATATGCCTTTTATTGCATGTAATGATGTATTTTATAGATATTTATGTGTGTTTATATAAGCAAGGTTTGAAGTAAGGATATTATTTCTTAATTTTAGGTTAGTTTCTTTTAAATTGTGTTTTAAATTCTCTATGTTAGAGTTTATTTCAAGCATCTGTTCATTTTCTTCCTTTTGGTAAATAAAATGGTTTTGATGTTATCACTAAGAAGGAGGAGGAGGATGGGGAAATCAGCTAAAGAACAGAACCAAGCATCTCCAGCAGTAGAACACCTGAAGTGGGAGGGGCTTGGTGGAACAACCAACCAGAAGCAACCATGAAAATGAAGCCTAAGCAGTGAGCGATTGAGTGGTCAAAGACAAGTGAGGGCCAAGGGCAGGCCTAATTCTGAAGGTTCTTGCAGGTGCCCTACAGATTTGACCCTTTATCCGAATTAGAAACAGGATGTGTATATTTTTTTATGTGACTTGTATGAGTCAATACTTTAGATATATTGATGTAGCTGCTGTCTTATCAAGGTTTTAGTAGTAATAAAATGATCATTTCCAGTAAATTAAATATATAATACAAAAATATTGAAAGCATGTATCAGTTTCCCTGGAACGAGTAGGATATTTTCAGCTGGAGACACAGCTTTACAGCTGGAACCCTAATCTTTACCAGGACCTGCATCCCTGAAGTGGATGCTGGTCTTTGCTTTTGGTTCTACCACAACTAAGAGACTGTACAGCCCTAAGCAAATGCGCCTTACCTGCACAACATGAAAGTCAATTTCAGTTAGTAATAAAAGAAAGGGAGAGGAAGGGGAGGAAGAAGTAGGAGGGGGAGGAAAAGCAGGAGGAGAAGGAGGAAGGAGGAAAGGGGAGAGAGAAAGGACTGCAGACCAAACCCACCTGAATGAAGACACACACACAAAGACAAAGAAGTCAGTAAGGGGGGTGGTTAACAAAGGAAGCAAAGTGCAGTGAAGAGAATCGATGGCATCAGACCTGGGTTGATCCCCTCAGGCCCCAGCCTTCCTGTAATTATTTAGCTCAGTGGGCTTGAGCACTAGGCATGGACCCCAAAGGGCTTGGATTAGACCCATCACTGTGAACAATTAGTCTCACTGTGTTTCCTTCTCTGTCCTGGCCATTTTCATTACCTCAGGTCACAGTCTTCAGTTTTTGACCCCTCAGATTATTTGCCTATAAAATGGGAACAACAATTCTTTTTCCTAGTAAGTTTTCTACCTCATGGCCTGTTTTTAAACATTTGCATAATTTACATGAAGGGATCAGAATGTCAATGTTTAAAAGCACTCTAAGTTCAGAGCTAATGTGTTTTTTTTTCCTTCTCAGTTTGTCAATAAAATGAAGACTCACTATGGGGTTGACTTTTGTGCTCAAAAAGCTGTGTTCAAAGTTTGAAGCTGTGGGAGAGACAAAGAAATAGACATAGTTTATATATATATAACAACTTTTTCCTCCAAATGCACAAACATTGGCCTTCAAATGACAATGTTAAAAAAATGAAACGGCAAGATTCAGCCTGAAGAAAAAATTTGCAATATATTATATATAGTTGACATATTTGACTACACCTATTCTTCTTTAAAAATGAGCTAAAGATAGGAACACTTACAGAAGGTGTATGCATAATAAATAAGCATATGAAAAGATGCTCCAAGTCATCTACTGTTGCCTGTGATTAGGTACCACTACCCTACCCAGAGAATGAGCAAAATAAAATAAAGTTGAATTAAATTAAAAATGGCAGTATCAAGTGTATACAAATATATATGAAATAACTGGGATTCTGTCCACTGCTGATGAGAATATAGAATTGTTCAACTTCTATTTAAGACAATTTGAAAGTTTCTTACAAAATTAAATCTATGGTTACACTGTGCCCCACTGTGTTCATTGCTTTTGGTTCTCTGTCACCAAATTACTTGACAGACACAATTCAAGGACAGAAAGCTTATTTGAACTCATCGTTTCAAAGGTAGAGTTCAGCCCATCACCTCCGGGAAGGCATGGCAGAGGAAGATGCTCTGACATGGCCTGATGGCAGGGACTGCAGCGGAGTTTGTTCCAATGGCCAGACAGGAAGCAGAGAAAGTGCAAGCTGGAACCATTCAAAGACTGCCTCAAGAGACCTGGTTTCATCATTCAGAACCACCCTCCAAAGACTCCTCACCTTCTCCCAAAGAGCCGTCCATTAGAGGAACATGAGCCCATAGGAAGCATTTTGAGTTCAAAGCATCATTCCCCTGCACTCTCCCTATGTATGGAGAGATAGAAACATGAGCACGGTAACGTTTGCTTATAATTCTAGCACTTGTGGGGCCGATGTGAGAGTATCACAAGGTCAAGGACAGCCTGGGATACTTAGCAAGACTCTTTCTTGAACTAACAAAAAAGAATTTCTGGTCACACAGGACTTACTGACAAATATATAAAGTAGTTTCACTTATAATAACCTCCATATGTAAACAAACCAAGTGTATTGACAGCTGAAAAAGGCACCTAATAAACTACTAAACGCTCCCCACCCACCCCCAAGAAAACCCTACTGATACATACGGTAATGTGGCTGAGTCCTAAAAGGACTGTGTTTTGTGAAAGAAGCTAGACATCTTTATATAAAACTCCAGAAAAGAAAAACCCAATTTATGGAGACAAAAAAAATAGTTTAATATTTGGTTGGTTATGGCTAAGGGAGAGTGGGAGTTGGGACTAAAGAGAACTTTTGGGTAATAAAATGTTTTATACTTTGATTGTGATGGTGGTTATACGGGCATATAAATTTGTCTGAAATTATTGAGATGTATACTTAAAATGGTCACATTTTATTGTATGTTGTATGTGAAGAATACTTCAATAAAACTGATTTAACTTTTTCTTTTTTAAAGAATGCTTACATCAAGTGAGTTAGAAAGCCTCAGAAGCTTTGTATCCTTAGGGCATTTTATTCCAAATTATAGTAATTTGAGGAGGGGGAGAATCCTTGAGTAGGGAATCTTAAAGCCTGTTCTAATATTAACATACTTTCTATATTAATGTTGTCATCAATCAAATATCAATCTATAAAGTGACAGAGATGCTAAGTAAATCAAGCCACACATAAGTCCCTTTCCTGACATCCTGACTATATAATGTCATCTGCCTTCAAACAAATCAAGTTCTGTCCTAAGGAGGCACTACTCATAATGTTTGTGCCATCAGTTTTACATTTACTGTGTGGGACCGACTGATGGCAAGGTTTTCTAAGCTTAGGAGGCTTAAGTGACATTTGAAAAATATCTGAGATGAAAAATATAGTAGATGAATAATTTCCTTAATCAGTATAATCACCAAGAAATTGATGATCACAGTTTATAACCAGCTCATGGGGATATTTTTAAAGTCTTGGGCTACTATCAAAATATTCCTGTGTTACAAGTGATCATTTACATTACAAAAAGAATAAAATTAATAATAAAAGCTACTTTGTCATATCCCTTTTACTCAGGTTACTTCCAGTTATAGTCACCCATTCTATTGCAGAATTTCTTGCCATTTCCTTTTTATGACCCACAAATGCTTGATGTACCCACAGGGGCAGGAATTACATTGTTGCAAAGAGTGTTGGGGATAGCCAGTCACTGCAATCTTTGTTTTTCCAAGAATGACAACACATTTGTTGCCTTAATCCTTGCAGAAGGTTCCTTATCTGCTTTATCCTAAAGGTATGTCGGGATGATGTAAATCAACACTTTGTTGAAAGGTCCCCTCTGTCTCCACATACACCTGGTTGCTATGCGAGGGAATCCAGAAATCTCATTTCCCCTTGTTTTCATGTGTAGGAAATGTCTTAGTAACTGTTTTATTGCTGTGAAAAGACACCATGACCAAGGCAACTTTTATAAAAGAAAACATTTAATTGGGAGCTCGATTACAGTTTCAGAGGCTTAGTTAATGGCAGGGAGCGTGGCACTGGAGCAGTAGCCGAGAGCTACATCATGATCCACAGGCAGAGAGAGAATCTGGGTTTGGGATGGGCTTTTGAAACCCCAAAGTCCACCCCCAGTGACACACTTCCTTCTACAAGGCCACCCCTCTTAATCCTTCTAATCCTCTCAAGCAGTACCACTCTCTGCTGACTATGAATTCAAATATATGAGTGTATGGGGAACATTCTCTTTCAAACCATCATAGAAACCAAATGGTCAGGATGAAATGAAACTCTTCTGTAGTTAACCAAAGTCTTCTGTAGTTAAACCAAAGTGGGGAAGAGCTCAGAGGACATATTTCAGGAGTTCGTTCTTTTCTTCCACTATGTAGATAACAGGGATCTAATTTAGGTCATCAGAGTTGGTGGCAGACATCTCCACCCACTGAACCATCTCACCAGCCTTAATTTTGATAAATTCGTTACATTATTTTCAGTGGCATTACAGTACAGAGTTAAAGAAAGAGATTTACAGGGAATAGGGAATAATTTATATTATGTTATGTGGGAGCATATGATACATAATAATGTGTAACTATTTCATAAAAAGTATATATATATACATGCATAGAAAATGCATGCTAATTGTTATCTGTAGAAAAATATAGAAAAGATGAATATGAAGGGTGAGGGTGTTTTTTTCTTTGTCATTTTATGCCGTCTTAGATGTTTGCACAACAGATGCATACTAAATAAAAGTATTTAAACATACAGTGTCCTTTACTTTCTGTAACATTTGATTATTTTATATTTAGATATGTAGCTGGGCAGTGGTGGTGCATGTTTTTAATCCCAGCACTGAGGAGGTAGAGTCAGGTGGGTCTCTGTGAGTTCAAGGCCAGCCTGGTCTATAAAGAGATTCCAGGACAGCCAGGGCTGTTACACAGAGAAACTCTGTCTCAAAAAACAAAAACAAAAAAAAAAATTAGATGTATATGCTTATTTAAAAATGGAATATCTCAAAATGGGAACAGTACTTAACTCTGAGGGTAGGGCTAACATTTAGTTTTTATTTTGTGCTGAATATGGTTTTATAATTTCTTTAAGGAACATACATTAATTTTATAACACATTGCAAATATATTTTCTGGAATAAGATACTTCTAAAATATTATTATTTTATATTAGTAAATAGCTATAAGATTGGGGGGGGCAGTCCCAGTGGCCCAGACTGACCAGCTCAGCTACCACAGACCCACACCCTGGGCCTTGGCTTGGCCCACCCTAACATCCACCCCATCTATGACCTGCTGGAGTACGTGAAGGGACTTGTCCTGTAGAGTGATAGCTGCAGGGTCTCCATGACTCGGGGCAATGGCAGAATATCCCAGAGGAGTTTAAATGAGGGCCCAGTGATGATGGTGTGCCAGAGGCCTTGAACCAGGCCAATGACTCATTGCAATGAACATTTGTGGGTGGAGCTGATTGGAGAAAAGGGTGTACTGTGTGACACACCACAACCCTCAATGTCACTAGGTTGAATGAAGAGGTGTTGAAGAGCCAGGAAAGAAAAGCAAGGTGGTTTGTTTTTTTTTTTTTTTTTTTTTTTGTTTGTTTGTTTTCAATTAATTTTTTGGGGGGTGGTTCTTTTGGGGAGACACTGAAGGGGTGAGAGGCAGATATGGAGGAACTTGAAGGTGAAAAGAATTGGGGTGCATGATATAAAATTCCCAAAGAATCAATAAAGAATTATGTTTTAGATACAACTGGATCAGGCCCTCTGAATAGGCGAGACAGTTGATTGGCTTGATCTGTTTGGGAGGCATCCAGGCAATGGGACTGGGTCCTGTGCTTAGTGCATGAGTTGGCTGTTTGAAACCTGGGACTTATGCAGGGACACTTCCCTCAGCCTGGGAGGAGGGGACTGGACCTGCCTGGACTGAGTCTACCAGGTTGATCTCAATCCTCAGGGAAGTCTTTGCCCTGGAGGAGATGGGAATGGGGGGTGGGCTAGGGGGAAGGGGAGGGAGGCGGGAGGGGGGAGAACAAAGGAATCCGTGGCTATGTAGAATTAAATTATATTGTAAAATAAAATAAAATAAAATTTAAAAAAAGAATTATGTTTTAGATAGATAGACAGGCAGGCAGGCAGGCAGACAGACAGACAGACAGATAGATACATAGATGTTCCTGAGAAAAATGTCCTTTGCTCTAGGACTTGGCTCCATCAGCTATCCTGCATGAGGGAGGCCAAAACAGAAAATGATTCTCTATTATGTTAGACAAAAAAAAATTCATAACCTAAAATATTTGTCCGGGCCAAAACGTCTTTGATTTTCTGAATATATTAAAATACATTTTTATGTGTTAAATAGCATGGTGATATTTTTTTGGAGATATAAACAGCCAACAAACTGAAGAAAATGTTCTTAGGTACCTGTGGACCAGGTGTTGCAGGAGTTATCAGCATAGATTCTGGTACTCACCTTCAAGGGAAGGTCAGGATTCAACCAAACTGAGAGGTACCCTCATGAGGAACATCACAGAGAAGACAAGACATAACTTCTGGAGGTTCAGAATGCATACTGTAGATTAACAAGCACTATAGGATGAGGAGAAAGAACCAGAAGAGAAGGAACGAAAGTGTTCTTTGTGGCTACCTTACGTTACCTAACACAGGAGTTCAATTATCAGAGCTATTGTCCCACTAAGGTCACTTCATTCATCCTTCCTTCCTTCCTTCCTTCCTCCCTCCCTCCCTCCCTCCCTCCCTCCCTCCCTCCCTCCCTCCCTTCCTCCCTCCCTCCCTCCCTCCCTCCCTCTCTTTCTTTTTAATTTTCTCATTTCTCTCCCTGCCCTGTCTCCCTTCTCTTTTTGGTATTTTGAGACGGGGTCTCATGCAATCCAGACTAACCTTAAACTCCTTGTGTAGCTGAGGATGACCTTGAACTCCTGATCCTCCTGCTCAACTTCCCAGATGCTGGGCTTACATGTATGCACCACATGTGACTTTGATTCATCCTTCTTTTATTTAATTTAATAGGCTAGGCTTTCCTAATCATGGCATCATTAACATTTGGGGCTAGATAACTCTTTGTTGCTCAAAGCTGCCTCATACCTCAAGCGATATGTACTCAACACTCTGGGCACAAACACTCTGCCCTGCCAAGTTGTAGTAAGAAAATGTTTTTGCCAAGCATTTTCTGGGAGACATCACCTCCAGGTATACTACAGCAGCAGAAACAAAGTCACTACTACTGTACCAGCCCATACTGATTTCAGTAGGCCAAGAGGCCAAAGGGGGCTATTAATTAGGAGCTTAAAAAGGTAAAGTAAGTTATCTATTTTGGAGAGATGACCAGGAAATCAGCCAGCCTGAAGGAAATATGTTATGGTACAAACTAGAAAATATGTTTACATAGACAAATTAGTGTGATCCTGAAAATGTAATATACTTAGGCACAAAAAGAATTAGGGGCATGCATTCCACAGGGGAATATTTGGGAGTTGATTAGATCGTGAGGAGAGAGGGTCTTACATTCTCAGGAATATTGCTCATGAAAGCAACCCCAGGGACATCCATCATCCCTTCCAACACGTGAGGTTACAGTAAGAGACCCCAGCTACAGAGTAGAATGTGATCCCGAGTATGCCAGTATCTGGATCAGGCACTGGGCTTCTCAGCTTCCAGAATGGAAGAATAAACTTTTGTTGTTTATAACTTACTTAGTCCATGGTCTATATTTTGAGCATGTGACCAGATTAAGACCATCTTTAGAAGGTTATGTTGAAAGGAGAATGCCTTGCTTAGAATGCAAGGATGGACTTCCTGGGAGACAGACTGAGTTCCGAGAAGTATGGTGGGGGTGGCAGGGACAGCAACGGAGAAGTGTGGGCCGACTGCATGTGTTTCATAGCGATCAGGACAGGAATTAGCTTGATAAGATAGGTGAAGAAGGGGAAAGCATGAAAGGTCAGCTAAAGGTTTTACCTGACCACACAGATGGGAGTAAAGGTGATGTGACCTGGACAGTCAGGAAGGGAGCCAGTGTTATTCAGATGTGATCACAAATGTCCTCATGAACATATCAAATTTCTGGTCCCAATGAGACATCCTCAAAATAGTCATGCTAGGCAGTTAGAGATACAAGCCAGAGTTTTACACACATATACATATACATTTATATATGCACACACACATATATGTACATATGTGTATATAGTTTTTATTAGTGAATATTCATTGTACAAAGCAGTGGTTTTCACACTGACATTTTCATTCATGCATTTTGTCCATATTCAGTCCCAGTACTCTTCTTTGGTCCTCCTTCTTTTCCTGGCTCCTGCCATCCCTCCTTCCAGATAATCCCCCTGCTTTTACGATACATACATGTGAACATATAATATATGTATGTATTAATGCATGTAAAAACATAAAATTTAAATCCCACGTATAAAAGTCATCTTTCTGAGCTTGGCTTAATTGCCTAACATGATGGTTCCAGTTGTGTCCACTTTCTTATAAACACCATCATTTTGTTTCCTTTGTGGATGAATAAAATTCTATCATATATCTGTACCACATTTTCTTGTCCACTTACCTGTTGATGAATCCTCAGGCTGTTTCCAGCACATGGTTTTCAATCCTGCTTAAGTCGGGAAGCATGGGTGTGCAGGTATCTTAGTGGAATGCTGCCTCAGAGCCCTTTTCATACATTTCCAGAAATGGTACTGCTAAATCATATTAGGCCAGAGGTTTTTTTTTTTTTTAATTATGAAAGCTCACCCATAGCTTAGGTTGGTTTTAAGCTAGCTCTTATAACTTAAACCCATTTCTAGTCATCTATGTGCTGCCCCAAGGCTCTTTTACCCCATCTACATACTGTCTATCCTGCCTTCCTGCTTCTTCTGGCATCTCCTCTTGACTCTGCCGTTCTTCTTCCCAGTTTCCTCTCTGCCCTGAAAAATCCTGCCTAGCTATTGGCCATTCAGCTTTTTATTAAACCAATCAGAATGACACATATTCACAGTTTACAAAAAGATTATTCCACAACATATCCCTCTTCCCAGCAGTTGACTGTTGGCCACATACCTGAAACTCTCCTGAGACTCAGATGAACCCTGGAAGAAGAAAGGGGAAGCTCTCACACAACTGCATTTAACCTGCATTTATTTAGAGTAAATATTTACCACAGGACAACATGAGCCCTGGAGATAGAAACTGAATCCAATCACAGGAAAAAAAAAATCATTTGCTGTGGGATGGTCTGTATGTCAAATGCTCTTATTGGTCAATAAATAAAACACTGATTGGCTAGTGGCCAGGCAGGAAGTATAGGCGGAACTAACAGAGAGGAGAAAGGAGGGAACAGGAAGACAGAGGGAGACACTGCCAGCCGCCGACATGACAAGAAGCATGTGAAGACTAGGCCAGAGTTTTAAGACAAGCATTCCACCTTGACTTATCCAAGATGTGTGAATATGACCTCGAAACGGTGGTCCCAAACTTTAGGTGTCTATGATTTCTTTCCTTATAGCTCCAACTTGTACAAAAAAAGAATTGAACTCACAGACTTAAAGGCGATGGAGAAGGGAGCTGGTAAGACGGCTTAGTGGTTAAGAGCGCATACTGCTTTCACTGAGAATCTGAGTTTTGTTCCACTTGAACAAAACTCACAACCAAGTGTAAATCTGGCTTCAGGGGATCTAATGCCTCCTTGGGTACTTGCATTCATGTACACACACACACACACACACACACACACACACACACACACACACACACACAGGAGGAGGTTCTATGTGGTTCAGCCTACATGTTTGAAATATGTCAAATCCCATTAATTTTCCTTCCAGAAGAAGATGTTGGCTATGGGCTATGTTTTCAGATATCATTGTTAAGCAGAGGGATTTTCTTCTTTTTTTCCACTTTGGTTTTTAGAGAAAGGTTTTGTTTTTGCTTCAGTTTTTGTGTAGCCTTGGCTGTCCTAGAACTCGCTCTGTAGATCAGGTTGGCTTCAAACTCACAGATATCTGCCTGCCTCCCGAGTTCTGGTACATAGACATTTATGTGACACTGCCTCCCAGCTAAGAGGCATTTTCTTAATGCCAAATTATACCTGAGCTGTATCAGGCATAGAGGTATCAGTTCAGGCGTGGTCCCTGGGTCTAGAATCTCCATTATATACATAGGTCAAGTGTTTACAGACAAAATCAAAAGTTTGAAGGATGCATAAACTGGGAGTGTACACATCGGAAACAGATTGTCAGAACTGGAGAGAACAATGAGGGAACTTCATCATTACATCAAGTAGTGCAGAAGGCCGTGCGGTGTGGAAATGTGGCCAGGGGCTCCATCACACCACTGATTCACTGTGTGATCATCAGCAAATCATTCCAACTCAGAGAGTTTTCATCTCTCCATCTGTTAAATGTCACTGGTATCCGTTAGAGAGAGATTCACCTATTTGCTTATCCAACAAACACTGGTTGAAGTTTTACCTCCATATGTTGGTCCCTGTGGCTAGATCTACAAATGCAAAAATGAAAGCGAAACAACTTTCCCTTTGTGAGGAAGTTGCTCAGAGACAACAACAGACAATAATAGGAAGGGAATGTGCCCATTAGTATCTCACTGACTGCAAGGCTCAAAACTTCTAATAAAACATGGCTTAACGATATGACAGTTTTCTAAGGAACATCTCACAAGAGAAGTTCCTAGGGTCAGTTAACTCAGTGGCTATTGTTTTGATGTTGGTTCAATACTTTTTCTTTCAACTCTGACATACTAGTATATTGGTTTTAGATCCTAGGTTTGTCTCTGTTCATGGATAAAGATGACAGTTATAGCTCCAGCCATCACATCTCAATACAACTAAAGACAGGGACTATGTAGGGCAGGAAGGTAGGTAGCTCAGTTGTTGAAATGCTTGACTCCCCCAGTAGAGGTCCCTGGTCAAGGTGGCACACATTGGCAATCCCAGTGTTGGGAAGGCAGCTTAGCCTACATGGAGAGTTCCAGGAGCAAGAGATCCTGTCTTGAACAAAAGGTTATGACTCTTGAGGTTGACCTCTGGCCTCTATTTGGATTCTCACCCAAACATAAATGTGCAGCCACTCCTGCACACATGATGAGGGCTGTGATGGTTGGGGGAAGCAAGGTGTGATGGACTCTGGTCCATAGAATGGAGTCAGCGGACATCAGCTTTAGTGAAGTTTTTAAATATTATACAATGCTAACTTGCTCCAAAGAAACTGCTTGTATTCATTTGCTACTGTTCATTTGGTGCTGTAAAAAAAAAAATCATTACACGTTGGGGGATTTAAACAACAAATTGATTATCTTACAACTCTGAGGGCTACAAGTCTGAAATCAAGGTAACAGATGGCAGGGCTGGTTTCTTCTGTAGGCTGTGAAGACTCTTCCAATGGAATCTCTGGACATCTCCTGATGTCTCCTCACTGTATTCTCTCTCTCTCTCTCTCTCTCTCTCTCTCTCTCTCTCTCTCTCTCTCTCTCTCTCTCCCTCTCTCTCTCTCTCTCTCACACACACACACACACACACACACACACACACACTAGTGTTTGTTTCATAAGGATGATAGTAATGTTGGATTGTGACCCAATCCTTCATGATCTATCTTGTCTTAACTAGTGGTAGTGTCATTCACCCAGTTTCTATATATGTTCACATCAAGGGGTCTCATGGTCAAGACATCAACTTATAAATTTTGAGAGGTGGTTAGAACTATAACAAAGGAAGTTTACCCATGGCACTGCCCATTACTGATCAAGTGTCTTCATTGACAAATCTTCCAGAGTGTGAAAGTAAAAGAGGACATACAAAGTTTGGGCTGTGTGTTCAGGGCACTTAGATGTCCCCTGGAGGTAGTAAATTCCTTTCTCTTACAATCTATGGGGAGATTTATGAACCACATGGAGGGGATGCTATAATGGAAACTTTGCACATGCTGAATTCTTTCTCCAAGGAATGACGTCTGCTCCTGAATTTGCTTTTCTTGCCCCTCCCCCATCATTTATTTCCTTGTTCCTTTTAGCATGAGGAAAAATATCCTGTTGCATTTATTTGCATTTTGTCCCGCCATGGGACAACAGCCTGTAGGTTTGTACTTGTCTCATGGCCATCCTAGACATTGGGCATTGGCTGTGGTTTATACAGAACACAGCCAAAGAAAGCACGGTACCTTTCACCCACTCACACTTTCTTCCAACTGCAGAAGGGCTTCGTAAGCTGGTCAAAGTCAAGTGCCTGTTTTCAGCTGCTTGGAGAAGCACCAGCACCATCCTGGTGATGCCCTTCCACCTACAGCCACAGACACTCCGCCCTTAGCTTGGAGGGGGCTGGCTGGAAGGAAGACAACCCTGAGTTTCACCTCTGGAAAGAGATGGAAGCTGAGAGGGGCCAAAATAGGAACTGTCCTCTGCCACTGCTCGTCGGCAGGCTTGCTGGCTCCCTTCCTCATGCCAAGCTGAGTTTTCTGTTCTCAGCTCCTCTTTACCTCTGTCTGCTTCTCTCTTCCTCTTTCTCCCCCACCAGACACCAGACCTCCTTCTGCTGAAGAGCGGCAGCTTTTTAATCTTGTCAGTCTGAGCCATCCCACCCGAAGCCTATGGCACTTGTGCAGGATGGCACTTTCTTTGCACCCACTCCGTGGGATGGAGAGCCTGGCACCTACCCTGCCACTCACTGTGGCTCTGACCCTTGCCTTCAGTCACAGTTACAGGTGCAACAGTTAATTTCTAACTATGCTTCCTGAATGCCAAATGAGATGTATTTCCTTTCTTTTCAATGCTCACCATTAATATTTTTAAGGAGAAAATGGGGGAAATTTTCAGCATCTCCGACAGTGTGTTCCATTGGTTTCCTGGTGGGAGGTGATGAAGGCATTTTTTAACTGACTAAAAATGGTTAGCCACAACACCATGAAAATATCTCAGAATGTTTTAAAATGAAGGAAAAACTCCTCTGTGGCATGGAAATAGAAAATGAGAGGGGTCTAGGGGCTCCTGGCAGCTTTGACTGGCTGATTTTATTCTTCTCAGACCCCTCTAGTGATATCCACGCCAATTTCCATCTACTTCAAAAAAAAAAATCAAGCCTCCCAAGGTTCAAAGGGGAAAAAGTAGGGGCCATTTGTTATTTTGGACACAGATGATTCTAGCTGAGGGAGGGCATTAAAATGTTTCAAGAAACACAGCCTTTGAACTATGCTATAGTTCTCATCTCTCACCCATTCTTCCCAAATGTGAACCCCTCCATCCAGAGAAGAACCCTTTTGTGGCTCTGCATGCTTCAGAGCATGCTCCCTGGGTACCTTTTTAAGCAGTGGGATTTAGCCAGGGCTTGTGCTGATGTTTAACAACTACTTATACCACACACAGATCTAAGCTTCAAATTATGACAGACAACATCATTCCAAAATCTTCCACCATTTTCAACATTTCTGCCTCAAAGAGGGTAGAAGTCCACTGCTTTGTTCTGTGTGCCTGGCCAGAGGGGTTGAGGTGAGTGAGGGGGTAGGGATCAATACCACACTTGTCACTATGCCTTGTGTCCCTACAGAGGGAGACTTCAGATGGTATGTCTGGAGGCCAACATTCATACCCCAATGGAAGTGTGAGAGAGATTTCAGCATTATTAATTGTTCCTTCAAATAGGACTGGGTGCACATGTAGACCCCGTTGTTCCAATTGTTAATGAGTTGAGCTACTATATTGACCAGTTTTTGGTTTTTATGTTTTATTTTATTTTTAATTGAGAATTTTTTAATTCAATTTACATACCATCCACAGATCCTTCTCTCATCTGCTCCCCTGTTCCCCCCAGCCTTCCCCCTAACCCACCTCCCATCCCCTCTTCCAAAAAGGTAAGACCTCCCATAGGGAGTCAGCAAAGCCTGGTGCATTCGGTTGAGGCAGGTCCAAGACCCTCCCCCTGCATCAAGGCTGTGCAAGGTGTCCCACCTTTGGTAATGGGCTTCAAAAAGCCAGTTCATGCACCAGGGATGGATCCTAATCCTACTGCTAGGGGCCCCTTAAACAGACCAAGCTATACAACTGTCTGGCTTATGCAGAGGGCCTAGTCCAGTCTAATGCAGGCTCACAGCTGTTGGTCTAAAATTCATTAGTTCCCACTAGCTTGGTTCAGTTGTATCTCTTAAGTTTCCCCATCATGATCTTGATGCCCCTTGCTCATAGAATCCCTCTCTTCAACTGGACATCTGGAGCTCGGCCTGGTGCTTGGCTGTGGATCTCTGTATCTGTTTCCATCAGTTACTGGATAAAAGCTCTATGATGACAGTTAGGGTATTCACCAATCTGATTACCAGGGTAGGCCAGTTCAGGCACCCTCACCACTATTGCTAGTAGTCTAACCTGGAGTCACCCTTGTGGATTCCTGGGAACTTCCCTAGGACCTGGTTTTTTCCTATCCCCATGATGCCTCTCTCTATTAAGATATCTCTTTCATTGCTCTCCCACTCCATTCCTGTTCCATCTCGACCATCTTGTTCCCTTATGTTCTTAACTCCCATCCCCTACACTCTATTGTCGTCCCCTCACCCACAGTTTACTCAGGAAATCTCATCTTTCCCCTTCCCATGGCAATCTATGCGTCCCTCTTGGGGACCTCCTTGTTAGCTAGCTTCTCTGGAGCTTTGGGTTGTAGTTGGTTATCCTTTGTTTTACATCTAGTATCCACTTATGAGTGAGTACATACAATGTTTATCCTTCTGAGTCTGAATTACCTCACTCAGGATGATATTTTCTAGTTCCATCAATTTGCCTGCAAATTTCATGATGTCATTGTTTTTTACTGCTGAATAGTACTCCACTGTGTATATGTACCACATTTTCTTTATCCATTCTTCGGTTGAGGGGCATCTAGGTTGTTTCCAGGCTCTGGTTATTATGAATACTGCTCCTATGAACATAGCTGAGCAAGTGTCCTTATGGTATGATGGAGCATTACTTGGGTATATGCCCAAGAGTGGTATCATTGGGTCTTAAGGTAGATTTGATTCCCAATTTTCTGAGAAACCCCCATACTGATTTCCAAAGTGGCTATACAAGTTTGCACCCCCACCAACAGTGAAGGAGTGTTCCCCTTGCTCCATATCCTCTAACATAAGCTGCCATCAGTGTTTTTGATCTTAGCCATTCTGATGGGTGTAAGATGGTATCTCAGAATCGTTTTGATTTGTGTTTCCTGATGACTAAGGATGTTGAGCAATTCCTTAAATGTTTTTTGGCCATTTGAGATTTTTCTGTTGAGAATTCTCTGGTTAGCTCTGTGGCCCACTTTTTAATTGGATTGTTTGGTATTTTGATGTCTAGTTTCTTGAGTTCTTTATATATTTTGGAGATTAGCCCTCTGTCAGATGTGGGGTTGGTAAAGATCTCTTCCCATTCTGTAGGCTGCCCTTTTGTCTTATTTACTATGTCCTTTGCCTTATAGGAGCTTCTCAGTTTCAGGAGGTCCCATTCACTAATTGTTGCTCTCAGTGCCTGTGCTACTGGTGTTATATTAAATTCTATCAGGGAACTCCTATAGCTGATAAACACCTTCAGCAATGTGGCGGGATACAAGATTAATTCAAAAAAAATCAGTAGCTCTCCTATATACAAATGATAAATGTATCAAGAAAGAAATAAAAGAGACATCACTCATTACAATAGCCACAAATAATATAAAACACCCTGAGGTAACTCCAACTAAGCAAGTGAAAGACCTGTATGATAAGAACTTTAAGTTTTTGAAGAAAGATTTGAAGAAGATATCAGAAAATGGAAAGATCTCCCATGCTCATGGATAGGAAAAAAATCAACATAATAAAAATGGCAGTCTTACCAAAAGCAATCTACAGATTCAATGCAATCCCCATCAAAATTCCAACATAATTCATCACAGACCTCAAAAGAACAATACTCAACTTCACATGGAAAAACAAAAAACCCAGGATAGCTAAAACAATCCTGTACAATAAAGCAACCTCTGGAGGCATCACTATCCATGACCTCAAGCTCTACTATAGAGCTAAAGTAATAAAAAACAGTTTGGTATTGGCAAAAACAAACAAACAAACAAACAAACAAACGAACAAACAAACAAAAAACTGACATGTGGACCAATAGAATCGAAGTGAAGACCCTGACATTAATCTGCACACCTATGAACACCTCATTTTTGAAAAAGAAGCCAAGACTGTACAATGGGAAAAAGCAAGTATCTTCAGCAGATGGTGCTGGCATAACTGGATGTCAAAATGTAGAAGACTGCAAATAGATCCATATCTATTACCATGCACAAAATTCAAGTACAAGTGGATCAACATAAATCCAGGTACACTGAACCTGGTAGAAGAGAAAGTAGAAAGTAGCCTTGAATGCATTGTATTTACTTGTATCTCTGTAGTGAGAGTTTCTGTTACTCTACCCTTCCTCCTTGTCATTCTACACTTGGAAGCTCCTGAAGTGGCCATTTTTAGATATTCCTCTTGATTACCTCTATAGACTCTTAGGTCAGCTCTCCTTTTTTCATTTATTCAAGGTTCCTCCTACTTAGAAAGAGGCTTTTGGAGGCGCCTGCAACCTTGACTTGGAAGTTGAGGGTGTTAAGAGCTGAAAGAGACAGCAGGGGAGGGAACATGAAGTTCAGCCCAAACCAGGAGAATGGAAAGGGGGGGGGGCAATAGATTGAGTCTTCTAAACCCACAGTTCAGCATTTCCACGTTGTGCTGGGATTGAATTATGATGGAATGGCACACAAGAGCCCAGCACATAGGCAAGACCAAGCAACAACCTGCTCTTTTTCCTTGGTCTTCTTCCTCACCATTAGTTTGTCAGGGAGATCTTGTTTCAAATGCACAGGGACTTGATTTAGGGAGATCCTCTGACTCTGTATTTCTGTTACATTGGTTGAGATGGAATTTTAAAAACTCAAATGTAGATTTCTGCTGTCTCTGAAACTTATATAAAACACACCAGTCCCATTTCACCAGACCTTGGTTTTATTTGATCTTTTCTGAATTGTTTAGTTTGCTCAGATAACTAATGGAAGGGCGTGGGTTTTGCTTTAGCGTGTCATATCCCTTTCCCTTCTTGTTACCCCCCTGTGTGTATCCAAATAAGCCTCTTTTGTAGCACATTCCAGCCATGGGACTCTGCTTTTGTGATTCACTTTGAAGCCATGCTGGCCATCTGCTCCCTCCATCTAATGGTGAGGATAATCGGATAACACTATGGCTAAGTAGCCATTATACAACATTCTTGGGCTGTGACACTTATCTTTCATGGCTTTCATCACTCCTCAAATATCAGATTTCCGAAATCACTTAATTCTTCATCAAATAGAGAGGAGAGACAGATATTATCTCCTCTCATTTTGGATTAGGATGCAGAGGCGCACATGTGTATGATTTATGAGGTTTGGACCACATCTGCACACAATGTGCTTGTTTGTCTCATCTTCTCAAGTGTTTCATTTAAATGATCATTGATCTCATGCCTGGGTACCTAGATTCTAGTCCAGAATTTGTCATTCATTTGTGGTATGACTCTTGGATGTAAAGGAATCCCTCCGTCTCTTAGTTTTTCTTTTTCTGGTCTACCAAATGAATGGGTTGGTCAAGATATGCCAGAACAATTCCTCAAGATACTCCAGCATTTGACTTTCATACTGAAGTTTGCTGAATAGAATAGGGGTAAGGATGAGATGGTGACACTATTTTATTTCTCAAAGTTCTGAAGAGGTAACTTGTATCTATTTATGGAATCCCCATGTACTGATGTGGCATGATTGTTTGACATCTACTTTCATTTTAGTCTTATTCAACAGCCCTGATTAAAAAAAAAACTGAGTGTATATGTTGTGTTTGGGTAGCTACAGAGGCACAAAGAGGGCATTAAATCCCTTGGTGCTGGAGTTACAGGTAGTTGTGTGCTACCCAAATGGATGTTTGGAAACAAATCTGTGTCCCCTGGAAGAGTAGCAAGAGCTCTTAACTGCTGAGCCACCTCTTCAGCTCCAACAGTCCTGATCTTACAACAGTTTCTTAATGTTGGCACAAAGGTGAACTTAATCTGTGCCAATTACACTTCATGGAGAAATGCAGTTTATTACCTTTTCCAAAAAGGTAGTGGTGAAGGGGCTGGAGAGATGTTTAGAGGACCTGGGCTCCCAATAACCACATGGCAGCTTATAACCCTTTGTAACTCCAGGGCATCCAATGTACTCTTCTATCTTTTGTGGGCACAAGGCACATGCATGAGATGCACAGATATATATGCAGGCAAAATACCCATACACATAAAATAAAAATAAATAAGTCTTTAACTTTTTAAAAAGTTAGTAGTTAAAACAAAGAACCCCTTCCAAAAATCAAATTAAATACTGCCCATTCAGTCCCTGAATTCCTTCAAGCTTCTTGAGTATGAGTGTATCATTGCTATGAGATCCAGTGGGTATCATTTTGCTATCAGAAGTAAACACTGGAACAGTTCACTGAGGTATCCAGATGTGATAAGCACAGTGGCTTGCAGAAGGTCATCATCCAGATGCTGCCAAGGCTATCGGATACTCCTCTGCTCCCCCTCTCCCAGTGGCCTTTAACCATCTATTTGGGATCTCACTCCTCTTATTCTTTGGATGTCTCAATGGATTCCTTTCAGATTTGTGATAAATCCCAAACTCAGTAAGGCTGTTGAGGAAACCCTGTGCTTATTCTTCGCCATTCTCTAGACCTGAGAACACTTACCAGGTATGCATAGCAGGCACTGATGAACTTTATAGCCCCCTCCTCCTCTCTGACTACTCTCCTTCCTTCCTAGTCTCCATTCTGCTTTGACGTCATATACATATCAGAGAGAGGAGGGAGAGGGGGAAGGAAGAGAGAGTAAAGAGATTTACATATCTACATAAAATCTGAGATTCACAAATGAAAGAAATCGTGCAATATTTGTCTTTCTGAGTCTGACTTAGCTTGCTTATTATGATGATCTCAAGTTACATGATAGTCTAATCTGATTTAGTCTTTCTTATTATTGCTCGTTACACTACCAACATTTTCCCTTTAGGAGGAGTTTAGAATTTGTAATTCCATAATTATTTGTGTAGATATTAGTTTCTGGATGGTTTCCTTCACTGGACTAATTTTATGTTGCAAAGGGCAAGGCTGTTCCTGCTTCATTTAAATGGTTCTTTCCATAATTATGATAGTGTCTGTATATGAGTGTTCAGTAAGAATTCATTTTAAAAACTTTTTTTAGAGAATACATTGACAATTAAAGTTCTAGGAGCAGGTTTCTGAGTGTTGACTAAGCTGACAGAGCACACATTGTCTTCTAAATACCTATGCTTTTACTCATACCCCCCCCATGTCTGTCCTTATAGTCTATGGCAATGCATTATGATAAAAATATCTCTTACATTCTAAGAGACTGGAACTTTTGCTGGACAACATAGCCAGAGTTAACAATAATACACCTTGAGGTTACTTAAGATTGCTGTCCTACTGTGTACCCAGCCTATTTATTTAACCTGCCTTTAAGAGAATAGTAATAGCCAACCTTATTTGCCTTCAATTTCCTATGTGGTCAACTTTTACAGCTTAAGCAAACACATAGCTCTCATTGGAAGTTATGTACTCTTCTATGACCCTGACCCAAGAGGAATGCATGCTTGTTATGATAATCATTTTCTGGAAATAGAAACTGGATTAAAAATAGCCTTATAAATGAGTCTGCACCATAAATGCTGAAAGCAGCAAATGGATATTGTTTGATAAACAATGATGTTTGTAATACTGTTGGTTATCTGGGTAAGTTGGGGTCAGTTGGTGTGAGTGATTTAAACACTTGTAAAACTCAACGATTTCTGGAAAGTGTCTCATTCCTTCCTATGTGATGCTTTCTGTGTTCAGTATGAGAGAGAGCAACACAGCAGACACACAGAGACACATAGGGACAGGGACAGACACAGGGACAGGCAGACACAACCCACAGTCAGAAGGAGGAAGACCCGGGAGAGTGAAGGAGAGGATTCAAATCTGGACTTCTTCGTGGTGAAATGACACCCAGGGGACCTGCTTTGACTTCTTTTCTCAATGCGATGCCCACACATTACTGGTGACCCTGAGTTTATTACTAATGGATTCAAACTCACAGCACAAACTAACAGTAGTGGATACAGACACTCATGGCTGGCCAAGACACAGAAACGTAAGCAAAGGACATGGGCCCACCCTTGAACAAGTCACTTATACCACCCCCTCTACAGCTCAGGGAATCCTGTGGAAGAGGGGCCGGCAGTATGTAAGAGCCAGAAGACAGGGCAAAGGACTATGAACACTATTATATCATTAAATGTTAAAAAGAAAACTGAGGTTTTATGTGTTTATTCTGAATGCTTCCTTCATGTCTATTTCTCAAAAGGATATAATACTCTGTATTTACTTATTCTACTTGCTTACTTCATGTCAATGTCTAAAAAAAGGGTATAACACTGAAAAGCAAGTCCCCAGCCTCTGTACCCACGGTCAATCTCTGCCGCATTGACATATTCTTGTTGAGATAATCTGAGAATATATAAACACATATTTAACATATTTTTGCTTGTTTTGCTTTTTCCGAGACAGGGTTTCTCTGTGTAGTTTTGATGCCTGCACTGGATCTCGCTCTGTAGACTAGGCTGGCCTCGAACTCATAGAGATCCGCCTTGCTCTGCCTCCCTAGTGCTGGGATTAAAGGTATGCACCACTGCCGCTTGGTTCATATTTAACAAATATTCTTCTGGTGAACAAGATAATAGATTGCACCTATTAATGTAAACCTGTTATAAAAACTTGAGGGGGCAACAAGATAGGAGCTTCTTACTCCATTCAAAAAACTGTATAAATGAAGTCTTTCCCAGCTGACAACAAAAAGAATTTAGGCAGTTTAGAAAACAAACAAACCAACTTCATATTGATTCTTTTTGTTTTTTTGTTTATAGCTCTGGATCAGAAAATTAATATGAATACAGAGTGTTACCCACCACCTATAAAGAGATGAGAGTTCTTTAATGAGGTAACAGAAAAGCTATTATTTTCTTGAAAGTTGCAATTCTATTCTTAGACTTTGCTGTAGCAATGGAAGTTAACCTGGGGCAACAGGAATTCTCCGGGTTCTTAACTGGGGAGCTAGATGCCTATGCCTGGAGCTAGGTATGGCATCTCCTTGAGGTGTCCCGGAGAAACACCATCCAAACTAACAGACCAGTCCATGGGAATTGGCCACATACAACAGAACGAAAACTTCAGGCAGTTTTGTGTGTTTCTGGTTCTCTATTCTGAGTATAGGGGCAGTCACTGCCGGATACACATTTCTTGGTCTGCTTTGTGCTGAATACATCTGCTGGTATTTGTTTTCTCTGGACAACAAGTACCACGGATATAGCACTTTAAAACAGCAGATATTTATTCTCTGGGTTTTGGAGATCATCTTATCTTTTGGATCTGAAGTGTCCCCCTAAACGTTCCATGTGTTGGAAATTTGGTCCCAGCTGGTACATCCAATCACTAATGGGTGGCAGTACCATCAAAGATTTACTTAATCCATGGATGGATTAATAATATAATAGTATTATTGGGAGGTGTCAGTTAGCTTTTGCTATATGTGACACAACCCAGAGTCATTTGAAGAATTGTCTAGATAAATTGAAGAATTGTCTAGATAACTCTGGGCTGTAGCCATGTCTGTGAGGCATTTCATTCATTGCTAATTGATGTAGGAGAGCTCAGCTCACTGTGGGCAGGGCCATCCCTAAGTAGGTGGGTCTGGGCTGTCTAAGAAATATGACTGAGGAGGCCGGGAAGCAGGGATCATCCCTGTTTTCTGCTTCAAGCTCCTGCCTGAGTTCCTGACTTGGCTTTCTTTGATGATGGATCATAACCTGTAAACCTAATAAACCCTTTCCTCCAATAAGCTACTTTTGGTAATGGTGTTTTATCACAATGATAGAAAAGTAAGCTAGGATAGGAAGTTTTAGAAATATAACCAGGTAGGGCCTAATTAATCTAGGATAGGAAGTTTTAGAAATATAACAAGGTAGGGCCTAATTAGAGGGAGTAAGCAACTGGGGGTGTGTAGTGGGTAGGTTCTACTTCTGTTAGGATATTTGGTATATTGATATATATTTAAGATTATTGTCATATTGCATATCGCACTATATATTCCTACCTCTGTTATAAATATCTTGTGTATTGTCACAATTTTGAAGTCATCGTTCTTCACCATACATTTGCTTATAGACTGTTTACCTTATTTACGTGAAGCCTTAGTCCTTAGGTTATTTCGGTAGATAAGATTTATAGATTTATGGTCGCCTATGCCTGTCATCTCTATAGTTACGTTAGTTAGGTTATCCAGATTTACAGATACATAGGTCAGATGGACAGGTAATCTTCAAACACTTCATAGACCTAGAGAATATGGCATTTAAATAACTTAGAATTCTGTTGACGTGAGGCACAATTGCTCCTGGCTGCACCAATTGATCCCGAGAGAATGTTGGGCTTCTAAGACATTTCCATTTGGAAGTTTGTCTTTTTGGCACAAAATGGCCTACGGGGCAAAGAACTGCCCTTGCCTTGATGGCTGACAGTACAAATGCAATGCTGTCCTTTCTGGACAAGCGGGACACAAGGAAAGCGACCACTGTACTCTGCCAAGACAGGGTAAGATGGTCTTTCAGAAATCCTGCTTCTGAAAATGGTCTGTCAGATACTCTAGGCCTGTAGCCAATTTGTATGCACCAACAATGCTGAGAAACATTAGGTGACTGTCCAGGCTGCCAGCTGTCTTGGTCTACTCTTGCAAGACTCCCGAAGTTGCTTGCATCCGTCTACCATTTCTCAAGTACCATTATGTTCCTTCTCAGGTCTTTGATGGGATTGAAGACTAGCAGTTATAGTTACAACTTAGTATATATAATATCTTAGATAGAACATATTAAGTATTAGATTCAGGTTCTTTAGGATAGGACACCTTTGAATGATCTTTATAACATGCCGTTTACCTATGCTCTATACTTCTCTGGATTTTAGAATGTGTTTCTTGCTTGATATTGTTTGCATTGGTTGTAGTTACATCTTATCTAGGTCATTATCCCTCATTATTTCTGGACAATATTTGATAACCATTCCTTTGTATATAGTCTTGTATTAGTTTAGAACCTTCTTATTTAGACAAAAAGGGGGAGATGTAGTGGGTAGTCATTCCAGCTTGGATCTGGAAGCTCCAACCCCCATTGAGACTCTGGCAACTGTCACGCCTACGAGGCGGGGCGAGGGGAGGTGCTGGAAACCTGAGAGCTGGATGGGCAAGCGCTCGCTCGGGGCGCGCTCTCTGCGCCTGGACCCTGGATGGTGGAGATAGATTGTGCAGAGCTCCAGAGAACACCGCTGGATTGCTAGACGCCTTCCCCAGACCCCCGCGACCTATCCATTCTTTCATTTGTAAGTCATCCACTAAATAAATCTTCCTTTTAACTACGTGGAGTGGCCCTTATAATATTCCCCAATAGGGGTGTTTTGGTATTATAGCATCTATCTATCTATCTATCTATCTATCTATCTATCTATCTATCTATCTATCTATCTATCTATCTATCTATCATCTATCTATCTATCTATCTATCTATCTATCTATCTATCTATCTATCTATCTATCTATCTATCATCTACCCATCCATCTATTCATCATCTATCTACCCAATCTTGCTCCATCTTTCTTTCTCATTTCCTGACTGCCACAGATTGAACAGCATTGCTTTCTATGTTGTTTTGCCTCTCTATATCTCAGAAACAACAGAGCCAACTGAAAAGGCATAAGCCTCTGCAAGTGTGAGCCATAATAAATCATTCTTGTAAATTGCTTTCTCTTGGGCATTCTGTGCCAGCAAAGAAAGACTGACCAACAGTCAACATAACTATGTTCCCTGGGAAGTTTCTAGAAAAAGATCCTTCCTTGCTTTTTCAAGCTGAGGATGCTGCTTAGCTGTCTTAGGTTTGTAGCATCATCACTCCAGGTTCTGCCTTCACTGTCACATGACCATCTTTCCTGTGTCCCTGTCATCACAGATTTCTTGTGACGATCCCAGTCATTAGTTCTGGTTTATTTTAAATCCAGTAGGAACTCATGCCCCTTATGTGATTATATATGCAAAGACTGTTTCCAAATAAAGCCACATGCTCAAGTGCTAGGTGAACTTGATATCTTGTGGGGTAGGGATTAATACTTGCTCAAGGCAAGTGAAATGTAACCAAGAAAAGCCAAAGCCTGCACCCATCCAAACGTCTCCAGCCACACTGATGCTGACTTCCTCTGTAGGTTCTTCCATCCAGCGGATCCCAGTGTCTTCCTCTTTGTGCTTTCTCATGCCTGCAATGGAGACAACTACTCTTCCAGACTATCAGGTCTTACACAACAGTTCTGTCATTGAAACCTACTCGATGATGCACCTTGACCCACACCACCGTCAAACCTGGAAGAGCTGAATGGTTAAGTAATTTGGAATCCAAGGCCAAGTCTTCAGGTAAAGCCTCCCTCAGTCCCAGCCTTGGCCTCACTGCTGCATTGTGAACTGTGATTCAAAGTAGCTCTTTGTTAAAACTGAAATGCAGCAAGCCGCCCACACAAGCAATGGGACCGGGGCTGAGTGTTGCAGGCAGGCATATTCTGGGTGGTACTCTGGAGGAGTTATGAATGGATTGTGCTCCCCACCCCTACTTGCAGCTGTTAGTCATGGTAACACTTTCTTCCTGGGCTGAAACAAGTTGGTTTTGCTGACAACATCTGTGTACAGAATGTGCCAGTTTCAGAGTGTGTGGAATAGTAGTGTCAGTACGGGGCCTCCAGATTGGTAAATTGGCCTGCGAGTCTGAAAATAAGAATGATTGAGGAGTGTGTGTGTGTGTGTGTGTGTGTGTGTGTGTGTGTGTGTGTGTGTGTGTGTTGGGGTTGGGGGAGGGGCGAGGACAATTCTCAGCCTCCAGGGACAGTGTACTGTCAAAGATGTAATTTACAGCTTACTCTGTTGTTACTGGGGGAACTGACACATTGCCTAGTGCTTGATGGTATGCCATTCCAGTCCAAGGCCTTTTCTAATACCACTTCATTTGGACCTGACCTTGATTCCTTAATTCACTCTCAGAGTTTTGGTATATATATACCTTTTTAGACATGTCAGATTCTTCAGAAGGCCTTTAAACATCCCATAAGACATGGCCACTACAGTGATAACACAAGTGTAAATGCTTAGAAGGAATAGGATACTAAAAATAGCCAGTGGAAACAGCATTTATTCAGGCAGTAATATTTGAAGTATAACAAGCTTAAAGGATTATGCTCCATATGAGGATGCTATGATGGGTATATGGATATGATGGGTTCTCTTCTACTTCTCTGGTTGAACCTCTAAAAACAGTTTTCTAAGTGGTCTGATCATTCAAAGCTAGGAAATGATCCCCAAAGCCACTTTGCATGTTTTAGGAGTTTCAATCCCTTTAGGCGTATTATGCTTCCTTAATGGGGTATTACTGGAAATCGTACATTTCTGGATGAAGAGATAGCAAAGATTCTCTGCAGTGAGGTTTGTTTGCTTTGGTCACTATACCACATAGCCAATAGAGACATGCTGCCATTTAACCAACATGAGCAAAGACACTAGAAACCAAAGGCCCAACATTGATAGATGGGATTGGATCATGAATCAATATCATGGATGTCAACATGCACGGACCTGGATGAGATAATAAAATAAACATTTCAGGATTTCAAAAGCAGATACTCCAAGTAGTAGGATGTACTGCCCATGGGAGACCCAAGAACAGTGGTTCTCAATTGGTGGGTCGTGACCCCCCAAGGGTTACATATCAGATATCCTATATATCACATATTTGCATTAGAATCATAACAGCAACAAAATTACAGTTATGAAGTAGCAACAAAAATAACTTTATGGTCTGGGGTCACTACAACATGAGGAACTGTATTAAAGGGTCTCAGCATTAAGAAGGTTGAGAGCCACTGTCCAAGAAGCTTGGCTGGCATTGGAGGGGCAATATGGGCTTTGAAAGCACAGGTACTTATGAGCCAAAGACCCTTCCACTACATCCCCCTCCGCCACTTGCTAGCTGTATACTCTTGAGAGAAGTTCCTTAATTTTTCTGAGGTCACATTACCTACCACTGGTCATGAATATACAGTGAGAATGAAAGAAAACTTGCCAGGAAAATGTCTGATAGATGAAAGGCCCTCAACAAATGAGTGACATTATTCCTAACAGAAAAGAGGAAAACAGCAATGACAATAAGTCCCAATGTTTATTACATATGAGATAAGCATGACTAAGAGTTAATGTCACGATGTACTTGTATTCAGTCTTGATAGAAATGTGACATTCCTAAAGAGCAGAGAAATTTTCTGAAATGTTACTGATGGGGACTATCCCCATATATGAAATATAACATATTGTGTATGTAGTATGGGAAACCTATGTACATAAATAATTAAAACCTAATTTTAGGTCATAAAAATGCTTACTAGCAAAAGTGCTATGGATAACTGTGTGGCATAAATAGTTGGCAGTTGATTTCAGAGCTAATTTTTATTTGTTCAAAGGCTACCTTTTACACTGTGATTTTGTTGTTGTTATCTAGATAGTGGGTAGACATAGAGTACAAGAAGATGTGGGGGCTGGAGAGCTAGCTCACTAGTTAAGGGTGCTGGCTGCTCTTTCAGAGGATGAGGGTTCAGTGCTCAGTACCCACCATGGGAGATTCACAACCATCTGTAATTCTAGCTCCAAGAGGTCTGATTCTGGTGTCTGTGGGCACCTGTAGATATATGCACCTGTATGCATACACATACATAAATAATAAAAGAAATATTTTTTAAAAAGATGTAGAAATCCATTTTGGTAACAAAAATGCTAACATGACATTTTATTTTATGCTTTAAATTTAAATATTTATTTTATTTTCTAGACTATGTTATATACAATAATATACCAATTTCATTCTGAAAAGAATATGCATTTGATGTTTTTGATTACAAGTTACATGGTCATTATAGAAATCTAGAAGCATAGAGTCAGGCTTAAAAAAATAAAATGAGAAAAGGAATCTTAATTCACAACACAGGGATAATTTATTAATCCCTTCAACGTAGTTTTATATGCACATAGTACAAACACTACTTTAAAAAATAAAATAAAATCAGGATCATCTTTTCGTAGTTTAAAGTTCTTTGTGCTATTTAACCAGCTGGTATAACTAGATATTCCCCCACTGTCCTTGGAAGTTGTTCAGTAACGGTGAATACTTTGCAATTCTTCCATTGGGTCAGCTGGCTGTCCCTACATTTAACCATGGATACCATGCTACCAGGGCAATCGTCAAACGCAGCTCTTTATACCTCTGACAGTGCCTTCAGGATAAATCCTTGGAAGGAAAAATTCTTGCTCTGAAGTACATAATTTAGGGCTTTCCTATGTGTATTATTAAAGTGCTACACCCAACCTTGAGGGAAATTTATATCCCCTGTGGCAGTATATACGAATGTTTACCTCACATTACTCCTCTAACATTTAATGCCCACCTCAAAAATATTTGCTTATTTCTCATTGTTATACATTGCTTATTTTTGATTTCTTTTTTTTTATTGCCAGTGAGTTTTTGCCTTTTTACATCTTCATGCTTTGGGGGGATATTGCCTTCTAACAAATTTAAATGTTTTGCCCATATTCCTATCTAGAGAGCTCATCTTTTGAAAGAGAAATTTCTTATAACTTTCACATTGCTGTTTTTATTAATACTTTGCTGCTAATTTAATTGTCAGTGACATCTTTCAACCAATAGTGATGACATTGTTCTTCCTTCTACAATTTCACAAGCTTTAAAATAATAATTAAAAAAAATTCATGGTGAGGCAAACTCTGTTCCTGTAAACATCATCATCTGGAGCCTGGAGCAGGGGATGGTAGCAGGGGCTTCCCCTTCCCATGGGTTATGGTTCCCAGGGCTTGAACTGTTTGGGGGGCACCCAGGCAGGGGGATCGGGATCTGTCCCTGGTGCATAGGCAAGCTTCTGGAACCCGGTGCCTGTGGTGTGACACCTTGCACAGCCTTGTTGCAGTGGGAAGGGGCTTGGACCTGCCTAGGCTCAGTGTGCCGGGCTCTGCTGACTCCCCATGGGAGACCTCAATTTGGGGGATGTGGGGATGCGGGGTGGCTTGGGAAAGAGGGCTGGGAGATGGGAGGAGGGAGGAGGGGGGAATCTGTGGATAGTATGTGGAGTGAATAGAAAATTTCTTAATAAAGAAAAATGAAAGAAAAAAATTAAAAAAAGAAAATATTCAACATGTAGGTTGACTAGCAATTTGCATCTTACTTAAAATGTTGCATATATATATATGTATATATACATATATATATATATATATGCACATACATGCAATACAGATACATAAATACAAAAAAAAATTGGCAATGCAGTGTCCTCAGCTGAGATAAGATATACATGAGCCAATGAATTCAAGGGCTTTTGCTCTGACTCTGGCTCACTTAGCTGGGAAATGGATGGCAAATACAGCAAGGGAAAGAGTTAGGTCCTGTAGATGAACAATCTTATTAAATAAGAAACACAGAGCCGATTGCAGAGTTAAAAGCCCAAGAGGTCAGAGCAATAGCTAAGAGCTAAAAACCTTACCCTTCACTGCCGCTGCTGTCCTCCTCAGCAAGAGTGCTACTTCCTCTGTCTCTGTCTTCTTATAGACTTTCTGTTCTGCCTTCTCATTGGTTGTAAACCCAACCACATGACCTCCTCATCACTGCCCATCTACACAGACCTCCAGATCTTCTATGGTTGGTATTGAGATTAAAGGCGTGTATCCATGCTGGTGGTATCCTTGAACACACAGAGATCTGCCTGTCATGTGATTGGGATTAAGGGCATGTGCTACCACTGCCAGACTTCTGCTATGGCTTGCTATTAACTCTGACCCCCAGGCAACTTTATTTATTAACATACAAATAAAATCACATTTCAGTACAAATAAAATATCACCATAAGGTCCTTCTCCCACAGCCCAGTGAGAGAGCATTTCATCTTACCTGTCTTTGTTGTGAGGTCTCCAGGTGCTCCCAAAAAACTTGTGTTTGGGTTTGTTTTCATCTACACACACACACACACACACACACACACACACACACACACACACACACCCCACCGCTGGTGAGAAGGAAGACTGCCTGCTGCAGATGTTCAACAACTGGCCCTGCAGTGACTCTGCCTGCCACGGTGGTCTCCATATCGGGTGTGGTACACACTGTGCACATGTGTACAACTTCGTGGACATCAGTGTCCTAGGAGAATGCTTCCATGTGAACAGATCCTCTCCAGTCACAAACACACACACCTGAGTTTTCCTTTCTCTTGTTTCACAGCCCTGGCACTGGCAAAAGCCACAGTTTCGTTTGGCGAAAGGATGCTGCTTTCCAAAAGCTCCTGGCAGAAACTCCTAGAGATTTGTTTTTCTCCTCCTTCCTAATTTAGAAACAGTCTTCAAAGGAAAAGAAAAGAGAAAAAAAAAAGCCTGACAAATTGATGTGAGAGGAAAGTAACAATGATTTAATGTTTTATTTCCTTAATGGTAAGGTCCATAGATTATCATCTGTAAAATTAGATGAGGTAAATTTTTTTTTGGGTGGGGGAAGGGAGTAATAAAAAATGTGTATACCCCAATACTAGGCTACTTTTTATTTTAGTCAAGAAGAAACGTGAGATATAAATTCAAGATTTTATTAAAATCATTTTCGAGTTAAATGAACATAATAGCTTGGCGGTGAAGGAAGATTTTTTTAATAAGGCACAATAATGAGTTATGCGAATAAACAGAAAGAATGAGAAGTGTTAAAAGTGTTAACTGTGACATTTAAGTGGTTACATGATTTTAATTATTCTTTTGACAATAAGCAGCCCGGTGACGTTTATTCAAGGAGCTGAAACCTGTGCCTACCTTGGAATTTGCAGGAGAATGAGAGCTTTGTTTCCTGCCTTTGGCAATTTTTAGGAAACAAATGGGAATGGATTTAAGACTTTATAAAAATGTACCACCTACCACAAGAATTTCAAAAGTGCAGAGGTGAGGTTGTACTCAAGCAGTGGGAGGAGAGACGGAAAAGACTTTTCTTTTCTTTTTAAAGTAGGCACAAGCACACAGTATTTATCTGTGAGACAGAGCAAGGAAGGCCAGAAGAGTTAGTGAGGAGGCCAGAGCCCAGAGTGTCTGTTCCTCATTTGTTCTTGGCTGCTAGGGGCTTCCGGCTGATCTTTTTGGATTTGTCGTTATTCTTCTTTGGGGGTTCTGGGTTCGCTTGCATGTGTCTGCCGTAGAGGCTACAGAGAGAGAGAGAGAGAGGGTAAAGTCATAAGCTTTGTTCACTCGTTTCTTTAGGAAGAACTTTAAATATTCAGCCACCAGATATATATGACAAGCCAAAAATTGTTGTTTACTCTGCCTCATCCACTCTGAGAATTTATGATTTTACACATACCTGTACAGACATGCATGTATGTGCATACACCCTGTGCTACAGTTTTCTCTCATAGACTAGGTTCTTGGTATTTCACACTTCCTGGACAGGGTGCAGGAAGAGGAAGAGATCTTCAGGACTGTGAACACAGGTCATATTCATTAAGCCCTTCCAGAGCAGTGTTCCAAAGATTGTGAGTGCTTATGTCTACAGGGACAATGGACTCATTGAACTGGAGGGACAGAGTAGCCATGTCATGAGGAGTGAGTACCAAGGCTTGGCCTGAAGGCCCAGGGGCCGGTTAATGTGACAAAGAGCAATGGTGCTGGGGATCACACTAGCTGCTCCCGTGTGATTGATAGCATGGGGATGGCCACCACACATCAATGCCACATTAATAAGTACCGCTGATTAAATGTTGACAAAGTGCCCCACAATTACAGTGGATGCATCCATTGCCGAAAGAATTTAACTGAGCGGCAGATAGTAATGAATCCATAATTTATGAGTAATTCTGATTAAACAAAATTAAAGCCACCCTAGAATAAATAGAGCTCAGCCTTAACTCCCCTTGTTAATATAACTGTGTCTTCCAGAGAGTTCCATGCCCTCGGTATCTCGAGAGGAAAGGCCTGGCCTCGGTTATAGTGGCACCTGCTATTTTCTAATGGAATGAGAGTCAGCCAAGAGACTCACCTCTCTGCGTAAGGAGCCACTGCTTCTAATGCCTACTCAAAGGATCACATCTACTCTTTTAAGGGTTTGTTTGTGTATATATATACTGATTGACTTACTGTACACTGCTGAGGATGAGTCCAGAGTCACAATCATTCTAGACAAGTGCTTGACCACTGGGCGATACTCCCAACCCCTTCTCCCAGTTTTGATACTAACACTATATGGCTACACACAGGGATGAACACAAAGATGCTCTTGATTGGCATGGACACTACGGCTGAGGAGCTGAGGGGAGGACCCAGCAAATGGAGTCGCCCCCTTGGTAGGTGGCAAGCCAGGTACTGGTGTTTTAGTAGGTAACGTTATGCTCTCTCTTCTGCAGGCTCCCAGGTGTCAGTGTTGAGGCTGGTTGTTCCAACAGTGGTGATGGAGAGGTCTGTCCTCACAGAGCTGGGAGTTCAGCGGTTGCAGCTCGTAAGAGATGGACCCCAGAGCCGGGTGCGGGGACTGCTCTGCAGTTAAAAGGGACAGCCATTCTCTTGTGTCAAGAAGGCAACATACGTCTGTACAGGTTACAAGGGAGCCTGCAGATAGGCTTAAGCGCTGTAGCAATTAGGAGCTTAGAGAGCATTGTACTAACATAATGGTCAGAGCGGCCTGGACACCTGGGGTTCTGTAGCCCAGAAAGAACTAATGGTTTTTCACGGTGCACAAAGCAAGTCCACTTTAGTGCTGTCACCCGATTCCCATGCCGTCAATATCTCTGCCTATGTATTTCCTCTTCTGAATCTTTCCCAGAGATAATAAACAGAACGGACGCTGAGCTAAAGAAGGCTAGCCATCCTACTCCTCATCTTAATTTGCACATTTGGAAACATACTTTTCTACCAAACAACCTGTGCGATCTCTTTACCCAAAGCCACATACCCCATGTTCAGGGGCTCCAGGTTCCCCTGGCTGCCTCTCATCTCATGAGGTCCTCTGGCATGGCACAGAGCCAAGATCTGACTTTGTCCTGTGCATCCACAAGGACACCCCAATCTCAGGATCATCTGTTACACTGCTTTCTTATACTTTCCCTCTGTTTTACAATCTCTTATCGCCACAAAGGAAAAAGAAATACACATGCTCAAACTCAGACAACATCAGACTTGATGGATTAGAAAAACCAACAGAAACAAGACAGTTCATTCATATGTCTTCTGGTGTGAATGTAAAATGCCCTCACAGGCTGTGTTTGAGCCCTTGATCCTTAAACAATGGCACAGTTTTTTTTGGGGGGGGGGCATGTCTACAGAACTATTGAGACATGGGACCTAGCTGGAAGATGTAGGCCATTGGGAAGAGGTCTTTAGAATTATATCCAAGGTTAGCTTCTGGTCCCACTTTGCTTCATTATCATCAAAGGGTGATCCAAGCCATGCCACAAGCTTTCAATGCTGTACCTACATCACGATGGCTTGGTATCTCCTGAAATCAAGAGACAAAATAAATCCTCCTCCTTTAAACTGTGCCTATCAGGCATTCTGTCATAGCAGTGAGAAAGGATAACTAAGATAACGTGGAAACTCAAAACTACTTCAGCATTAGCAAAGGCATATCAACAACCAGAGGTGATGGAAGGTTAAGAGAGCTCAGGTCTGACAAGGGATTTGAAGGCATGGACCTGAATGGAGTGAGCTGCATGGGCAAGCAGGAGGTTCCCAGAAAAGTCGGTTCTGAAGGAGATGCAAATGTCACATGGCACTCAGCAAGGCTCTCCTTCCTTTAGAGAAAGAGCAGGAATGTTCCAGTGTTTTAATTGCTGCCTTTTATACTCCGATTGCACTGCGTGTGCCTGGCCTTCCTGGAGCTTCAAGGTAGCTCACTACAAAGGGCTCAGCAGTCACTGCAGATGTTTCAGTCGGAGTTTTGACCCTCAATCAGTGTTGACTCTGAGCAAATGACCAGCAGTTTTCACATCCATCCACCCTTTGCCATGCCTCAGTTCCTTCACCTGTAAGTGACTTTCCTTACAGGGTAGCTGTAGGCTGGGCACCATGGAAAATCTATTGGAAGTAGGCAGAGAACACTGTGAAAACTGGGGCTTATGATGTGGCATTCTACCCAGAGTGATTAAATAGAGATAATTACATGATTACCTTATTTCATTAGGGTTTTTTTCTCTCAAAAATACCATGCTATCTTCTATCAATGACAATGCTCTAAACACTCTAGAAGAAAGGTTTTAATTCTCTTTGAAGAAAGCAACCATGGCTGAATTAAATGCATTGCCCCACTTCCTCAGTGAGTCACTGAAGGGCTGGATGATGCCTCTGTCCCCTGTGTGAGCCTTTAATTCCTCCAGCTATGTGGGCAGATGAGAGTCAGCCTTATCCTGAGCAGCTATCCCCACTGAGAGATGAGGCTGTGGCAGGGCAGTAATGATATATATCTCAGGGTCCAAATTCTTGGGTACCATTCTTGGCTGTACCACTTATTGCCCAGGGGGACCTCCATTTGCTAAGTGTGGCAGACAGAACATTGGCCTGCACAGATGACTACATTGTAATCCTTCCCTTAGGACCTCTATGGCCTTGTAGAATCCAGCCTCCCTCACTTGTCCTGCTCCTTCCCACTTCTGCACCCAAGCAGACCCCGGCCACCCCTCAGCCCGGAGCACTATGTCAATTCCATGACCTCTGTGAAGCACCCCATAGCACCCAGGACTGTAGGTGCCTAGAGAAGAGAGCCAGCTATCTGTGTACCCATCTCTCAATTCTGTATGGCATTCAGTTTCAAATGCTACATGGCCTTGGGAATATCACTAAGTGACCACAGTCTGATGCTCTCATCTACAAGACAAAGATGAAATTTCTCTGTCACCTTGGAGGGCTCCAGGAAAGATGGAGCTAGACATACAGAAATGATCCTGTCCATGTTGGCACATGATGGATGCTCTAATGGCTATCGCCACCTTTAATATCTCACAAAACTCATGACTCAGGCTACCTACCCCGCCCCCCCCCCACTGCTTCTACACCAGAAGTATGGCCTGGAACCTATGTTGTGACCACGTGTCCTTGGGTCCTGCCTCTTGAAAGGACTCCAGCAGGCATCGCCACCTGGCTGTATCAATTTGACAGTGCTGACAGGAGAGAATCTGGCTCAAGATTACTATGAGGTTACAGTCACTAGCAGCCAAAGTGCTCAAGCAAGCTGGAAAATGGGGCAGTGGGAGTTATACCTTTTGCAAAGAGTCCTAGAAAATCTCACTTCTGAAATCTAAGGTTTGCAGAAGATAAATGAAAGATGGTTAATGAGTTCAAAAAACAACCCACCACATTGAAGGACACGCAAAAGTGACAGGAAAGGACCCATTACTCTCAGGAGCCTGATGCAGACCAAGTCAATTTCAAAGGTACCATCGGCCTGTGGATGCACTTAGAACTACCGTGCTTAGGATCACAAGGCCCTCCATCCTTATCTGTGAGGACAGAGTGAAAGGAGTAGACCATGCCCTGAGCTACCAGCAGAAGATGCCCATGAGGACCTTCTCCAGGGGAACCATTAGGAAAAGATGCTGCAGACTGCTCTTGCCACCAGGAATCTCCCTTTAAAAGCAGCTTTATTGAAGTGTGTTATCAAAGCAGTTGTACACAGACCACACCAAGTCTAGGAAACTGAAAACTACTACCTGTTAGTAGGTAAGACATAATAACAAAATGTTCCAGCCTATCATATCAGAATAGATTTTGCAATCAGTATTTTTATTAGGCATTATGAGATGTGCAGTTTTCCATTATTGATGTATGAGTTCTAGTGGATAGGGATACTTTCAGTCTTAGACAAACCCATATATTTTCTTGCAGTCTTCTGCTGTGAACATCTCATTTCTTGAGTGGTGCCAATATGAAGACTACTACAGACTACCTCACTCCTCCTTCTTTGTCCTGGAATCCCCTGAATGTCTCTCTGGAGATCTCTTCTGTCCCATGTCACTGCCTTTATTTCTTTGTATCCTCTTCCACAGAAAGATCATCTAATTTTACAACTCCAATGACTACATCAAAGCTTTCCAAGTCACTGGCCTCTTCAATCTACCTGGAGAAGCAGCTACAAAATGTAACAAAGCAGGCGAGCTTCTCCAAAGAGCCTCCTCCAAGGAATTCTAGCAACATCCTGGAAACTGAATCTAGAAGGCAGTCAAGATTGACATGAACTCATTAAGGTATTGGGGGGAAAGTTGGGGCTGGGAAGATGGCTCTGTAGTTAAAGAGTACTTTTGGGATAAACATGAGTATAGAAATTCAGATCTCCAGAACCCATGTAAAGGTGGCCTTACTGTAATTCCAGTGGTTAAAACGAGGCGGCAGCAGATCCCTAGACCGGTTGTATTATATTTTGAACGCACTCTTGATAATACAGCTTGCTTTGAGTCAGAGGGTGGAACTAGCCAATAGCTGACCAATTAACCATAGAGGTTTTGGAGGACTGAGGACAGACAGGGCAGGAAGTAGTAAGGTGGGATTGAGAGAGGATCTCAGCCATTTCAGATAGAAGAAAGGAGGAGATAGAGGGTCACTGATGGCTGCTGCACCACTTCTCTGATCATTCAGGTTCTTACCCTGATATCTGACTGATTATTTTTTATTGATAAAGAATAATTACAGAAGTGCTTCACAGAACAAGCTGGCTAACTAGACTAGGTGAAATACAGATGTCTGAGTTCAATGGAGAGAACCCATCTCAGTAAATGAGGAGGACGACAAAGGAAAACATTCAGTGTTAACCTTGCATCTCTATGTACAAGGATACATACATGTGCCCACACACATGGACACCCACGCATACACACGTACAAATATAAAAGAGAAAAAAATGCTAAGTCAGTTTGAGGCCTGATACCAGTGCTTTAGCAGCTATCATTCATTTAGGTCTCTGTGCTTTTTTGCTGTGGCTGATCTGTGTTACTACGGCCCAGAATGCTGGCCTGGGTCCTGCCTACAAGTCAGCTTTCAGTCTTATTTTGAGCCTTATCCCCAGCCTTCACCCCTATTCTGCCTCCAGAAAGCACTGCAGGATTGACACGGCTCTCACCATTAAGTCCTGGCTGACACAGTGACTCCCGCCCTTGGCTCATTATTTCAAGGCATCAGCAGAATGCCTTGATGACGCTGGGTTCACTGTACGGCGGCTTCCATGTGCTCATTGTGTGGTGTCACGGCTGCCCAGTGAAGTAGGTCCCACCGCTATCCTTATCCAAATGAGAAAGCTGGCACTTTCCAACGTCAGGCTTGGGTCAACCCAGACAGTTACTCCAGGGTTCAAACCTGACTAAGTTATCTTGTCTTACACCATTCCAGATTCTCCAGTCTGGTTTTCTTAATAAGAGGACCATGTTTTCTTCTTGTGAGTGGGGAATGCAAACTTCACTTCTTTTGTATTCTGTATACTCAAGGCACACTGGAAACACATTGTGTGCCATGTAAATATTGTGTTTCGGAATGCCAGGTATATGCGAGGTGCAATATGCTGCTCTGAAGTCGTTTGCTTGTGTCATATGCCTCCCTACTGTTGTTTTGGATGTTTCCATGGAAAGTCCGTATACAGACCAAGAAAAGAACCAATTTTAAAACCTAAGTAGATGGCCAGCAAAAAATAATGAGAAGTAATTTTGCTTGTAATCTGTAATCTGATGGTAGGGTGCTAAATTTAACATCACTGCAAATAAATTTGTGGACACAGTGTGAAGCCTGGATTATTAATAAGCATTTGCAGGATCTTTATTTATCCCATCTAGCAGCTATGAGGGGCTGGTGACAGAATCTTAGCACATAAATTGCTGAGCCCTGAAGAAAAAACATATAACTATTCTCCTATTCCTAAGAGAAGTCTCATTAATTCAAAATGCTGATTTTTTTGTTTTTTGAGATGCTTCCACACAATTTCACCAGCAGCAATATGGGTCTTTCCCATCTTCCCCATCATTTCTTCCAATATTCACTGCTCTCGATACAGTGTAAAAGGAATGTACAAACACACATGAGTAAGCAGCATCTACACAAACAGCCCAAAGAAATATGTAGCTGCTTGACCACAGATGTGAGGCCATGCCCAAACACAATATATACTAGAGGGCAGAATTGAAAACATTCCATACATTCCAGCCTCACTCTCTGACCCACTGGAGGGGAGAAGAGTGGATTCTGGAAAGAGCAAAACCAACAATAGCATGTACAAAAGATGCTCATTAAACTTCATCATCCTGTCTACTCTAATGATGCTTTCACTTAATAAAAATTCCCCAAGCAGTCGAAAGGATATTAGGCAAAGTCTTTGGTTATGTATCAGAGGTCCAAGCTGTCACCAACAAGCATGCAGTTCAGGAGGTATGCTCCCTGGGGAAGGAGCAGAAACAGCTTTCACGGAATACATGCAGAGAAAAATCAATAGCTGCAACTTGCTCCGCTGCTTAAGCATTTAAGAAAATAGGTAATCCTTTTAAATTAAACTGCAAAGTGCTAAATGTTGCAATTTCCAAACTGAACTTAGAGGTGAAAGGAAAGAAGCCAAGGACACTGGGAAGTTTCCCAAACAGGATCCTTCTCTGATAGACACTATCCCTGGAGAGATTCCTCTCCGCCCCCGACCCAGGGTAATTGACTCATTTAGAAATTATTCTTTAAATTCACTACTATGAAATCCAAATAACTTGAGTCTGGATTTAAAAGTTAAATAGTAATTTTCCAAAGAGATTTTGGAACAGGGATAACTAGGTACTAATCAAATAAAAGGCCATAAGCTACTGTGACATTTTGTACCTATTTTACAAATCACCTTAAACTTCACATTCTGCCAACACAAAATTACCAAGTATATGAAGAGACTATGAGAGCTGGGATAGCTGGACCAATACCGAGGCACTATCCTAAAACCTAAATATATGGGAAATAAGATCGTTCTTTGTTTGTTAAATGACAAATCAACATGAAATGAATCAAAGCAGGAATGTGACGAGTCATCCGAAATAGCACCAGCCTAGCTCCTAAGCCAGTGAGCCAGTGACCATAACACACACTCACAGAGATGGAAAGAGATCCTGTCCTCAAAAGCAGTGGTCATCAAAGGAAAAAGTGGGTTCAATGTCGGGGGGACGGGGATGGGACTCTGCACCTCCAGAGAAAGGCAGCAGAGACCAGCAAGCTGTACTCTGTCCACATCCAAGACGGATGCTACATCTATAGTAAAGCAGAGGTGTCAAGCACATTGAGTGTTACTCTTGTCCTGTACACATGGACTCATGCCTGCAGGTCCAGGTCCTAGTCAGTTCCCCATCATTTGTCTTAGTCAGGGTTACTATTGCTGTGACGAAACACCATGACCAAAGACAACTTGGGAAGGAAAGGATTTATTTTGCTCACGGTTCCATATCACAGTTCATCATCAAAAGCAGTGAGGAAAGGCTTTTGCAGGATGGGAATCTGGAGGCAGAAGCAGAGGCAATAGCATGGAGGGGTGCTGCTTACTAGCTTGCTCCTCATAGCTTGCTCAGCCTGCTTTCTTAGAGAACCCAGGACCACCAGATGGTACCACCCACCATGGTCTGAGCCCTCCCCCAAAGAGCACTAATTAAGAAAATCCCATACAGCCAGATCTTATGGAGGCATTTCCTCAATGGAGGCTTGATCCTCTCTGATGACTCTAGCTTGTGCCAAGTTGACATAGAGCTAGGCAGTACAACTTCCCTCCTTGCTTCCATCCCAGGTTCTTGCAGCCTCTCCCCTGGTCCTTACTATCCTCCTGTCTGGAGTTCTTCTCAAGTTCTCCCCTAGAAGGCACCATCACTATACTCTCCGACAGACGAAGAAACAGAGGTGCTGGAAGCTCAAGTACTTTGATGAGAATATAGTCAACTCTGGGGATGCTGTTGGCTCTGAGGGGGGTCATGTGACTCAGTGCAGCCTAAGCCTGTCAGGGTGTCTTGTCACCTTGGCTAAACTAAGTAGATGATAAATGAGCATGGGGTCCATGACAGCAAGCAAGAGAAACAGGCCGAGTGTCTGAGCCGTTGGGGGAGGAAATGTCCTTTTTCTTTGTGTTTACTTGAGAACGAGGAGAATCCAGATTTGCACCCCACGCTGGCCTAGTTGATAGGGGACTGCCTAGGAGAAAAATTGGCATAGACAAAGCAGAACTGAAACACAGAGAGATATTGGGCCCAGTGATATTAATTGAGACCATAGACCATGACGTGCCTGAAACCCACTAGCTGCTTTTACTATAAGATCACCTTTTCCTCTTGGACTTGGTGTTCCTTGCCATTAAAGGACAGCTGAGTGCTGACACTGTCACTCTGTGCTACTTCAAGTATGATTTCCCCAGCCAGGTCTTCTTGAACAACCTTTTTATTGATGACATAAGCCTTCCTCTTACTGTGTATCACAATAATGTTATGCTGTTTATATGATTTCTATTGCTTCTTGCCTCACCAAACAGAGGAATAATTCTTATAGGGTAGGAACCTGTCTGTCTTCTTTAGTCTCCCTATACCTGGCTATGATGGTCAATCCTTATTGTCCACTTGACTGATTTAGACTCAATAGGAGACAGCTCTTAGCAGAGAGGTTTAACTGAGTGGGAAAAGACCATGTTAATGTGGGATGGCACCATCTCATGGGCTGGGGTCTTGGACTGGACAAAAAGGGGGAAAAAGACAAAGGCAGGTCAGTGCCAGAATTCTCTTTGCTTCCTGATCCATAGAGATGTGAACAGAGTGGACATGATGCCATGTCCAATGCTGTATTATTTTTTCCTTCGGCATTCAAGGAATTTGGTGAGATAAAGCACTTCTACTTACAAATTGCAAAGATAAAACCAAGAGCAAAACTAGACAACAAAACAACTTTAGTAATTAAGACCAGACTGTCTTTGGCTACAGACTGTCTATGGTGGTTTATCCACAAGGCTGCCACCCAGGGGACTTCAAGCAAAAGTAGGAAGAGGCAGCTGGTACCTTCTGCCCTGTCTCTGTCAAAGCTAGGTTCTTTCTGTAAGCTGTGTGTTCTGGGATGTGGTCACTGGCATCTCTGAAACAGGGCAAATCAAGTCAATTTTTGCTTCTCCATCCAAGGTCCCAACTTTTGAACACTAGCTGGTGATATAAAGATATCATCAGCAGGGCATGATTCAAGCTCTTGGTGGACAAGGGGTTCTATCAGGAGTAGGAAGAAATAGAGAGGTACTAGGGTCAAGGCACCAATTGTAACAAGAATGATGAAGATATGACAGCTTAAAAAGTGAATCTTCAGATTGCACCTTCCTTTTAGTCTTGATTTCTACATTTTGAGTTTAAGGGAAGAAGCACCCTCAAAAGGAAGTTTATAAGATACTTCCTGCCTTGATCTCCTTAGAAGATTGTTTATTGTGTATTTTTCTATTTTTGTTTTTACATCAGATTTTTAAGAATCTCTGAGAAACTTAAAGTCTATAGAAGAAAAAAGGCAAAAATCCAGGAAGATGTTTACAGTCTAGGTTGGCTGTGCACCAAGATCTGAAATGAATCCCAGGCACCAGCAAGGAACCTGTGAGCAGACCCAGGGAAACACTTTGAGGAGGGGCTGATTCTTAGGACTTGGTTTTTTGTGTCTGATGCCCCCAACAGGCAAAAACTGTGGCTGTGGGTGGGCAGGAAAGAGCTGGAACTTGTCACAACAGCCCCTTGCATCCAAGAATCTCAAGTGTTTCATCTAAGAATCTCACCCACAAAACACCCCTGGAAGGTGTTAGAACATTCTATGTGCAGATGGTGAATGTGAGGTGGAGTAAAAGTGTGAGGTGGAGATGCCAGAGGCATAGGGGGTGTGGAGGCTTCTCCCAGCTCAGTACGATGGCACGGGACAGAAGAGCTCAAAAGAAACACACACAGAGGAGGAACATGCAAATGGAACAATCCACATTTGGGAACAGTCAACTCTAGTTGTAGAGGGTCTATAAGACATAAGGTAGCTCCTATAGAACAAGACAAGACATCATAGTCAAGTTTCACGGGAGAAGAAAGGCTTTAGATGATACTGGACACAAACATCAAATCTGTTGTGGACATCAAAGCTCACTATTTTTTTAATTTCTGTTTCTTGATGAAGTATTTTCTCCAGAAACGTCAAACCTAAAGAAACAACATCAAACAAAACCCCAAACCTGAAAATTAAAAGAAAGGTAAGATCCAAGATTTGCCTGTGTAGATTACCCATACAGGTTTTGTCCCTCATTCCTGTGACAATTGGTGGCTTGTGCCCCCAAAGTATGTATGTTGCTTCTCTGTCTGTCTATGTGTCTGTCTAATCTTGACAAGGAGTGCTCTCTTAGGAGGTCACTTTTCATTGAGTGTGTGTGTGTGTGTGTGTGTGTGTGTGTGTGTGTGTATGATATAGAGGTGTATACAACCATGCTCATGCATGTGATATGCACATGGAGAGGCCAGAGAATAATCTTGGGTATTGTTATTTCAGGAGTCATCTACCTTGACCTTTTATTCTTTGAAACAGGATTTCTCATTAGGATCTATGGATCAGCAATTAGGCTAGACTGGTTGGCCAGTGAGAATGAGAATCTTCCCATTTCTGCCTCCCCAGCACTGGGATTACAAGTGCTTGCCATTCTGGCTGGCTTTTTATGTGGATGCTGAGGACTAAACTCAGGTTCTCCTGCTTGTGTGGCAAGATCTTTGACAACTGACCCTATACCCTCAGCCCCAATGTGTAAATGTACAACATGCTGCATTCAATTGCTCATTGGACTCTGGTTTGAAGCAGAGAAGCCTAGATACACTTAGTGCACAGTATGCTTTGAGAGAGAAGAAACCAGGGGATATGACATTTTCTTCCATGCTCTGCATTTGTATGGAAGCTAATTAACAGCAAACCCAAATAAGTTATTCTGCAAGTCATCTATAATTCCTGGTAACTGGGTAACTTCGGACAAGTCACTCAACCTCTCTGAGAGGTCTTTCTCATCTGTAGACTACGGTTGAGATTAACAGTACAGACATCATGGGGCTGTTGTGAGGATGAAATCACACCAAGTACCGAGTATTTAGCAGACACTAAACAGGTACTAAAAAATCCAGGCTGCTGAACACTATCCTCGCACTGAGGTTGTCCATTCTAAACTTGGGTGAGACCACAGAATTGCAAAATGCCTTATGTTCGTCTGCACAAAGTTTTACACAAAACACAGTTTCTTTCCAGAGAGATATTTTAAAAGATGCTGTATTATGTATGCTTGAGGAAAATAGGAAATGGTGGAGAATACACAGAAGGTCCTTGGAAATAAAACGCCCGACAAGTTCAGTCACTCTTTGAGGCGGGCCTTCACTGAGTATGACATAATCACCCTAGTCAGTGCGGAAAGCACTAAGGGAGTCCTCAATGCCGCAGGCTCTGTCCAGGGTTCTGAATGGGCAGCACTCCAGCACTAATTGAAAACACGAGGAGGGGACTGGATACATCTTTAGCCCTCATCTTGCTCCAGCTCTCCCATTCACAGGCTAAGCTGTTCTGGAATCTATTCAGATGGGACCTACATTATGTAAGAGTCAATAATCTTTATGGTAACTCTGCAGTGAAAGTGTCATTTGTTGTAATGAACACTGATCATAAGTTAAGCCCCCAGCTACTCTCTCTGTTATTTTTCATTATACTGTTCCTTGCTCTGTTATATTTCAGGAGTACTGAGGGAATTTATCCAACTCTGTGTGCTAGTCAGCTCTTCGTTACGCAGATTACATTCTGCTAGGATGCAGTGCAGCAATTTGCAAACACACCGATTCCTAAGGAAATGCATCAGACACTGGTTATGTGTTCTCCTCTGCTGGTGCCAGCAGGCAGTCTTCCCTCTTCTCTTCTCTCCTGGCTATTTGTCCCCTTAATTTGCCATTTTCCTCTCTATTTATCTCCCACCCCATTCACAGTACAGTTCTCCAGGCCCAAATCTGAGAGTATTAACAATGCATTACTGTTTTTTTTTTTTCCTAGCAGTAATAACTCTTTGTTCAATTCAGCAACAAGAATAACGTTTCCAGAAGCACCATTGCCTCTCCTATAGCTCACACTTGCGAACACCACTCTGTGCTTACATTACAGGCCTCCCCTTCTGGCTGCTTGAAAAGATACTAACTCTAAAAGGCACATCAGCAAAGTAAAGCTGGAATGCTTCTATTCCTTCTTCTTCTTTTTTGAAAAGCCAATTTGAAAAATTCATTTGTTCCTTGTATATTAGGCATGACAGTAGAATTTCCATATGCTTCTCTGCTTTGTGCTCTTGTAGCTGCATGTAGGTAGGCTGTGATTCCCCAGAGGACCACATCACTGCCATGGATTAGAGATCACTGGCAAACACAAAGGCATGGAGCCCTCATGGATTCAGGCCAAGCACCAGCTCTCTGACTATAAACACCAGCAGTCTCTATTGCTGAGTGCGTCTGGAGCTTCAGCCCATCATCACCATACACCAAGTATGGTTAGTTTTCATAGGACTGCTAGCTTTGACCCTGCCAGCCAGGGTGCTAGAGAAGGATCTAAAATATTAAGAATAAGAAAATAGCACCTAGAGGCATCAAAGATCTTGCCACTCCATCATGGACAACTTTTTAATGGCAGACTTGGCTGGCAATGCCCCTTTTATGAAATCTCACTCAATGAACTGAAATGCACACAGGCAAGCATGCTGCAGGAGTACCACATTCTTCTTACTATGCTTTCCTACTGAGACACGTGACAGAGGAACTGAGCAGAAACTTTTATTATCATATCTGCATCTCTTTACAAACAGCCTGAACAGCCTCACTCCCGGGACAGATGCATCCTGTCAGCACACAGACTTCCCTGGAGAAGAGTAGAAGAGTGTTTCTGTGCTTAATTCCTTTTCCGCAGAGACCACTGAATAGATACTGTTCTAGGCTGCTGCTGCTGATGATATGAGGGCAGTGCAATTCTTTAAACTCTAAAATTAAAAGAAGGGGCTGGCAGGATGACTTAGGACCAACAACCTAACTTTGACCCCAGAATCCACAAGGTGGAAGGAGAGAACTGACTTCTACCAGTTGTCCCCTTAGCCACACACACTCAGTGTAATTGTTAAAAATAAACACCACAGATCCACTAATTTCAAGGCTTCTTCTCTGAATGAAACTTTGTGGCTACACCCAGGCAAGTCAGAACTATGACATTCGGTCTGCACCATCAGCTTTCCAAAGCCTTAAGGTCTGGAAGTTCATAGTTAGATAGTTCAGTTGTAGAAAGGACAGCTTCAGAAGTTTTGATCTAAAAGACTAAGAGTGAGGGCAAGAGACAGTTCATACACGTACACATTGGTATAGCCCAAATAAAAGCTGCTACTCAGTAAGAACAGATACAGGAAACCCAAAACGACACCAGCAGAGGTTAAGGAAAGAAACATACAAAACTCAGCTTCCCAGGATGAACCTAAGTCTTTAAAGGATAAGCCTTCCTAAGTGAGCTTGTCCTAGGCTCAAGGCTAAAGGATCCTTGATGAGAGCACTTTGAGATACTTTACAAGGGATGGTATGAGGACGCAAGCAAGTCTTTGAAGGTACATGGAGAGCTGCCGGTTTCTAGACTGAGAACACTGCAGGAGATGACCAGGGCACACTAGTGGGTGGCTTAAGAGATCTGAAGATTTACAGATACAATTCAACACACTGGGCGACCAGGTATAAAACTGCTAGATAACTGCACATTAGATTACATATCCAGCTTCAAGCACTGTGATCATAAACACTCTATATACAGAAAGGGGGCAGGGTAAAAAAAGGAAGTTACAACTTCGTCCTCACACAATTCCTCTTCAGTTACTAGGGATTCCAAAAACTAGAATTCAATGTATCTCGATACATCAATGTCAACAGAGACTTAGGGCTTGGTGGTGTGGAGAGAGGTTTTGAGGTACCTCATAGTACATTTTGAGGTACCTCATAGTACTTGCTCTAGGAACCATTGTATTATCAAGCTGAGTGATCCTGGAAGGTGTGCACATACCCTGAATCCCCTCTTACCCACTGCCCTGACGAGGTGCTAGGAAGCTGCAGCAGGGTGTGTGCTTATGTGCGACTACATATGCCTATGTGTGAGCAGTGTCATGAGTACCGGTCGAGAGACTGAAGACCTCAACTGACATCCCAATATGCTCCATTATGTCCATTCTTGGCCCCGCTAGTTGAATGTTTCCATTCACCTCTTCTGCAGACTGATGGGTAGCCCTCAACTCCGGAGAAAAAGACACCCTCCCATTGCTTATGCCAGGATTTATTAATATAAAATTGGGGAAGAGTCCCAGCATCCCACTAGCTGTCTACACAGCTGAAAACAATGTCCTGACTACTTGGGAAAGATGCCTAGCTCTCCTGCCCTTTCCACTTCTCTTACCCCACTCACAGTGCTCCGGGCACGTTCTGACTGAAATACCAGCTCTCTGTGCACACTCCACAATTAGGTGGAGGCTCTGAAGGCCAAGACAGCACCTTATAAATCCCTGTCAGCTAAACCTGGTCCTGTACACACAAAGTATACTTAGCAGATAATTGTTCCCAAGGCTGATTGATTAAAACAGTCTCAGACTCAACTCCCTTCACGGGTTCATAAGAAGAAATATACCATGAAACTGAAGGATACAGCTGGCTCCCTAATTAATATTTGTCACTTAGCGGTTCTTAATTAAGAACTCTAAAATAAAGACCCACCTTTCTCCCATGCCAAATGGGTATCACCTTCATCAGTAGTGGAGTGATGAAACTGCAGCTTCATTATTTTCTGCTTTTTCCCTTTGCCTCGCCAGATGGGAACATTAGCTACATAGTATTTATTAGTATAAGAAACAAAGACAAGCGCGGAGGCTGGGGAGAACTCAGGCAGAAGTAGACCTTTGCATTCTTTCAGTACAAGCTGTGAATAGAAGGTTGAAAAAAAAAATCTTCTTTTGTCCCTATTTCTAGGAGGGAGGGCGTGGTATTTGAGGCAGGTAGTAGACTGTTACCAATACCGATTGCTTCCTGTCCTCTGGGGGTCTGTTGTAGTCCCCTGAAGTCTACCCTTGTTTATTCCCACAGAAAGGCCCACCAGTCCTTGCCTCACGAAGAGACTGAGCCATGCACTCTGAAAACTGGTAAAGATCTCAAAAGAGCAAACTTACCATCTTCCCCAAGATGGTCACAAGGTCACTGAAGAGGGCAAGGCAGGGTCCCCACTGTGCTGTCCCTGGGAACCACACTGTACTTTCCTAGGTTAAGTCGGTGCACGGCATACCTAGGCAACCAACACCAACATTCTGCTATGATAGTGTTCTCTCTCCTGTTCTCACAAAAGGAACAAATTAGGGACAGCAAGATGGCTAAGTCAAGGCACCAGCCACTGAGTGCAATGATGTGAGTTTGATCCCCAGGGACCACATAGTGAAAGGAAAGAACTGACTCTCACAAGTTCACACCTGGGCTGTGGCACACACACACACACACACACACACACATGCCCACTTACACACTACATGTGCACTCAAAATAAACAGATTAAGATGCAATAAAAATGACCTTAATTGTTCAATTCCCCTTTTGCTCACTTTACTTAGGCAATGTTGGACAAAGCAGAGAGAGATGAAGAGGTGGGTGGGTAGTATTAGCATGGTAGATACACACCCTCCTTAGTAGGGTCCATTCCAGCTCTCAGGGGCAGGGGAAAGAGCTCTGGCCTGGGAGTCACAATGTGTTTGGAACTGGGCTCCACTTCTCATAAGCTGGGTAATGTGAAGAAAGGGCCAAGATCAAGTTTCCTGATTTGTGTAAAGGGATTCAACAGAATCACGCTGCAGGGGTTGGAGCATCAGGCATCATCTACAAGGAATCCAGGTATAGAGTTTAATAAACCATGTGTGCATTGGTATTCTTTAGTCAGCTCTTCTCACAATTTTGGATCCATAGATTACCTAGGTTCTACTGTGGCGATGGCTTGTCTTGATGTACCCAGGGGGAAGGTATGATGGCTTAGGTCCAGACCAGTCTGAATCCCAAGTCTACTCCTTTTTGCCTCTGTGCCTTTGAGAAAAAACTGGAGCTTCTTCCAGTTGCCGTATCTGAACAACAGAGTTCCTAGGTTTGTTATTTTTACATCACCATGACTACAATACCTGACCAAAGCGCTGTAAGGAAGGGAAGCATTATTTCAGCTCATGGGTTCAGAGGGCTTCAATCCAGCATGGTGGACCTCAGTGCACGGCAGCAGGAGTGGTTGGTCATTCACGTCAGTATGGACTAGTACACAGAGAATGAAGCACTAACCAAGGGTGAGTGTAACGTAAGTTCCATGTGACTTACTTCTTCCATCTGGCTCTACCTTCACAAAATAGTGCTACCAGGTGGGGAATAAACCATTAACATGGGTCTGTGCTCCCATTTCAGGTTCAAACTGCCATAGTACCCTTGTCTCACAGATGGCCATACTCCCTTGGAGGCTTTCTGGAACTTCCTAGGGCAGGCAGCTTGCAGTATTGCAAGGATTTATGGAATGATGATGTCTTTCAAGAGCAAGACACTGAGTGGTCTTTCAGGGTACAGGACATCTCAGAGTCCCACAGGACATCAATGTAGATGAAAACGCTACTTCTCATTGCTTGGAAATCAGAATTTAAGTTAGCAGAATTTAAATGTTTGATATATGAACAAAAAACATTTACTATCTATTGTGTACATAAACTAGTTATTCCAGAAATGCAATTTTTATGCAAACTGAAGTGAAACTGGCTTTTGTTATGCTTACTTTGGGGGCTTTGCCAAGAATCACTTGTCATTTTATAAAATTCTGTCACAGACAACATGTCCACTTATAGAATTTCAACCATTCATGCTGTATATCTCCATCAGTCTGCAGTTAGAGCTCACAGTCCACAGGGTTTCCATGCAGATGTAAACACCTATTAGTCCCATTCTTGAGTATAGCCAGGAGCAACACTTATTTCCCGAATGCATCCAATGACACCTTCTATTTGCATTCTCCACTATGGTATATTGGGGAAATCATACCAATTTAACTATGTGGAGGTAGGCGTATTATCTATGTAAACTGTACCAGGGTGAGAGAGGCAAGGCCAAAGTATTCATGATAGAAGGTAATCTAAGAGGTCGAAAAGCAGTGGCTCTTTTCGGAGGGATGCTGGGAAGGTTCATGGAGGACAGGGAGCCACAGTACTGAGCACAGAGCAGCACACAGCAATTGCTCAAGGAACACAGCCACTATCAATACCACTAATATTATCGGTAAGCATCCTTTTGCCTCATGTTCCTTGACAAACCGCCGGCAGAAAAATGAACTCACTTTCTGCCTGTCTGGATTTTCCATCCAGAAGTAAGGGAAGCAGTAATGAAGGGCATCTTGTCTAAATTCGAAGGAGATGGATCACGCATGGCAGACTGCCCAGAAGGGAGGGAGATTATTCCCAATAGCCCTGGCAGTTAGAGGATACTTCATTATCCTGTCCATGACAAACCACTTAAGACACATATTTATTGACGACAATCTGCCAATTGATTAAACATCTCAATATATGAATCCAACTTTACATTAATTAGCAGTTTGGAGAACACGATCCTAGAAGTTAGGGGAGACAGTTGTGAAATCTTTTACATCTGTCTTTGCTTTAACCTTCTGTGAACTATCTATCACCCACACTTTACCTTCTTCTAAACAAGCTACGTTTCTGTTGCACTTGTTAAATAGAATAAGCCGGGTGCAAGAAGTTTCACATTTGTGTTTTACTTTGTGCTACATGAAATGTGGGTTTAATAAATAGCTCCCCAAGACAGGTAGGAAAGGCATTTGTCAACCTGTGAGGCACATTTGTTACCAACCACAAACAAAGACAATTAATTATATTATGCTGTGCACATACGACTCCGCTCTAGAGTGTGAAGTTTTAGGGGGTTAAGAGGCCGCTGGCTTATGTTCCACGTGGGAAACATGGGAAGGTTTCAAGGATGGAAGTTTTCCTCTTCCCTCTTTTTATTAATTCCTGCATTTTCTTAATTAAGCCTTACTGTTTGACCTTTAAAGAATCTCCAACAAATTCTCTAAGGGGGATTTTTTTTTCTTCATTTAAAGAAGGGAAATAAATTTATAAAAAGCCTTTTCAGTTTCTCTTTCATTTGGGTGGTGTCCAGGGCCTATTTGTTCCTCAAGTGTTTCCCTGTTGGCTAGAGCACAATTGATACCATGGAGCTACATACTGGGTGTGTTCCACTGTCCAGTAGAATGTCCAACTGGTGAGGGGCTGGAGCTATTGCTCAGTGGAGGAGAAACTTGCTGTGTGAGCACAGGGCCATATTTTGGATCTTCAGAACCCACATAAAATAAAAACTAATCAGGTGTGGCAGCCCACCCGTAACCCTCAAAAAAACTTGGCTAGCTAGACTAGCAACAGGTTCAGCAGTGGATCCTACCTCATAAAATAAAGTGGAGGGCAATTAAAGAAAACACTTGATGTCAACCTCTGGCCTCCACACAGGCACATGTGCACTTGTACACACATCTGCATCCCCCCCCCCAAATGTGAACACATACACACATACATGCAAACAAACACACAAGAGCACATCCCAGGAACCCAACAGACAGGTAGAGTTTGCCAAACTTTGGCATATTTCAGAACTTTTTTTTTTTTTTTAAGTTTTTTTTTTTCCAGACAGGGTTTCTCTGTGTAGCTCTGGCTCTCCTGGAACTCACTCTGTAGCCCAGGCTGATCTCAAACTCACAAAGATCAGCCTGTCTCTGCCTCCCAAGTGCTGGGATTAATGGAATGTGCCACAACTGCCCGGCATATTTAAAGATCCTATGTCTGTGTAGACTAAGGGTCTCAGGGGCCGTTTGCATTTCAGACACAGTACCAGACACTGCTGATGCGGAAGAGGAGACCAATATGCTTGGCTCTACTTTCTTTATCTTTTCAACAGAACCACAGTGCCCATCTGGATCTACATCCAGGCTGCTACTGCGGACCATCCCTTCAGCAGAAGTAGGACACAGAGAAGGACTGAGACTACGCTAGTACACAGGGATTTCCTCTCCTGTTCATGAGAGGGAGAACTGAGGTCATTGAATTGCTGCATGGTAGGATTTCAAACGATGGAGAATAAGTTGAGTAATATGCAAAGAGAAATTAGATTTAGTAAGTATAAGCCCCCCAACATACCTGCTAGTCTTGAACTATTCTTATCTTGCAAACATGAAAAAATGTTGGGAAAGCCAACCCTAGTATAACTGAAAAAAGTTTCAGGGACTTTGAATGGCTCATTGGAGCATCTTTGCTTCCTTGAGCACAGTCAGTTCTGCCATGATGCCATAAAGTTTATATACATGTTGGTGTCTCTGTGCAAAAATTCCCTAGGAATAGTGTTTGCTGAGAATGGTCCATAAGTCTCTCACAGAACTGGGGAGTTGCTGCCTTGCTGAACCTCAAGTAAAACCCAAAAGGAAGTTTATATTTCTGCCAGACAGAGTTAACTCATGTATAACGACTGGGTTGTAACAGACAAATTCTTATGTGTTAGCCAACTATTTAAGAACAAATTATACATGACTTAATGTTGAGAGAAAGAACACATTAAAGATGGAACTCATTAAAGATTTTATGAGTGTTTTTGTTTACTTGTTAATTAAAGATTATTCTAGAATGTGGGTTTGGACTCTTGCCTGTCTCCTAAGTGCTGCCCAAGCAATACAGCCCATTCCCATGTGAAGTTACTAGGAAGATTTCAGGTACTTCCCTTTAGTTTTCTACTTTCCTGGTAATACTGATGATTTTTCCCCCTGTGAGGGCCCACAGAGGCTCCCTAGTAAGGCCTTACTCAAGGTCAGAAAGTCTGAGCTTGCTTTACCCACCAAGGCTGCTTAATAGGATGATTTGGCCAAAGGCGTGGTTACCAGATGTTTTGAAGAGTCTACACTTGTTGGTACTTTATACCTTGACATTGAAAGGGGGAGGCCTTTTGCCCCTCCCCTTGCTGATGTATAAAAAGTCCATCGTGAATAAACTCGGTGACTGGGTATTGACAACCAGGGACCTCCAGAAGCTATCCTGTGTCTCTGTCTTTCTGTCTATGTCTATATTTCTTCCTATTATTTCTCAATTCCTCCCTCCTCCCTCCAAGAACCCTTCAACGGATCAGGGCTGGACCCCGACAGCCCTCTTTTGTTTTAAAGCAGTTTCACAATGGATGTGAACCACCCTCCCAATGACCAAGGGTCTGTTAGCTCCCTTCGTTTGTTCTGAGAGAGCCAGTGACATCAATCTTGCATCATAGAGCTCTGTGAAGCCTCTGTGCCTCATTAATGTAAAAGTTGATGGGAAAGAAGCAGGTCATACCAAAAGCCAGCTTTAGTCAGCCGACCCCCAAGCCAGCCGTCCCTTTGTGTGCTGGGAAGCTTTGCTCACTGCAGGGGCCCACGCTACAGGTGTGTTTCATGATTTCTTTGATAGTGGCCATGATCCATTTAATTGAAAACAATTCATCCCAGGTAGCACTTGCTAGAATAATTCACCAGCCTGGGACACAGTATGCAGTTAAATCAGAATATAATCAGGGTTAGTTATTCTATGAATGTGTCATCTCACATTTAATCAGCACCAGATTTTTGCTTTGCATCGAAATATCCCAAACTCAATCCCTTCTTTAGCAGGAAGTAATAATAACAGGTTCTCGAAGCCCTTCCTCATACAATAGCTTCAACTCCCATCACAATGAGATCAAGTGTTAGTGCTTTCTGCTAAAAAACTTTTCTTTCCTGTTTCATAGTCATTTACTTTTTACCAACAATAAGAAACACATTTGTATTTTGGGAGCCCTATGGCTCCACTCATAATTAACATCCAGCTGGCTGCCAGCAAATTATTTCTGATGATTAATTCAGCCATTACAAAGAAAACCATGGTGTCCATGGGAGGATCAGAAGCAAGGTTCTTAGAAGAAAGCTACAGTTGTTGCTGGTGAGGCTTCTGCATAGCATTTCTCGGGAGGGATGGATTCAGAGCCCAGAGGGGAACAAGCCAAGAACAAGCTGGGGCGCCCAGGGACGAGCCCCAGCTACCATGGGTGGCATACAGCCACAGCTCGGAGAGCGCCGTCGGAGCCTCCACTGGGTGTGTAGCCACGAGCTTCACAGGAAGAGGAAACAAAGCAAAGGTTTTTGGTTTTGTTTTTTTTTTTCAAAGGGAAAACTACACTTTGCAACCTGAGGACCCCTACCTTGTGACCCAGAACACCTTCCAATTCCAGATGGCCCACCACCACTAATCACAGCTCACCTTTTTTGGTTTGTTTGGCCATTTTCATTTAAAAGCAAGATCAGTCATTTGATTTTAAAAATGTTCCCAGGCCAGAAAAGAAAAAGAGGAACTCACCCGGTGTGACAATTCACAGACTCCCCACATCTTTTGCTTGGACTGCCAGGTATGCCCTGCCTTTGTCCTGTACCAAGTTGTGGCCCACTGTAAGCCCAGGACTCCTTCCTTGACCTAGATGCTTCCTGTTCCCACTTCAGTCCCCTACAGTGAGCACATGTACCTCAGCATACAGTAGGGACCGCAAAAATCCAATCCCTTTGCAAGTTTAGCTTGAGCCAAAGGAATGGGGTGATCGGCGGGGGTGGGTGGGAGGTGGGGGTGGGTCTAAAGTGATGCTCAAGGTGTATGTGGCTGGGAGGTGCTTCCAGAAACTGTCCACACATCTAATTCACTTCTGCCTCAACTGAGAAGTTCTTCTGAACTCTCTCCAGCATGGGTACCACACTAAAAGAGGTGTGTGAAAAATCATTCACTGATGATGTCTGTCACATTCTGAGGACTTATCAAAAGTGCATCTACACTACTGTCTATCACTGTCTTCTAAAGACAACGAGGAAAACACCGTTTATTTTGTATCTCTACTACCCAAACAATAGAGACCAGACCAAATTCTGCCAGACAATAGATAAGACACAAGGTTTAGTATTCTCTATAAACTATGGAAAACAAATTGCTTTCTGAAACTCTCAAGGGTGCAAAGCCTTTTAAAACTCTTCAGTCTTATTAGTTCAGCTTTCCCTTTTCATTGGCGGTAACATGTCCATCCTTGGTTTATTAGGAATAAGCTCAAAGTATCTTTAAAAACCCCAGAGACCTTTAAAATATAATTATATCTCCTTTTTTTTTTAAAAAAAAAACATTTTATTTTATGTGCATAGTGTTTTCTATATCTATCTATCTATACACACACAAACACACACACACACATATATATATATGTATACATATATAGGTAAATATATACATACACACATGTGCACATATGCACCATGGGCTTTTTAAAAGCTATGAAGTGCTACATATACCAAATATGAGAACACAGCCATCTTTGTAAACCAATGTCAGGTATGTCAGGGCTATTGAAAATATCATGGACACTAGATAGGGAAACAATGACTAAAATATCATTTGTGTGTCTGGAGACAAAATGCTTCTGGTATCTACCACATGTCTTTATCTGGGATGAAATGTAAGAAAACCAACCAACCAAAGCTGCTACCTCTAAGCTACCCAGGAGTATGGTTTTGTTTTGGATTCTTTCGTCTGGTCATGGAAGAAAGACAGCACACCAATGGCTTGGTAAGGTTTCCTTCTTGGTGAATGTTCTGGAAAGCATATGAGTTCTACAGTGAATAGGTCAAGTAGTAAGTCCCAGGTCGCTGGAGGTATTTAAGCAGAAGCGAGGTGAAAGCAGGGTCAGGAGGCTGCCACGGATCTCTTTAGCTTGACTGACCACTGACTTCTCAACTCCATGATCTTGTGGGCTTGCCTTGCCTTTCTATGCTCAGATTCTTCTGGTATCTTCAGAAAAAGCTGTGACGAGCAGTGAGCAGGCATCTTTTTTGTGGGTGGGTCATGACCCCAGGGCACTGAAGGGTGACTGGAAGTGACTGGACAGCTATGCCAACTACTGACTGCCGCCTGGTCCAAGGCATCGCCACTGGTTTTCTCCTCCCGACTCCTAATTCTCATTAACTTGAAAGACAGATGACAGCAGTATGGGATCAAACACTAATGCTCAATCTGTCTTTTCTAGCATCCTCTGTTGAACAGGAGACTTCAACCAAGTGAACCACAACTCTGCAGTCTGTGCCCATGTACACCTTTCACCACAGTGCTGGCACGTGGTTCTGGAAGCTAGGCAGTGAATGGCACAAGTCGGACATCAATGCACTTAACTCCATCACTGACAAGACGGAACAAAAGACGGCATCGGGGCTTTTGCTCTTGTCTGTTGGAAGGAAATGAAGAATTCTTTGCTATGGGACAGGGAGTGAATGGGAAGAGAATTCTTCCCTAGCAGTTTTGCAAAAGTAATGGAGGCATATGCCACAGCAATCCAAACAGCGAATGCGAAAACAGGCTTCCTTGAACCAACCAATTGCATCTCCCAGTATGTGCTGTATTTAAAACATATGGGAGTTATTCCTAAGTATATAGTGTTTTATATAAAAAATTGAGTGGAAATCTGTATCACCTTCCAGTGTTTTAACCATTTTCACACACAGTTAAGTGCTTCGTAGAAGCCTAGTCTTATTGCCTCTGCACCTTATGTTCTAAATTTTCTTACTGTGTCCATTGCATTAAATGGTGCTTAACTCCCACGGAATAAACATGTGCAGAGGTGTGTTTTTATTACCATGTGGCAGAATGCCACCCCACATCCAAGAGTGTGAGACCTGAAATGAGGCTTAGAGGTGACTTATTTCTTTCACATAGTCTTTGGAGGAATTGAATCCACAGATGCCATTGAAGGTATGCTGTGATCTGTGATCTGCCAAGACTAAGTCAAGGCTATGGATTCTTACTTGATTTCACTTTCCATTTGTTATTTGCTAGCTAACAGAGTGAAGCCTTTGCCTGGTTACTTATGCAGAACAACCAGTTCAGAAAAACGAACATCCATAAAAAGATTATCCACAGCAGCTCTGTCTAGAATAACCTTCAACTGAAAGCAATAGTCACGACCAGTGACAGTGCACACACTGTGTTGTATTTGACAGTAGAAAGTGGGTGCTTTTGAGAATACCCTGACTAGCTCTTCTTGATGCAGTAATAAGAAGAGAAAGATCTGCGTGGATTATCAAGAGCCCTTGTGCTCTTTGCTATCCTACGTCACTTCTTCAGCTCATACATCCATAGTCTCTGTCTCTCTCTCCCCCGACTGCCGCTCTCTGTTAGCCAGTTATTTTATAGACTTTTCTAATACTGTACTTCCTGCTAGATTCTCTCTTCTGTCTCTACCCATGAATCCTATTTCACTGAATACGATTGTTGTAGCTCAGATGTAGCAAAGACTCTGGGTTCCACTCAGCAGCAGGAAAAAAAAAAAAAAAACGAAGACCACCTTCCAGGTTTAAACACAGAGCACGTTAGGAGGCTCTCACCTGGTCCACATACCAGTCTACAGAGCTGCACGTGGGTCCCAATGCTGCCTTTCCTTCCACTCTGGATGAGTCTCAGAACCAAGGCAAGCCTCTTTACTATACAGTCACAGCCACATTCAATTCTGAGGCAGGAAAATCATTTGAGTCTGTGAATCTGAGGCTAGCCTGGGACATAACTATCCTGCATCCCACAGAATCCATGTGACTTCCTCTCAACTGGACACCTACACTTACACAGATTCACTCTGTTGCTGCCATGGGAAACACTCAGGATTCTCCTCCAGCAGCTGCCATTTGTGTCTACCCCAACTAAGCTAGCATGTCCTTACCAAAGCCAGATCTGGGCTTCAGTAAGACTTGTGCATTCCCTAATCCCAAAGGCTATCTCTTGATCTGAGCTCTCTTTGATCACCAAGAGAGACTGTGTCCACATTCTGGAAGTCCCAGTTTGGACTGGCTTCTGGAATACTACCTTCTGCTGGTCTCACTTTCTCACTAGCGGCTCCTCCTCTGTGTTGTACCAGTCTCTCTCCTCTCCATGGTGCTTGGAGGCTCTGTGCGGATGTCTTGTCTTTACACTCACTCCCCACACGATCTCCTCCAGATTCATGACTAGCCACCAACACATCTCAATCCCCAGCCAAGATCTCAAGCCCACCTCCAGACTCCTGCAGCCACCCGCCTACAGAGCATCTCCACTTGGATGTCTGGAGGCTGCTCACCCTTAACCATTTCTTGCTGCCCCCTCCTTCAAATCTGTTTCTCTCCCAGAAGCCCCCATTTTAGTGAGGCCTACTTCAGTCTGAAAATTGTTCACAGAGTGTACAAAGTCATCCCCGACTCCCAGCCTCCTCTCCCAGCCCACACTGAACCCACTGGCAGATTCTGGCAGCCTCCCCTTCAAACGTACGCCCAGTACTTTGCAAGTCTTATCATTCCTACAGCTGCCACGTCTCCTGCCTAGACGCCTGCAATTCCTTCCAGTTTGTTTTCTCTTTCCTGCTTGTTTTTTTTTTTTTTTTTTAATTTAAAGACAGAAGGTAGTCACTCTCCTCAAAATATGAGAATTGCTTTCTGACTCTTTGTGGACAGTGGTCAAGATCTCCACAGTGGTGTAAGAGACCTCCATGCTCTGCGCCACGCCACCTGTTCGATCTCCTTCCTCCACTGCCCCGCAGGTCCCTCTGTGGGTGCCTGCTTCTCCTTGGGTGGGAGCACTTGTTGATTTCTCTGCCAGGAAGCATCTTCCTCTAAGTTTCTGCATATCCTTCAGGTATGTGAGGCCTTCCCCCTCACCATGTGCTAGCGATCGATCCTCTTCCCCACCCCTTTACCACCATCCGACAGAGTATGTGTGCATCCATTTACTCTTACTCCTTAACAGAATTCACTCTTCGGGATGGCGAGCATTGTTTTATATTCTCTGCTGTTTCCAAGAAAAACAACGGGTACCACAAATACTGAATAAATGAGTAATGGAGGAACACTATACTTCTCATTCATCTCTCTCTCTCCCCATCCACCCCCCTCTGACCCAAGTGCTAAAGATGGAACCCAAGGCCTCACATATGATAGTTAAGTGCATTACTACTAAGTAACAACCTAAGCAACAGGTTCCCTTTATTTCCTGCACCCAAAACATTATAGATAAGTTACAATATCAACAAATTATCCCACAGAGACCGGAAGCAGAACTGACAGTGCTGAATCAAACCACGTGGAAATTCAGTCTTGACTCTGTATGAAATAAAAACAGCACTTTATGGCACCCCAAATGGTTCATTTGGTCAAAATTTGTGAACGTGTTACTGTGATCATGAACCAGCTGCAGAGAGAAATGGAGGAGGTTACACTAGAGGAGGGTGACTATAGAGCATGGCGTTTATTATCTGTGCAGGAGAGAAGTTCTTGTGAACTTGGCTCCCCAGTGGCTTTTGGTTAAAAGCCTAGACGGATCTAGACAGCTGAGTCCCAAACAGCAAACACACAGTCAAATTATTGGGTTACATTAATATATTAAAAAAAAAAAAAACCCTTCTCCAGCCATTGTAATAACTGATGCCAATCATTTAGAAGACAGCACAAACCGGGCGAGGGGAGATGGCTCGGTCCTTGGAAGGCTTATTCTGAAGCATGAGTTCAGATCTCTAGGATCCATGTAAAGAGGCAGGCATGGCAGGTCTGAGCCTGGAACCCCAGCACTAGAGGGATGGAGACAGGCATATCCTGCGGACTCACTGGCTAGTCAGTCTGGCTGAATGGCAAGATCCATGTTTAGTGAGAAATCCTGTCCCAAAAAATAGTGTGAGGAAGTGATTAAGGAAGACTCCAGCATCTATTCCTAGTTTCTGCATTCACTCACATACATGTGCAAACATGCATACACTATGCACACACATACACACTTTTAAGACAAAGCATATGTAACCAGTGAAAGTCCTTGAAATGAGAACTCAGGTTTCTGAAATTAACACCATATATTCTATAAATAAATAAATAAATAAATATTAAGAAAAAAGAGGAAGACAAAGAAAAAGGTGTTTTTCCTGGTAGAGGAGAGTAGACTAGGAAGACTAAGAAACATAAAGAACTGTGTTCAGAAGCCACCAGTGAACAAGCATTGTCTGTTTCCAAAACCCAAACCTAAACCAAAAATCAAACCAAATTATTAACAACAACAAAAAAGAACAAAAGAAGGGAACTTTACCTCGTGTGTGTGTGTGTGTGTGTGTGTGTGTGTGTGTGTGTGTGTGTTTCAATTTGTATTGCATATTTATCATGTTTCCATGTTCTTCCACAGAGGGTTCTTTGGTCTGTATTTTAGGAGTTGCAGAGAGCTGGACCCCTTCCCCGGGGATCTCCTGTTCTACAAGAACACACCGGAAACCAGACTCACTGGGGCTTCACAGGCCCTCTGTACACTGCATTTCCTTGTTTACTTTTGCTTGGCTTGACTTCATGCCTATTAGCCTCCTTGAGTCTTCTGCAGATCGCCCTGGCCTAATTTTTCTCTAGAATCACATCATGGCCTCAGAAGACTTTGCAGAACTGAAACCCCAGTGGGCCTGTGATTTCAAATAAAGCGTTTATGAAAATGACAAGTATAAACTAGCACAGTATGTGCTGTAAAGCCGTCAATCTTTGCATGTTAGTTTTTCTTTTCCACACAAGGACGAGGGCTGGGGCTGTTCTCACAGGAAGCTCTAGGAGAGGTCATCTGGGAATGGGGTGAGACCATGTTCCCTGAAATGGAAATGGATGCCCAGAGGTGAGGACGCACGGGAGCTTTGCAAACTCTAAGCGAAAGCATAGCACACATGTCATTCAAATAAACCTGGTTCAGACCAGTCTATGTAATAGCTCTTGACATGCAGGGAAGCCTAGAAGGAACGAAGGAAGGGCAGGACAGGGGATAAGCCAGTACAACTCCAGCAACTGATGCTTTTCTACAGCGTAACAAATGGATGTGGTCTTCTCTAGATAATCCAAGCTTATTAAATGTGTGAAATTCCTGTGATTCACTGTCCCTCCTGTTTTCTCAGTGACTTTTTCAAATCTCAACTTGGCACTACCAGAAATAATAGAATGCAGTGTCAAATGATGTCATCGTTGTGTCTTTAAATGCAAAATGATCTCAGACACTTTTCTGCTTGGGATCCTGAAGGACTGCTCCCACTGATGAGTGGTAATGTATGGGTACATTATTTCTTTGAGATCATGCAAATGGAGCTTCTTAACTCATTATGGAAAAATTATTAAGTTATAAAACACCATTGCTAATATAGGTGCCTATAATATGAAGTGTGATTAAAGTCATGTGAGACTTTGACCTGTTAAATAGTAATGTATTAATCCATAAAGCTGTAAGCATTGCATCCAGTTACTATAATTACCTTCAGTCTCATTGCTAATTGCCTTACCAACCTTTACATTTTCCCCAAAGGCTCCTCAAATGGTTGTTACTGTTACCTGTGTTCTAGTATTGGTGATGGAGAAGACCTTTGCAATAGCAAACTTCTCATCTCTGTTTAATCCTATTGATTAGTAATGAATTTGCAGGCTGCAAAATATTTTGGTAAAATGAATGTGTTTAAAGGTGGGGGGAAAATCCATGCACTGAAATTGAGGGGAATAACAATGTTTCCCATATTTCTGCCAACATATTAACTAATACAGCAAAAAAGATCCTTGATGTGTCAGGTGCTGACTGATGAGTGCCCAGGGCTGAGACTTAAGCACAGAATTTTATTGCCGAAGACACTTTCATCTGCAGCCAAATCACCAGGGAAACACTTTGTCATACAACTTCATTCTGCATGGAGACCCTGTGACAATATTGGCATCCTAAGGATTTGTTCAGGCCCTTCCTGTTGCATCTACCTGTCTGTGCCTGGAAATATTTATGGAAACACTGCAATTCATGCCGACACTTGGCTCAGCACCGAGAAGCAACTCAGCCAGCTCGTGTTTTATCTCAACAGCCAGTTTAGAATAAGAGCCTAGAAGTTGTAGGTTTTTAATATCAATGAGATAGTATATTTTAGAAAGGTTTAATACTCTCACTTCACATTAATGGGAGCCGATGGAGCACCGGGCACCTGAATAAGTTATAGACCAAAGTTACTTTAAAAACACCCAAAGCCTTCTGTGTGAAGTGAGCCAAAGTTGGGAGAATCAGGGAAAGAAAGGGCAAAGGAAGGAGAGAGAGTGAAGTGAGGGAAAAGAGAGGAGAGAGAAAAAAATGTATGCATGCTGGACTCTGCACATTTTGAGTTATACTTTTGATTGTTCACATTCGTATGTGTGTGCACATTTGTGTTCAGACATGTAGAAGCCAGTGGTGGACACCAGATGTCTTCCTCATCAATCTCTCCCTGTTTTTGAGACAGGATCTCTCAGCCTGGAGGTCACTGACTGGACTACACTGGATGGCGGCCAGTGAGCTCCAGGAATCTGCCTATCTCTGCTTCCTCAGCCCTGGGATCACAAGCACGCACTGTAGCTCCATGGACTCTAAGGACAAAAGTCAGGTCCTTGTGTTAGTTAATGCAGCAAGCACTTTCCTGGACTTGGCCATCTCCCTGGCCTCGACTGAACTTTTCATTTCAGACTGCATTTCCTTTGCTTGTATGGCACACCCCTGCCCCCAGCATCTCCAAGAAATAGTTCTCGGCATTTCGCTGGCTATGTGAGCACCGTGTATGTGACTCTTTAGTAGCCTGGCCAGTTCCTGACCCTCTTCACCTTTTGTCTAAGTATCACCACACTCATTTGCATGCCTGCAAGAACCAGGCAGCTGACAGATCTAATTCTGCATTACAGACGTAGTCTAAAACAGCCTTTTGAGAAAGTTAATCTGATCATACACCCATGGCCTCCCACACTTGCCACTAAAGGACAAAAAATAAAAAATAAAAAAATAAAAACTCCTTATCAGCCATTGGCACCCGAAAGAGATAGCCTCTGCCTACCACTCGGACTTCACTTGGAACCAAGCTCCTTAGTCCATGCTAAGCTTTGCTATGTGCTGCTACAAGACCTTTGCACGCATGTCTTTTTCCTGTGGGAACACCTTCCAGGCTGACTCCTGGACACCACTTACTCACCTCTTTTCTTCATGAGGCTAGCTCCGGCTGTTCTTCAGAGCTTTGTTTACCTGTGATGTCATAGCACAGTCTACCCACCTCTGTTTCCCCAAATTCACTCCGTGGCTGACTTTGCTTTCTATTGCTGATAAAACACCATGACCAAAAATGACTTGGGGAGGAAAGGGTTTATTTGGTTTACACATCCTAATCACAGCCTATCAAAGCGAAGTCAGGGCAGGGTAGGTGGCAGAACTGACCTTCTTCCTGTATCTAAGGGGAGGTGGGAAGGACAGGCAGAGGAGCCATTTCTTAGAAGAGAATGGGATATGAGGGAGGTGGGTAACTGGGTGGAATAAGGCTCATAAATTTGGTCCACACGGCCAAGGTACAACAGGGAACTTATCCTGGAATAACTGCCTTGGTATGTTGGCTACTAGGTCTGAAAATTGGTTCAAATGACTTCTTTCCCTGCTGATAATCTAAGGCATAGCTAAGTTTATAAAGTTTAATTCATAGATTTGTAGCAACAACCTGCCCTTGATTTTTCTTGGATATGGGAGGGGAAAAATGGATCACAGCATCTTCCAGATTGCAGTAAAGTTTTCATTTTCCCTGTCACCTAATATTTTACCTAGTGACAGAGAATTTTATCAATATCCACTTTCTTTCTTTCTTTTTTTTTTTTAAAGACAGGGTTTCTCTGCATAGCTTTGCCCCTTTCCTGGAACTCACTTGGTAGCCCAGGCTGGCCTTGAACTCACAGAGATCTGCCTGCCTCTGCCTCCTGAGTGCTGGGATTAAAGGCGTGCGACACCACCGCCCGGCTCAATATCCACTTTCACTTTAAGCAGTGAGCCCAAGAGACCAGCAAGTACAGAGAAGGAAGAGAAGTGAGAGGAGCATGGCTAGAAAAGTCCAGAAAACGAAACGAGACAATTCAGAGAAGTCACAGAAGAATAAAGTGTTGTCTGTAAAATCCACAGTGGGCATTGTAGAGACAGAAAACTTACCCAGGCCTGCCTCGGACAATGGACTCTGGTTAACTACAGGAATCCAGTGTTGGAATTTGGGTCTCTAATCTGTTTTGTCAATATTTCACGAACTGTCAACTGCACACAGAGGAATGAGCCACTTTCTTTTGTCTTAAAATTTCCAGCCATTAATTATGTCCTGGGTGGCAGATTTTCATGTGGAAAGTAAACAGAGAAATATTATTCTTGGCTTGAGAAGGACATCAAGGCTATGTGTAATTTATAGTATTATTCTTGAAATGCAATTTAGAATATTTTCAAAAGGATTGTGGTAACAGTCTACTATGTCAAGCTGTTTAATCTTTGCCAAAGGTGAACCATTTCAATGGACAAGACCCTTCTAAATTCTCTACTTCAATTTTACACAGAATTCTTGGTCATTTCTCAAGATTTCAAATCTTTATGCCCTATTTCTCATTTTTATAGTCTGGTATAGAATTTACATATAGTACAATATCATGCTTACTCTTTAAATAATGAATCCAAACAACATCCTGAATATTTACAATGAAATTGTTAATTTTAAGAAGTGAAATGTAAGAAAGTCTCCTTTTTGAGAAGTGAAAATGCCTATTGCTTAGTCTATCAGCAGACAACAAAGTGATCAATGCTTTTTTTTTTTTTAAATAACAAAGGGATTTATGGGAACTCACAGCTATGTGAAGGATGGCAGAATCCACTCAAGGATAGCCACTGAGCTGTACAAAACTACAGTATATAAGAATCACAATACAGCACAGAAGTCATTCCAATCATGCCCAGCCATGAGGACTAAGAGCATCTGTCTGGACATTGTCAAGCACAGGAATGATGACTTCTAGAACTGACTAGCAGATGTAATCTGCTACTGTGAAGAGAATTGCCAACATTGTGTCAAAATCACATGTCAAGAGTTGATTGCTAGAACTAGGCATGATGGTGCACAACTGTATCCCAGCACTGCAGAGGCTGAGGCAAGAAGAACTCAAGTTTAAAGCCATCTTAGGCTACATAGGGAGACTCTGAAAACACACATACATATGCACAGCACATATCCACATGCACAAGCACACACACACACACACACACACACACACACACACACACACACAGAGAGAGAGAGAGAGAGAGAGAGAGAGAGAGAGAGAGAGAGAGCGAGAGCATAGATTTCTAATGGATACTTGAAGAGTTAAACATTATTTTCTTCCAGAAGAGATGACTTAGCAATTAAAGTGTTGGCAAGCCAAGTGTGAGGGCTGGAGTTTGGCTCCTTTGGACTGACATAAAATCTAGGTAGGTATGGCAGACCACCTGCAATCCCAGCATGTGGGAGGCAGAGACAGGAATTCCTCCAAGCAAGCTGGATAGTTAGACTAGTCAAAACAGGAAGCTACGGGTTCGGCAAGACATACTGCCTCAATATAGAAGGTGCAGAGTGATTGAAGAGGAAGACATGCAGCCTCCATGTGCACATGTGCACAGATACTTGCATAGACCTGCACAGACACACCTGCACAGGCATGAGAACATGTATACATACATGTACACATGCCATACACACAGACATACAAAAATTCTGTACACGTGAATAATGGTTATTTACTAAATATATCATTAAACTAGAGATTTCAGCACCTTGTAGACAAAACTTCAGAAATTGTAATGAATGCACCATATATATATATATATATATATATATATATATATATATGACATCTGGCTGGGAGCAAGGAAATAGTGGACTCTTACTATCTTGCTCATTGTGCTGGTTGGTTTTTTGTCAACTTGACACAAGATGGAGTCATCTGGGAAGAGGAAAACTTAATTGAGTGACTGCCTCTATCAGACTGGCCTGTAGCAAAGTCTATGGGGGCATTTTCTTGATTGATGACTGACATGGGGGGGGGGCAGCCCACTACAGGCAGTGCCACCTCTGGGCAGGTAGTCCTGGATGGTGTAAGAAAGCAGACTGAGCAAGCCATAGGGATCAATTCAGTAAGCAATGCTCCTCCATGGTCTCTGCTTCAGTTCCTGTCCTGGCTTCCCTCAATGATAGACTATGATTAAGAAGTGTGAGCCAAATAAACTCTTTCCTTCCTAAGTTGATTTTGGTCATGGATTTTTATGAATAGAAAGCAAACTAATAAACCCTTTATTCATTCAATAACTTCAACAGCAACTTTGATATCATATTCGCTCCTATTCAACAACTTAAAGAAGTCCAGATACAAGTGGTATCACACAGTACCGTCTTCACTGACTCTATCCCTCTAGGAAACAAGGCCAACTCTTCTGTGCCCCAGGCTCCTAACCCACACCAGGTAATGCTGATACCTTATGACTATGAAGAAGTCAAAATGGGAAAATCAAAGAACAAGCCCCAGAGCTGAGAGCTACCTGCTAAGTTCTACCAGCCAGGGTGACTATTACCAGCAGATTACCCCTATATACCCTAATAATAGACAACTTACCAGTTACATAGGAAATATGAACGTTATAAAATAATTTTATTTTTCATTATATGTATATGTGTGTTTCTATGTAGGGATGTGTGTGCAAGTGAGTAGTATTGGCCCTGGAAGCCAGAAAAGGTGTCAACTCTCTTGGAGCTGGAATTACAGGTGGTCTGAATCACCTCACAGGGGAGCTGGGAACTGAACTCAGGTTCCTGTCAAGACCAGCACATCCTCTTAACTGCTGAGCCACTTCTCCAGCTGGGAAGCCAATGGCTTAAATGTGATGTGTGACTCTGTGAAAATGTTTCTTAGCATTTTAATGGTCCTAACTTTAAATGCCCCCTTCTACTAAGTAGATAGAAGAAAGTAATTGCTGCTGACCAGATGCCTGGGACTTCACTGTGTACTTTATATGCATTCTCTTTATTTTAATCAAATAATTTGGCATGAGATATACGATGTGTATATGTGTGTGCAGGCATCTGGGCCCATGCACAAGGAAGGAGGTCAGAAGAGGAAGTTGAGTGTCCTGCTCTATCACTGGCCTCCTTATTCCCTTGAGGCAGAGTCTCTCACGGACCTGGGAGCTAGTCAGGTGACCGGAGTTCCAGAGAACTCCCATCCTCCCATCCTCCCCTTCTACAGCACCGAGGTTACAAGCCCATAAGCAGGCATGCCTGGCTTCCAATGTCAATGCTTGGGATTCGAACTCAGATCTTCCCGCTTGTGCAGCAAGCACCCTCACCCACTAAGCCATGTCCCCAGCTCCTCCCTTTGCTTGTTCTTTTTCCTCTTTTTTCTTAATAGTTCCAAGTTCACTTTATTAGGACTAGCCACATATCATAGCAGTCCAAGGATGTGTAAGTGCTCACAGATGTCGCATGTTATAAAGCAGAAAACCAATATGTAAAAGTCCAAGGACTTTCTCAAGGTCATACAGTTAAGAGAAGGTCAGTCTAGGATCTGACACAGACTTTGTGGATGTCTAAAGTCGTCACATTGATGGCCATGCAAAGTGTTTTGATTTTGCATGCCAATAGAACTTCAGAAAGAAGAAAAAAAAGGGATGTCCAAGGTGAACAATATGGAGACACAGTAAATGGAAAGGATAAAAGTTTCAATGCCATTAATAACAGGGATCAATGGAAGTACACACTATGAGTTATGGTAGATCAAACTGCACTTAAGAAAATACCAGAAGAAACAACTGAGTGCTGATTATTTTGGGACATATGATGAGAATTGACTTTTCTCATGAGAGCATTTCAGAAAACCCTGTATTCCTTACTCAATTTTAACTATGAAAAATAAAATTCAAGACAATATTTAACAGCTTTGATTTCCTAGTACCCTTCTCCAGTTATCTTAGGAAAAAGAAGCAAGGGTATTTGCAGACACTTCAAGATACAGATCTGTGTTTCCTTAACTCACCAAATGCCATGGCCTACAGGGAAGAATCACGTTACATGGCTTTCCAAAACATCATGTCAGAGTTGCAAATTCAGGAAGCGTAAATAAAGCTTTGGGCTACTCAAAGTTGTCACAAGTCACTTCTACTATCCATCTCTGAAAGGCAATTCTTCAGAGTCTGTAAGTGGCAGCAAGGCTGAGCATAAGATTTAGTGTGAAAGGTGATTTTATTTGCACACTTCACAGAAGGCAGTATTCTCCTGTAAAGCTATCATAAAAGATACTAGAGAAAGCAAGGATAATAATTATGTTTGTTAAACCCCTGATCATCGAAATATCTCATTGTAGGCAAACAGCAATAACACTTTTTTTTTTTTCCTGCAAAAGAGATTCTCTTTCACATATCTAAAGCTAGGGAGGTCACTTCATATTTTATAAATTGAAGACACTAAACTTTTTTGTCTAACAGGATTTTCACTCGGATATAAAGCTGGCAAGAAAGGGTTGGGGGAGGGGAGGGAGATCCTCACATGCATTCAAAATTAAACCTCAGCACAATAAAAACAACAGCAGCAGCCAGGGAGCTGCCTCTGGGAGAATGGCTCTACCAACTTACTTGAGAGAAAGAATGTTTCCTAGGTGGGAAAGGAAAGGAAGTTGAAAGACACCAGGTCAAGAATGTTGAGCTGGCCTGTGGCAGAAAACTACCTGTCAAGAAAGGCCATGTGAGGGGCCATGCCTTTTTTTTTTTTTTTTTTTTTTTTTTGGTTTTTTCGAGACAGGGTTTCTCTGTGTATAGTTTTGGTGCCTGTCCTGGATCTCGCTCTGTAGACCAGGCTGGCCTCGAACTCACAGAGCTCCACCTGGCTCTGCCTCCCAAGTGCTGGGATTAAAGACATGCGCCACCACCGCCCGGTGAGCCATGTCTTTTTATCCGTAAGTCCCACTTCTTGGTTCAACGGCTGAACAGTAACTGCAGATAAGTCAAGACTTACTCGGGTGGCTACTTTCCCTCTCATCAGTCTCCTTCTTTCCAGCAGAATTGAACCCTTATACCTATAAGATCCCAGTGGTCCACCATACACTCCCATCACAGCACCCCGAAGACTGCGTTAAGTACATTCAATATGTCATTGTTTTCTTCCTTCACTCTGTACATCACAGAGGTATGACTCAAAACCTTGTCCACCTTCGGGGATTACTACAGACATGACATAGTACTTGGTCCTTCTGAATATTTGTCTCCAAAGGTAGTGTACTAGTAAGCATCTGTATGTAAAATACTGTATGTGGGACTCAGAGCACATGAGTATGCGTGTCAAAAAGATGCATAGCATCAATACTGTTAGGGAAGTCAAAACTGCAATGAGATGTTATGCCACCACCACCACCAATAATAATAATAATAATAATAATAATAATAATAATGTGAGCTAATAGGGGTAGGAAAAAATGGCTCAGTTGATAAGGTGCTTGCTGGGGTAGCATGAAGACCTGATTTCAGACTCTCAGCACTCATCTAAAAAGCTAAGTGTTGTGGCATGCATCTACATTTTCAGCACCCCGGAAGCAGAGACAGGAGGAGACCTAGGGCTCCCTGCCAAACTACCCTTGACAGTTACTGAGCTCCAGGTTCAGAGAGACCTTGCCTCAAAAACTAAAGTGAGGAAATATAGAGGAAGACATCAGAGGTCAATCTCTAGTCTCCACATGTATACACACATGCACCTACATGTGTACACCCATATGAACATATACACATGTAAGTATATATACATATACACACACATACACACATATAGTGTACACCCACCTATACATAAAAGCCAGCATTATACTTTTAGTTACACACCCAAGATAAATGAAAACATGTCTATATGAACACTTGTACCCAAGTTTAACATTACTCATAATTATGATATAAAGTAGGAACAAACAATACCCATCAATCATTAGTAGATAATGAAACATGCTATAACCACATTAGGTCATGAGAAGAAATGAAGTGCAAATCCACACTTCTTTTGCAGTGGTATCGATGACTGCAGAGTCACAGTTGAAAATGAGACACAAAGAAGAACTCTGTGACTCCCCTCCCCCCATCTGCTCAAAGACAACAATCTAGACAGGAAGCAATTGAAGAGAACTCTTAAAAATTGTGATAGGGATGCTGAAATGTAGCTCTCCACAGTTATGCTTCTGGCGGGGGTGAGGGTGGGGAAGGACCCAGTTTTCTTTAAGGGGTTGGCCACTGGGAGTTTGACTACGTTCCAATGAGTAAGTATATGGACAACACAAATTGGACATGGCATTTTTTTTTTTTTTATTGAGATGGGGTCTCAGAGGTAGTGGGGTGGACCTGGGAGGACTGGGAAGTGTGATTGGGGTGTATTATGTGAAATAGTCAAATAATCAATAACAATATTATGTTAAAAAAAAAAAAAAAGAAAGCTACTAAAATAAGCACACTTGCCCATGCGTTCACACACAGGCAGGAACAAGAACCGAACAACCTGCCTCCTTCTGTATGGTGTTGCTGAATCACTTCTACCTTGACATTTTTCAAAGACTGTCCACTTTAGGGAAATGGAGGGCAGTTAAGTCAGTTAAATCAACGTCTTATCAGAAGCTACTGTGCTGACTTCTGGACACACAGTTGTCTTGCCTTGCAACAAGGCTCCTTTGAACAGCCCTAGAGATCAAGTCAAACCTTGTTACAAGTCTGCACACTGTAGACACAGCTGTGTACACCTGGAACCTCCCCTTAGCTGAGGCTAGAGCTTGTCTCAGGAAGCAAAGAGGGAGCCATAGTGAAGGAGCGAGGTAAACAGATGGCTAACACAAACAACAAAAATTCATTTCTCTGAAATTAAATGGCAAATTCAGTTGTTCATTCTTTTACTTCAGATCACTGCCTTCCAAAGAATGAAATGTACCTGGAATACATTCAGAAGGTTTGGAACAAAGAGTTTCTGTAATTCATACATTGCTGCTGAAAACCAAGACTGTTTTTAACTCTTAGCATTGCTTAACCTACTAGGAACAGGAAGCTGAAAAATGTTAAATAATTTGTCTATAGTTATGACACACAATTTTTCATTCATTCACTAAGAGACTCTTGTCACATCCAGGATTCATTTTCCTCTTCCCAGTGGAAGTTTCAGAAAATGATTTGATTCTGAGATGTTTAGACAGGTAAAGGAAATGCATTTAAATCTTTCTTTCAAAAAATGAGAATTTTATGAACAAAGATTTAAACAACCTCATCTTTATTTTTAATTTATTTCTGGAACATCAATGCAGATTAAAACCTAAAAAGGTTTTTCACCCCCTTTTATTACAAGCAAGCAAGCATCCTAAGAAAATGCAGATTAGAAGTGGCCCTTGTGAATCACAAAGACATGTTCAGCCGACTTAGAATTAAATTACTCTCCTTCGGAGATATGCATCTTATTTCTTCTGTACGCAAACAACTTGGGTAACTTCCGGCTCCAAATCAATTAACAAAATTAAAAATGAAAAAGCATATTCAAAGGGGAGAATCTTATCAGTATTTTACAAAGAGCGCTATTGTGCCTGAAAGACATAGTTCTGTAAGTCCTAAGAGCTACTAAAATCAGAGCTGGAAAAGACACATGAACAGAACACAGTCTTAAGTCCCCTATTTGAAGAGACACGACAGAGACAGAAAATGAATTCAACTGACTTGTTGCCACTATGCTGCAAGTCCAGAGAGGAGCATGCCACAGTGGAGTCCTATTTTCTCTTTTGGTTCTAAGAGGTGAGGGTTTTTTTCCTGGGGTTAGACAGAGCATAGCTATTCACAAAACTCCATGTAAACTGTCTAAGGACAGAACATGCCCAACTCCCTTCACAAATTATTAACATCCCAATCTTATTAGAAATTACTCTCCTAGTCTTGCCTGGAGTAAGATTTTCTGAGACACAAGGAAATTTGTTTTTTTTTTTTTTAACTATTAATATATAGTAGCAAAGTAAATTTTCAATTTATCACTGTCAAAAGTAGATGACACCATCAGACCATGATGTTTGTTTAGAAAAACAAAACGAAACAAAACAAAACAAAATGCATCCTGCCATCTGAAACTCTTTTCAAGGTCCACTCCTTGCAGGTTTTAAGATCAGGCCTTTCTCATCAGCAAGAAGCACCACTGTAGAGAACTTTGTCCAATTAAATACATGCAATTATCTCATTAATTCTGACAATAATTAATTTGTTCCTTCCCTCAGGCACAGTCTGGGAGGAAGGAATAACTGTAAAATCAAACAAAATTAAAACATTTGGGTAGAAGCACTCCCTAAGTAAGAGTGGAGACACTCTTCAGCTTACTGTGGTTGTTTTTAAAACTGTATTTGCAGATGTGTCACTAGGCTGACAAGATCATGTGACCTCATTCACCAGTAAGGACAGAAGTTTAAATGACGACTCAAGAGTCACACAGCTAAGGGTACCTTTGACATTTCTGTTCCAACTCAAGACAGTGTTGGGCAAATATGTCACCCAGTAGGTCCTCCACACATCCTCATTGCTACTATTGAAGGTAATGACAAAGTTATCTTTTGAGAAGAAAGTCCTTCAAGGAGACAGAGAGAAAATCACGAGGTATACAGCTAAGAACAGAGTCTAAACTCACAAACTGCTAGGCAGCACCAATAAAGAGACTTGGAAAACTTTTTTTTATTTTTTTATTTCTTTATCTCAAAAAGGGAAAGCAGTGAATTTTTCATAATATATATTTCACTCAAGGTTTTAATATTTATAACTGACACACACAATTTACAAACAAATATGTAGACTGTGGAATTTGATTTGATTTACTTGAATCATCTTTATTAGATAAATTAATTTTTTATTGTCACATATCAGGATGGCCTTGTGTGCATGAATTTTTACTGTGAAATAGTTTAAAAATTTAAATGCTAGATGCACCAACATTTTTACTACTGAGCTATCGAGCTTCTTTTTATGTATTTATGTAACATTTTTCTGATGGGTGTCAAACAAAGCATGGGTGTTTGGATCGACAATCTGAGGCAACTTTTCTTATTTCTTCTTCCAAGTTAAAAGGACTTTGTATTTAATGATGGAACTTAACTATTCATTGATTTGGGCAACTTTTCATAGAAAATAGAGTTGAGGAAGAGTCAGTTCAGATTTACACTATTTGAAGGAAAAATGCCAAATGCACATCCTTCAAGATTACACTTTTTACCTTCCCTTTGCATAAGCAGATAAATCCTCGGTGTCACCGCTGCTGCGTGCCCTGCTATTTTTATTTTCTACTGACAGAATATTCAAAGCTGACAAATGTTGTAGAACAGACATAGTTATTAAAAGCTTCAATTTACAGCAAATAGTGACAGTTTGCTGTTGTGCTCATAAAGCAAAATCGAAGAGGAGTAAATACTCAGGCAGAGGTGGGAAGCGGAGCATTTTACACACCTTAACAACTCTACCTCCAGGGAGGGCTCACCGGGCGGGCACGCTGCTCCTGAGGATGCTCGGGGAGACTCAAGATCAGAAATAAAACAATGGCTGACAACCCTGAGGACAACTTCAAACCTTTACTGACGAACAGTTGATAGCTACCTATAGCTTTGAGAATAACTGACCTGAGCTACAAGAGAGATAGTTTTGTGCTAACCAAGACCCAAGGTGCTTGCCAAGAGGAGAAAAACAATGAAACAGCCAGGCAAAACTACCTGTTTTCACACCAAAGAAATGACTGATTTGCTGTTGAGATGAACTTCCTAGCACTGATATTCACTGACACACTTTACTATGTTTTTGCTGCATTCTGGGTGGGTAAATTGTTTTGTGCACAAAACACAAAAACTGTAAGTTCTGGGTAGTGACGGGGGTCAGGTAATGTAACGAATATTTCGGAGTCAGGATTAAAGATTTTATAAATGAAATCCTAAAGACCTTTACAAGAGTATTCAGCACAGGAAGCTAAACCATGGATTCCCATACGTCAGGCACCACTTGGAAATGAGAATAGAGACATTAGAAAAAGCAAAACAAACAAACAAAAGCCCCAAACCCAATGGGGCAATTCATATAGTCAAATACAGCAAGCTCTCTTCCATTCTAGAAGCATGTCGTCAGTAAGAGGGGGTTAGTTCAAAGTACGTTCTGAGGCTGTAGGTGAAGCAGATTCACCTGCCCTAAGGCAAGACAGCTAAGCCCCGCCTGGAAGCAGAAGCCACTCTCAAACACAGACAGAGTTTCTGAGGTGATGGGAAGGAAGGCTCAATACCACGGTTATAGAGCGGATAAAGGTCAGGCAAGGGTGGGTGGCAAGATGGCTGGGCAGGTAAAGGCTCTGCTGCCCAGTGTGCCAACCAGAGTTCAGTCCCTGGGATCCATGTGTAGAGGGAGAAAACTGGCCTTTCCTAGTTCTCCTTCGATTTCCACATTCACATCATGATGTATATACATGCACGCGCGCAAGTACACACACACACACACACACACACACACAAATAACTTAAGACATACATACATACATACATACATACCCACATACTTATGTTCCATCAATTACTTGTATGCAAATAACACTTTTATTAAAAAAGAAAATCCATCAACTCATGCATTTGGCATGTTTATGCTAACGAATGCATTGTATATAAATGCACATAGGTAAAACTAAGAATATTCTATTAATTAGTTTTTCTATACAGTTTTATCTAAAAGACAGCAAGATATAAATGGAAGAGCTAAAAATATCCAGGAGAAAGGTGGAACGGAGGGAGAAACCTGGAATGACTAACAACAACAAAACATATGCTTGTTAAAATGGCATGTTCAGGAGGTAAGTACAAAGAGAGCAGGACTAATCCTCATACTTAAAAGACTGCAATCCGTACCACCCCATTTTTCACAAGCAAGCATCTGGGCTCCAGTAGGCTACTAACAGTCTCTCCATTTTAAAATAAAGAGAAGTCTTCAGGGATGTACTGAGGGATACACAATTAGGAAAGCTGAGTTACAAATAGCTCTCACACTCCTACATGCAATTCTTCTCACAAAACAATACACCACGTGCGTGATGTGAGTAAAACACAAAAATAAAATCCATTGTGTGCTCTCTGCTGAAGTGATAGGATTCCCCTCTCACACCCACACAGGACAGACCAGGATCAGTGTGTGGCAGGAATAGAAACAATCGAGAATACTTCTCTAAATGTTCATTGATCCACCACCTCCAACAAGGCCCCAGATGATAACTGCATTTCAAAATCCACATGAGTGAAGTAGTCAGTGCATCAAAGTGCTCTTTGGGCACAAATGTTGAGGATTCTTACATAATTTTTGTTATGGTTCAATTAGTGTTTACTTGATTTCAGGAGTGCATGAAGAAGACACTGTCAGAAAGGGCTAAATTGTCTGTGTATTGACAATAGAAATATTAAGATTTTTAGTGTGTATGCCTGTATGTATGTGGTGTGTGTGTGTGTGTGTGTGTGTGTGTGTGTGTGTGTGTGTGTGTGTATGTGTGTGTGATGTAAGCATCTGGGTATACGAGCCTGTGGATGTGCCTGTAGAGGCCAGAAGACAATGTTAAGTGTCTTCTGTGATTATTCTCCACTTTATTGTTTGAGGCAGAGTCTCTCCTTGACCATGAGCTCACTGAATGGTTAGGCTTTACAAGCTCTAGGATCACTTGTTTTTGCCTCCCCATCATCCAATACTGGGGTGACAGGTACATACCACATACCTGGCTTTTTATGTAGGTGCTGGGAATCTGAACTTACCCACTGAAACCATCTTCTCAAACCTAAAATACACATTCTGAAAATCTAAGAATTGTTTGGGATGGGTAAGATGGTGGTTCAAACAGAAGTTCACTGATGCCCTGTATGATGCCAGCATTCATGGATGCCTCTGCTGGTGGCAGAAACCACATTTTCTTTTAGAACGGCAGGGTTCCTAAAAAGCAGTAGAGTAGATTCTGCCTGAATAATGTCCTTTTCACATCCCATTCTGTGATTTCACATACCTGCACTGGGGGCGTGAGTGTGATATTGAAACACAAATGCTTCTCCATGTTTTATTCATTTAGCTTACTTCCAATGTCTCTAAATACATAAATTAAAACTTGGAGTCACCCAGTGTGAATCTATAAGAACAACCACTGACACAATCCAAGTGTGCCCGAGTCCTTTCTAACCAGAGAGAAGCAGTTTGTATTTATTATACAATATGCTCCGTGCAATAAAGTATGTAGCTACTTCAACCATGAGGAACAGAAGACAAAAAATGGATAGAGGTAGAGTTATTGCTAGCAAACAGTCACATTTAAAAACTAAAGAGAAGAAGGTAATTACTGAGAACTTGAGCTTGGGGCTCAGAAAGGCCCCCGTTTAAAGCTGGGCTCTTGCAGCAGCTGCATTAGTGAAGGGAAAGAATCTGATGAAAACTTTTGTCTCTGACCTGTAAAGGAGGGGTGATTACAGTTTCTATCTGCCTGAAAACTTACATTCAAGGTTTATCAGAGAATCTGGCATTCAAAAAGTATTCAATGATTATATATAATATCACATATGTTTATATAGTAAAACACTTATAATTATTAATATATAATAATTACACCCAATGCAGGTGGGATAAAAGCATGAAAAACAGGAGGTTCATTTTCCCCTAATATTCTTCTAATTCTGAATGTTTATTTGAATACTTGTTATTTGTCAAATAATAAATTATTAAAAGTAAAATGTTGGGGTGTGGTGGTGCATGGCTTTAATCCCAGCGCTTTGGAGGCAGAGGCTGGTGGATCTCTGTGAGTTCGAGGCCAGCCTGGTCTACAAAGTGAGTTCCAGGATAGACAGGGCTGTTATACTGAGAAATCCTGTTTCAAAACACACACACACACACACACACACACACACACACACACACACACACACTCACAGAGTAAAATGTTATCAGATAAATTAGGTAAAAATAAAAATTATCAGGTTGCCCCAAGTCAGAGAAAAACTTACAAAATTCTGGAATCATAAAGACCAAAACTCATAATCTTTCAGGAAACTACTGTTACCACGGGAGGAATATTCTTCAAAGCTTTTCTTTTCTATACAAATATGCATTTAGGAATACGTATGCAATGTGCCTTCTGAATTTACGATATGGAAATTGTCAAAGCCATTGAGCAGTGGGTAGCAACCAGCTTTAACTGGTTGCATCAGCATTCACTAGTCTCTCTGCCTCATCCCCCACCCCCACCCCGCCCCCTGGGTGTGGGTACTGCTGGGCACTCTGCTGTTTCCCATTGTTGTTATTACAAATGAGATTAAGCTTTTATTGGCTTCTTTGATAAGAGGATTAGCTCCAGTATAAAATAAGTCGAGCAGTAGCTGAAGAATTTTGTTTTATCTCCAGGTGTCTGTTAAGCAAAACTGTATAAAATCAAAATATTTAAACAAGTAGGTTTGGGGCTCAAGCTCCTGTCTACGGTGCGTTCTTCAGTATCTGTGTGAACAGCAGCACCCGGTGCGTTTGGAGTGATAGGGCCAAACAGGACTGACTTATCTAACGGAAGTGAGCACTCCCCTGAGCAGGTTGTACAGTACAGAAGTGGTTTCCACTGGAGAGTAGGCAAAGTGCTTGCTGTACAAACACGAGGGCCTGAGTTTTGATCCCCAACACACACAAGCTCTAACTCAGAGAAGGAATCTGTCTCAAAAAGAAAGGCAAAGATCAAAAGAGAGAGACAATCATTGTCAACTTCTGGCTTTACATACATGTGCACATACATGAGCACACACACACACACACACACACACACACACACACACAAATACGCACTTCACATACATGAATTTTAACAAGTCAGAATATTACTTAGTTTAAAAAAACAGTTTTGAAATATGCTGTTTGCTGCTTTTAAAAATCCCTTATTTCTTATACTATTTAATTAACAAAATTAGTAATGAGTAGAGTTAAAAATGAGAGCCAGAGAGCTTAACATCTGGCTGTGATGTTCCATGGTGTCACAAAAAGAGAAGAGCCACACAGTCTCCAGGAAAAACAGAGTTCTCTGTACATGTTGAAAATATGCAAATATGTCAAACTGGTCCTTTATTCCACAGAGATGTTTTTTCTGTCCGTGTAACCAGCTGACAACCAAACATGCATGACAATACACATACTTAGCTGATGGAGAATATGGAGTCCGGCAATAACCACATTCATCTCTCAGAGAGCTTACGTGACTTCCAGGCAGAAATACTGATTCACACCTCGTCTCCTCCTGCCTCAAAATTTGACAAAGTATTCAAAGCCAAACCTGGGAAATTTCTTTCCAAAAAGGCTTTTCTGGTTAATTAGGAAATGTTACATGAATGCCTACTTTTGTCCAAGCATTAAGAGATTTTAATAAGGAGGCTGTTAGTTCATAATAACATGGATGTACGCAACTCACTAGATACTGGAAATTATTTGGAAACTAAGAATTTAAAGTTAGGCCAACATTATCAGTGTAGACAACGTCCAAGTTTGATGTTTTTTTTTTTTTTGCCTTTCCCATCATTTAAAAAATATTACCATAATGACTTCATCAGAGCCAATAAAAAGTACCACTTTGGGTTAGATTTTATTCTTCTAGATTTTTATGTGTTCTTGTATGAACTGTGTATTCTGTGACTGCCTTCTAGAAGACTCTGTATCCATGACATTGATTTCTTTCTCTGTGGTCCATGGCAAGGCACGACTGACCCTCTTAGGAAATCTTTTAGGAGATAATTGGATTTTGTGGTGTAATTTCTCTTCCTGTTAAATTCAAGGAATTTTAATGGTTGGTGTCTTTTCCTGTATCTCAATCACTGTATGTCTTGATTCTGTGCTAAGTGTTCCCCAAGACCCTTGGTGCTATGTATCCCCCAAAGGCCCTAGGTGCTAAGTGTCCCCCAAAAGCCCCAGGTGCTAAGTGTTCCCCAAGACCCCTGGTGCTATGTATCCCCCAAAGGCCCCAGGTGCTAAGTGTCCCCCAAAAGCTCCAGGTGCTGTCCCCCCCAAAAGCTCCAGGTGCTGTGTCCCCCAAAGGCCTGTGCAGGGAAACAAAGGTCTTGGTGCCCAGTCCACGGTGCTACCTGGAGAAGGCAGTGCCTGCAGGAACTGGTGACAGAAGCTACATCACCGAGACACGGTCTTTGTAGAGGAGCGGGGGGCCCTTGTCCCTTCTTATTCCTCATTTTTTTGGCTCCATGAGATGAGCTATTTAAGTGTACCCTGAGCCTCTGCCACCATGTGCCACCTCACTACAGGCCTCAGAGCAACCAACCCAGCCAAGTAACCAGTCTGAAATCTCCAAAACCAGGAGAAAAATAAGCTTTCTCTCTGTAGAAGGCGATGATCTCAAGTGTCTGCTATAGAGACAAAACTGGTACCTTATTCTGTATAAAAACTTATCAATTTGAATTATAAAGATACTAGACCAGATACACACTAGAGCCCAGTTTCCTAAATTAGGCGTCATAACTCCCTAAAAAGTTGCATAACTGAATGTGTGCAGGGATTCACAGGCAACTTGACTGCAGGCCTGGTTCCAGACACACACTTTCACATTGTGAACGCTGTTACCCACACACCAAGGACTGATGCCTGAGGCAATGCAGCTCCAATTCAAGACCACTGTGTGTTATGCACTGCAGTGTCTTCCCTGTACACACAAAGTTTTCTCATTTGATCAACATAGTGACTAATTTCATTACGGAAAAACCAAGAGTTAATATTTCCCTATTATCAATCCTCGGCGACTATCAAACTTTCATACCTGGAGTGTGCTGTGTTGTGTTAGAATGCTGGATTTTTAAAATGGCTGTTTGAGTTCTGACTTGATTTTCATTAAAAAAAAAATCATTCAGTGAATCTTGGCTTGAGATTTGGACAGATTTTTTGGAAATATCTGAAATGGTCCCAACATAGTTCTGTCATTTTCTACTTTGTATTTAGGTAAAGTCATTTCTCAGCACTTGTAATTATCAAATTGGGGTATTGATCAACTGTGAAAAATGCTGAAGATGCTTAGTCCTTTGGTATCAAATATTCTGCCAAGATTCAATTTTATGTAAAAATTAACAAGCATATTCACTTCTTTAGTATTCACTTTCATCTTTAATAAGTATAAAAATTATGTGTATACCAAATCCTTGTTTCAAAATACATCTCTTTATCAGAAATGTTGGATTTGTATTCCTGTTTTACATCCCTCTATATAAAGGTTCACATAAAATTTTCTCAGGGGGTCATAAGTTGAGAGTTTGAGAAAAGTTGCCTTAAATGGCCACTCCTTTGAGTTCTCTGTGGAATAGTCTAGCCTTCGGGATGATCCACGAATCAATAACATCAACAAAAAGGAAAACAAAAAGCCACAAAAACTCTGTGTGTGTGGGGTGGTGGTGGTTAACCTACAATCAGTCCTCACACTCAGGAGGTTGAGGCAGGGGCAGTGTGAATTTTAGGTAAGTCTAGGCTACATAGTGAATTTCTGCCCAGTCTAGACTAAACAGTGATAAGACTGTGTACAAAAACTTAACAAAGCTACATAACAAACAAAGAATGCAAATGCACACCGTAGACTTTTCTTTGATTGCAATTCTCTTCCACTGAAATAAGACTTGTCTGAATATTCAACATGTACCCAGATATGGCTTAAAAAACAGTGATTCAAAAATTTTCTATCATTTTGTTAAATTACCTTCCCTTTGTGTGTAATGTAATTTAGGAGGGTTTAGACTGCATTTGTCCGCCTGGGCTGTTAAAGACGAGGAGATAGAGAGAACACCAGAGTTCTTGTAGCCCCATATCCTTGCTCACAAATTATTCAAACTTACTTCACCACGAGTAAGGATAAAACAGTTACCTTGTGCTTTTATTGTACAGCATCCTGTTTAGTAGAAAGGCTGATTATTTTCCCTGAATATTAGCCCATCATGTTTCCTGTTTTTGTTTTTAAAGTCTGTGCATATACTGTGTCAATTTTATTTCACTTTTGGCACACAGTAGTCCTCGCTCATTGAAGGCCCCTGGTGGATGGATGAAACTATGACTAATATCTATCTATCATCCATCCATTTATCTAATTATCTATCATACTTTTTCCTATACGCACATATATAACAATGATAGTTGTTTAATTCATAAATGAGACACGGCGAGTGATCAACAAATGACAGGATAGTTGTCACAACATACTAAGTTGAAGTGGTGTGACTGTTCCCTCTTCCCCATGTCATTCAGAATATCTTATATACTGTATATACTTTTATGATGACATGAGATGATACCATGCCTACCTGATGGGAGGAAATGAGGTGGACAATGTTAGGCTATTATGTAAAGGTTACTTGAACACAAATACTGTGGAGGCCTGACAGCTCTGATAACCAATAATGGACTTAAGTGGCTAACGGGTGTTTAGTATATATACCATAGATATGCCAGACAAAGGGATGATTCATATTCTGGGAAGGACAGAGTGACATTTCAGCACACTACTCAGAACAGCATGCAATTTAAAAATAATGAGTTCTTTCTGGAATCTTCTTTTTTAATATTTTTGGACCAGAGTAGGCTCATGCTGTTTGTGCTGTGAGAGAAAATTAAACTGTACAATAAGGGGACTGAATTTCTTAGTGTTTTAGATGGTATATTATTGTTGAGATTGTGCTCCACTCTCCCAGCTGCAGCTAATTTTAATTTACTAATGGCATCCTTAGATGAGGAGAAATATATATTTTAATGTTACTGAATTTGTCAGTGTTCTCTTTAAAGATTGTATTTTGTTGCTTATTTGGTTTATGTTTATTTGTTATCCTCAGGGTAAGAAATATTTCTCCAATATGTGATCAAAAAGATATTCCTGGGGCTGGCAGTGAAGCTCAGTGGTAGAGCATCTGCTAGTATGCACAAGTCAGTAGCAGGCTTGACACTCAGAAATGCCAACAAGACAAAATAAATACTTTCTCTTTTTGGTTCTTTGAAAGTTCTACAGCTTTGCTTTCCTTTAAACATTTTCTGTTCATGATTTACATATTCCAGTATTTCATATATCTACAACACCGTCACGTGTTGTGACCTGCTTTCATTTGTCCACTCCACATGTGCCGTCTTACAATTGCATTAACCTCTCCCATACGTCTTCAGTTCTCATTCTGTCCTGGAGGAAGTTGCCACATATGCAGGTGACAGTCTGTGTAGACTTTCCACCCTTCCGTCCTGGCCCTTTATCTATGCCCACTTAATGCATGGCACTACCATACCATCTTTGTTACCACAGCTTCATAACAGGCTATTGGTGTCATTATTAAGGCCACTCCACGTAGTTAAAAAGGAGGTTTATTTTGTGGGTAACTCACAAATGAAGGGATAGGCTACAGGGTCTGGGGAAGACTAGCACAGTCCGGTGGTGTTCTCTGGAGAACTCTGTTCGGTCTACCTTTAGGGTCCAGGGTCAGGGAACCAAGAGAGGAGGGCATATCCGGATCTCAGGTCTTCAGGGTCCTCTCTTGGCCCCCGCCTTGTAGGCGTGACAGTTACCAAAGCCTCAATGGGGGTTGGAATTTCCAGATCAAAGCTGGAACGGCTACCCACTACAGCAGGCCTTATGTTTACATGATAAGACATCCCATCCTTCCTACTCTAGTCCCTCTTAAAGGTCTTGTTTATTTTTGATTCTTCACTATTCCAAACAAACAAACAAAACAAAACCAACAAACTGTGGAATGTATTCGCCGGTTTCTACTTTTCCTCACTGGGTGCCTTCAATGTCTCTCTTGTTTTGTCTTTGGGCCTACAGTTCCAAGGGGATAGATCTCAGTATATATTTAACTATGTCACTTGGTATGTGATATCCACCTTCTGAGGGTTCCAATGCTTAAAATCTTAGAAAACCTTCAAGTCTTTAGACCTTAACCCAGTGGCCTCTGCTACTGGAGAAGCTATCTGCAAGAGACACACACTTCTGTGTGCTTTATAGGTAGAGCTAATGGCCATGTAATTCTAGAATAACTTTCAAAGATGCTTGAAAGACACAGATGGCTGCTCCTTTGAGCAGAGGGCAAATCTGTTCACTGTCTAGGATGGTAGGGTAAGTCCTGCCTCCAGAATAAGCACACAGTTGTTCATAGCCCACTTTATTTTCTTTATTGAAAAACACATTTTCCTACAGTATATTCAGATCATGGCTCCCTCAATTTGTCCCCAATCCTTCTCACCTCCCCACCCATCCCTCTCCATTCCCTTTCTCTCTTTAGGAAACAAACAAATAGGCAAACAACAACAACAAATCAAAAAAGCAGAATTAAAGACAAAACAGTGGAGAACACAAGAAACACTAATACACATGTGCACACTCAAAACTCATAAAAACACAAAACTGGAATCCATAATACATACGCAAAAGACCAATAAGAGTTAAAAAATATCTACACAAAGCAACATGAGACACAAATGTCTACAAAAATACGGCTGAGTTCATTTTGTGTTGGCTGTCTACTGCTAGCCTTGGGGCCTACCTACCCTTAATATACCCAGTGTGACTCCACTGGAAAAAACTGATATTTCTTTTGCAACTAAGTATCAGTTGGAAATAGCTCCTTGGTTAGGGATGGGAATTTGTGTCCACTCCTAACTTCTACCACTGGGATTGCCTTGAACCTGTGCAGGTCCAGTGTTCGCTGTGGGCTACGCTGTGTCAAGGGGAGCAGGGGACTCACCTTGATCATGAACCCCATGTGGCTTGTTGGGGCCCAAGAAACAGAGCCTTTGTGTCTTATTCAGAGTGCCACGTCTTAGACTAGTGTCCATAAAACTGAGGCAGGTACACTTACCAGCATGAGAGTAAAGTATCGTACCCCTCACAGTTCTTGATAATATCTATGTGCAATACTGTACTGTTCTGGAATTTCGAATAGATATGTGTGAAAACCTTGCATTCTATCAACCCCATGTTTTAATTTCTCTTTACTATTTTTCCTCTTTGTTTCATGTTGAACAATTTTTTTCATGATCTTCCAAACCAATCTCTCTTCAGCTGCATGTAAACGTATAGTTAATATATGAGTTTTAAACCATCGTGTATAATGGTTAACAGTCACTGTCAACTTGTCTAAATTTGGAATCACCATGACAACATACCTCAGGGCAAGTCTATGAGGATGTTTCCAGAAAGGTTTAACCTAGGGAAGAATAATTCTGAACACAGGCTGGATGAAGCTCTGGATTCAGTTCAAAGAGGACGTGAGCTAAGTGACAGAATCCTTGTCAGTGCTTCCCGTGGACACAATGTGACCAGCTGGTTCACTCCTCAGTCACGGCTTCTCCATGACTGCTCCCTCAGACTGTGGGCCAGGATACCCTCCTTCTGGCTGAACTGCTATTGTCATAGCAAATAGGAAAGTAACTATGATACCATTATTATACTTTTCAATTCTATGATTCTATCCAGTTCAATTTAAAAATCTGGCCATTAGCCGGGCGTTGGTGGCGCACGCCTTTAATCCCAGCACTCGGGAGGCAGAGCCAGGCGGATCTCTGTGAGTTCGAGGCCAGCCTGGGCTACCAAGTGAGTCCCAGGAAAGGCGCAAAGCTACACAGAGAAACCCTGTCTCAAAAAACCAAAAAAAAAAAAAAAAAAAAAAAATCTGGCCATTTTGATTGCTCAATTATTAAATATATATTTTTAAAATTTATTTTCTATATTCAGGGCCCAGTATCTTGGTGTCACAAGGCATGGGAGATCTAAAGTTGTCTTTTACTGTTGGTCTTGAATCTTGTAAATATTAGCTTATGTTATTCCATGCTTGAAAAGCTCCAGAGGGATGGTATTTTCTCATGGTAACTTCACATGAACTGAGTCTGTAGAGATCTTGAAAGTGCTGGATTTTTAAATTGTTCCTCCAGACAGAATTTCTGCTCATCATGACCAGGTGCCAGAGAGCTCCATGGAGGCGGAAACATGCTACCTGAGTATTTCAGGCTGGCGCTGTAATCACTGTGCTACTGGCATGAACTTATCCTCATATTCATCCCCAAATAAGTTCACAATTGTGCAGAGAAGAGATGAACATGACAATGCATTGTTTTTAATACAACCACAGGACACATTCATTTGGCTGTGTGCTCTCACAGGCCCTTCACTGAGAACATGGCCACTTTGTATGTTCTGTTTCTGTGAGAGGTTGCAAGTCTGACCCCAGTCCTTATCGTCATTCCCCTAAACAATCAAGTGCCACGCTCCTCAGCTGAGCATTGTGTCTGGAGCAGTCCTGCGGGTCTGCCCCACGCCTTTGGTTCCCAATCCATATAATGTCTTAAGGCCTGTTGAAGAACTCTTTTTTTCCTCTTGCAAGTCAAGTGACATATTTATAAAATTCCATTCTCTGGCCTGGCCTGTGTCTAGTCAGCTATCCAGTAAACAGGCTTTTAGAAGATCTGAACCCCATAAACTATCATTTCTATCATTCTTTTTCTTTCAGACACCCACAAAAGGGACATCTTTCCTTCCAGCAAGAGCCTCTTCAAGCTGGCTACAAGTAGTAGTCCAGGAAAAACTTTGAACAATACAACTTTTCTGGAAATTATACAATTTACACCAAAATTCATACTGTTTTGCAATGTGAAGACCTCATTTACTGATCAGATTATTTCTCATATTTACACAGGCTTAAGACAATGGAAGGTCAGACATCATTTTACCCCTGGGCTCACAATATCTATAGCTACCATGTCTCCCTGAAAAAAAAAAAACAAAAAAAAAACCTGGTGAATTGCTAAATGAATGTCTGATGAACTGAAGCTTAAGAAAACATAGGAGTATTTACTTAAGACATTCTACATTTCTACTACATACTCCAAAGTTTCAGGAATAGTGTGGCCTCTTATGATTCTGTAAAGCTGTCTATTATTCCTTTCTCAACAGAACTACATTGTGACCTTGTGACTTCCTGTGACGTAATGTGTACTGTCTAGCCTCTCAGAGCCCTTAACTGACCTGTGAATATCTTAATCACGGTAAAATTTAATCAGAGCCTTAGAAGTATATTTTTGGTGGTTTGAAACCCATTTTTAGACACCTCAGAATGTAGGAACGAAGAAGAATCAATAAGTGAAAATGTGGTTGAAGCTCCATTTCTGTTTAAAGCAAAGAAGCTTCCAAACTTCAATCAGTTAGACACTCTCTGATCGTTCATATGCTGATTCATACAGACTTATTTTAATTAATGAAAAAAATTGGGTTACATTTTTGTCCTGCCATCTTAAAATTAAAAGATAACATCATCAAAGAAATCAAGCACAAGATGACATTAAATACTCTGTGAAGTTAAAGATGAGATTAAATTTGACTATATAATCCAGGACTGATGGAGTAAGAAGTTGCCAGGGGTAATAATAACTGGCGGGGGGCATCCCTCTCCAATCCGTCAGTAGGAAATAACTTCTCTACGTCTGAAAGGATGAGAGCGTGCTTTCTAGGTATAAAAACAGAAAGGAGCCAGAAATAATGATGTTTAGAAAAGCCCATTCATGCCTCAGACTGCTGTTTCTGCTTCACGATGCCTGACTCCCTGAAATATCTTCCAACCAGATCAGTATGTGCCATGGCAGCCTGGCAGACAGAGTTAGTAGTGCAGTGATAAATTTATTCAGGACAGTCCATTCAAAGCCTTCCGTTTCTAAACAAGAGTGCTACATGTTCATGCACGCTGAGGTGGGGGGGGGGGCGAGGAGTCATTTGTGATGCTCAGGCTTGTTCTGCCCCTCCCCCTACTCCCTCAGAGTGAAGAGAGAAGTCTTTATTCTGGAAAGATGAAGGGCCGGAACATAAAGATGGATGACTATTTAAGGTTATAATTTGCTTATTTGGGTATCTACTTTCTTCAATTGAAGGAGCTGCATCAAATCTCTTTGAACATTTCCTCCTAATGCTCTTGATAATGGGTCAAAAATATTCTTCAATTAAGCCTCAAAACCACTCCGTGGAACAAGCCTGACTATTATCTCTCCATTGTATGGTGCAGGAGACTCTCTCTGTAGGCTGGGAGGCTATAACGACAGCCAAAAAGGTCACAGGGAGAGCCACTCACTGTGCAGAACAAGAACTTGTGTCGTCAGCAGGCAAAGGTCATCACTGGTCTTTCTTAATTTCCCACATGGTTGCCAGCAAAATACAGAAGATACAGGACTTCACTATACACACTGCACAAATGGGTATGATGACAATCTTTTCACTTTAACCTTGAATACAAAGCTGCAGCCATGCCGGAAGAGACGCCCCTAGTCGCATGCCGTTTAACAGGTAAAAATCACATCTTTTCAGATTCCTGCTCAGAGACAAGCTAGTCCCAGAGCCAGGCACAGTTCAGTGACTGCCTCTGAGAGACTGCCTGGACAGCAGTGGGACCTTTTTCAGAGGAGACAGGTGAAGGGGTGCATTCAAAGAAAAGTAGTTAGTGAACCTGCTGTACGCTCCAGGGACCACAGGAGGGACTTGGGTTAAATCTGCCTCTACAAACACTGTTTATGGTCCCAACACTGACCTTTCCTTTATTGAGAATTTTATGGAATCCACTAAAATATACAGCACAGATGCATCGAATGCAGCTCCTTTAACACATGACTGTTTTATAAGGAAGAAAGGCTTCATTTTAATCTTAGACATTTATGAGGACCCCAGGGAAATTCTAGAGACTCCAGTGCAGACATTCCTTGTGTGTCCTCCAACCTGCAGTTATAGTGACCAGCCCACCTAGCAACTCACTCACCTGGAGCTGCTTACCTGCCCTGATGGTGGAGCAAGCTGCAGGTTCTTGATTATGTGGAGAACCACCTCTGGAAGGTCAATAGTTACTAGAGGACCAAGCCCAAAGGAGCAAGGAAGTGTTAAATATTGGCCAACAGGCTGCCACATCTTAGCTCCTAAAACAATCACCACACCTAGGAGTTCAATGGTTGCTTCTTATGAACAAGACAGTGTTTGATACAGTCTGTGGACCAAACTGTGTGACAGGACAGCAAGTTAGTCCCCTCTCCTGGCTGGGTGAGCCTGAACGGGCCAATTCCCACATCAAGCTACCTTCCATCTATGCAGAGAGAAGGCATCCAACTGCATTATCTGAGGCGTGTATCACTGCAGCTTCACTCTACACTGTGAATCACCATCAGTCTTGTCTGTTCCTGATCAGTTTAGAAAGACAATATTGGAGAAAAGGATCATTTTATCATATATCCTTTCCTAAACTCAAGCTCACACTTTCTGTGACACTCTATGATACACTATTATTGTCATTGAATGCAATTATTTTATTTGTAATTTTTAAAAAAATTATTTATTTACTTATTTTACAGGCTGACCACAGTTTCCCCTCCCTCCTCTTCTCCCAGTCCCTGGCCCCATTCCCCTCTGTTCCCACCCCCAATTCACTCCTCCTGTTTCTGTTTAGGAAAGGGCAGGTCTCCTATGAGTATCACAAAACATGACATATCAAGTTGCATGTTTTAAGGCTGGGCAAGGTAATCCAGTATGAGGAGTGGGGTCCCAAAAGCCAGTAAAAGAGTTGGAGACAGTCCCTGCTCCCACTGTTAGAACTCCTACAAGAGGACCAAGCTACAAAACTGTAGCATATACACAAAGTGTCCAGGTCAGTCCCATGCAGGCTCCCTAGTTGCCAATTCAGTCTCTGTGAGCCCCTGTGAGTCCAGGTTAGTTGATTCTGTGAGTTTTCTTGTTGTGTCCTTGACCTCTCTGGCTCCGACAATCCTTTCTCCTCCTCTTCTACAGGATTCCCTGAGCTCTGCCTAATGTTGGACTGTGGGTCTGCATCTGTTTCCATCAGCAACTACTGTTTATTAAATGATTATGATATGCCCAACTCAGTTCTCAGATAATATGCAATATCTTATATACATTTCCTTGTCAACATTATAAGGCAGGCACTATTAACTGATGTCCAAAAAGCTCTGACGGGACTAGAGAGATGGGTCAATGGATAAAAGTGTTTTCTGTACAAGCATGAGGACCTGAGTTTGAATCCCCATGCACCAACAGAAAAAAGTAGGTGAGGCCATGTGCACACTGGCCACCCTAGTGCTGTGGATGCGCTAAGGGGGGGGGGGCGTGTCACGGGGGCTTACTGACAAAGTCTAGCTCCAGGCTCAGTCAAAAGAATGAAACAGAGGTGACAGAGCTGGACACTGGGCATTCTCCTTAGGCCTCTGTTACATTTGTACATGGGAGTGTGCACGAGCACCCGTGCGTGCACGCGCGCGCACACACACACACACACACACACACACACAAGTTTAACAAATAATGTCATGGGCTCAGAATATGAATGGAAAGCCAACTGTCTTCAGAACTCACCATCCCATATTTTTAGGTAAGAAAGATTATGTGACACCTAATTACTAATCATATAACAATAGCTTTAAAAAAAGATTCTTGTCCAAAGCTTATTCTTTAAAGATAAAAAACTTACTTTTTTCACAGAAATTTATTATTTTAAAAAAATCTTATGTAAAAGGTAGTATTAAACAAAATGGAAATGATAAAATTTGGATTTAGGAGCTGCTGATGCTGAAATATTCTCTAGATCGCTGTGAAATTTAGACAAATTTCTGGTCTCATGCCATGATAAAATGGACAAAATAATATATTGGGATGAAGAACAAGACCTCAACAGTTCATCTAGGCAGCTTTGCAGTTATGAATAATTTTAATAAATATGCAAAGCTGGTATTCTGCCACATAAAATAGGTAGTCAATTGTGAACTTGATATATATTTGTAGACTATAATGTGTCCTTGGAATTAAATAATTAATTGTCACTTCCATGAATATCACTATCTTTTGAGTCTATTCTATCTGCCTTTTGTCTGGTACTTTTCAAAGATTAATTTTGATCTCTTCAGCATTTTGCTTGTGAGTGTTACAGATTAATTTTATAAGTCAAGTTTTATCCTACATCTAGAGTCTACTGCAGATTCCTTGCCAAATGCATTCCTGTACCCGAGATTCTGACACCAGACTATTTTCAAGGATACAATTTGAAATAAATCTTATCTATGTCTTTCAAAATAACACAGAAAGACTCAGAACAACACACACACACACACACACACACTATATATATATATATATATATATATATATATATATATATATATCACACACACACACACATATGTGTGTGTGTGTGTGTGTGTGTGTGTGTGTGTGTGTGTATAAATGGACATGACAGATCAAAGAAAGGGTAAAGACACAAGGAAGGGCTCATGTCCTGCTGTGACTAAGGATGTGAATACATGATGGATAAACAACCTACCAATGGGACCATACATAAGTTTTCCCTATGGTCCATACTGGGGATTCTGTTTCATGATCATTGAATCACAGAGACTATGGATCTGTCTTGATCTCAAGGAAGAAACTGGCATTTATCAAAGAAAAAACATACTTGGGCTGTCTGTCTAGTTTGGAATCCAAACTTGGCTCTGGTAAGCATTTCTAAGACTTGCTTTTCTAACTATTTTCATTATAGATAATGAAAAATAAAGAATAAAAGTTAAGAGTGGGGGTACCCAGGCTTAGATTAAATACATTTTCCTTGACTAGAGTTATACAATGGTGCTGGGGACTCGAACTCGGGTACTGATGCCTGCTCACTCTTACAGTGACTGCATACTCACCAGTGGATGTGGAACACTGAGCACTTGGCACATGCTTTCTCTACTTAATCATCAAAGCACTGTACTTAGTACTACTACAAAATGAAAATAAAAAATAAGATATGTGCTAATCTCCTCCACGTTCCACATGATCACTAAGTTCCCTGAAGGACAAGGACATCAGTGCAATGACTAGAAACCAACTGTCAACTTCCTCAAGTGCTGGGAGAGCAGCCTGATGCAGGCCACTCACTCCCTGGTAGACAGGGCCTGCATTCCTAGGCATGGCCCCAGGCTGGCCTTCTGGCTCTTCCACAGTTGTAACTCTGGGAAAATCTCTTGGGTCCCTTGGATCCCAGGTTTTCCTCTTCTAAAAAGAGGATAAGGGGCTGGGGAGCTAGGCCAATGTGCAAGAGTGTTTGCTCTACAAGTGTGAGGATATGAGCTCAAGCCGCTTGCACCAACGTAAAAAGCTGGGTATGGCATATGCGTGCCTGTAACACCAGCACTCTGAGACAGAAACAGGAGATTCTCAGGATCTCACCGGCAGCTATCCTCCTGCCCCACACCTACCTCCCCCCACCCAAAAAATAATTGAACTTCTGGCTCAGTAAGAATCCCTGTCAAGATACCAGATGCCCTGCTGTGTACTCAAAATCACAGGCATGCACTTCAAATATGCCACAAACACAATCCCCCCAAACCAAAAACACCACACAAACACACACACACACACACACACACACACACACACACACACACACACACACCATATAGCCTACACATAAACCCTATACCCCCTCCACATATACACACCCCATATACCATATACCTGTACCACACACACACACACACACCCCATACACTCTACCACACACACCCACACACCACATCACACCACACTCCACACACCAGGCATATATACACACCATACACACAGATAACACAAAGGGGTTTAAGCAGTATCTACCTCTGAGTTATGATTGAATAATGTGCCCAATTAACAAGCTGTGGGGTTGTTTTCAGTCACTACAATGATTTGACCTTGATGAGAGGTGGGGCAGTGATCAGGCCAAGTGCCTCATGGGATGTGATGACTGAAATCTGCAGGACAGGGAGAATGGAGCAGATCTTAGAGGCGATGAGGCTTGGGTAGGAGGAATGTTTCAGGCAGGGGAAACGGCCAGAAGTCCTGTGGGTAAAATCTGATATTAACTATGAAGTCCCCTTAAGTAGGTCTGTTAGCCATTCTGGGATTAGGTTTTATTTCCTGAAACGTAAGGTGGGAAATTAGATGATATCTACTTACTGTTTCATATTCTTTTAATTCTATAAAGCTGATTATAGAAAGTTTGAAAGAGACTTAAGTTAACCCACACTATCATCCTATAGGTACACATTTCAGAAGTTCCTCAGCTTATCCTTCTTCCTCTCCTCAGTGTTCTCTCACCTCGTTACCTTTCCCACATCTGTAAATAAAGGGAGCCACACTGTGTGGCCTCATTTTCTATCTTTGTTGGTGGTTTACTCTTCTCCAACTGTGATGCCTACTGGCCATTTCAGGAGCATCTCCATCTATGTGACTCTACAGACAGAGGTCAGAATTTTGTATCCCTTAGTGTAAATATCTAGAGAAACCAGCACGGTGTGGTGCGGATACCACCAGAGTTCCTGAGTTCCTTCCCAAAGCAAGTGTTAGGCCAGAACTATTGCAGAGTGTGGCCTCAACCCTGCCATCCACTGCAGGGAACAGAAAGAGGTGTTGGTCTTGGGATGCTAATCCTTTTTGGTGATGTAGCCCAGGCTGTGAAGCTGTGATTCAAACACAGGCCCATCTTACTCCCAAGGGCCTGTAGGATTGTCTTGTAAATATCTTCTGGAAATTAGCATCTTTGTTTACTTTCTTATCCAGAGCACCACTCTGCTTTTAAACTGATTTCATTAAGTTCTGCTCTGGAATTTCTACAAGTCAATGAACTTCCTTGTGTCTGGCTACTTACTCATCTTAGGGAGCACATGTCTTTTCACATCACCGGAGAAAAGGATACCTCTGCCTGAAGGTGACCATCAGACTTACTTAGGGTTTCTAATGCTGTGAAAAGACACCGTGACCATGGCAACTCTTATAAAGGGAACTACTGAATTGGGTGGCTTACAGATTCAGAGGTTTAGTCCATTATCATCATGGTGGGACATGGCAGCATGCAGGCAGACATGGTGCTGGAGAAGGAACTGAGATTGGAGAAGGAGCTACATCTTCTACTACCACAGGTAACAGGTAGTGATGTGAGATATGGGTGTGGCTTGAACATATATGAGACTTCAAAGCCCACCCCCACAGTGGCACACTTCCTCCAACAATGCCACTTTTGGGGGCCATTTTCTTTCAAACTACTACATACTGTATTCACAGAAAAGGTCACTTCATCCCCTCTTCATGACTTATTTACACACCCAGTGTCAAAACATTACAAATGTGTGGTGATATTGTGTTCCCCAAAATATTGTGTACCTTAATAAACTTATCTGGGGTCAGAGAACAGCCACTAGATATAGAGGCCAGGAAATGGTGGCGCACATGCCTTTAATCCTAGCATCCAGAGGCAGAGATCCGTCTGGATCTCTGTGAGTTCAAGGCCACACTGGAAACAGCCAGGTATGGTAACAAGAGCCTTTAATCCCAGGAAGTGATGGCAGAAAGAAGAAAGGTATTTAAGGCATGAGGACAAGGAACTAGAGCTGGTTAAGCTTTTAGGCTTCTGAGCAGCAGTTCAGCTGAGACCAATTTGGATGAGGACACAGAGGCTTCCAGTCTGAGGAAACAGGATCAGGTGAGGAATTGGCAAGATGAGGAAGCTGTGGCTTGTTCTGCTTCTCTGATCTTCCAACATTTACCCCAATACCAGGCCCTGAGTTTGTTTTTATTAATAAGAACTTTTAAGATTCGTGCTACACAAATGTGATGGTCGGTACCAACTCCTAGTATCAGTTCATATACTCTGGATAAGTTCTCTAGAAAATGGAGTTTGTTAAAGCAGAAGCTCACAGCTGGCCCCAGAGAAGAAAGGAAATGTCAGTACAGCATTCAGCCACACTGGGGACATTTGGATCAACTGTCCTGCCAAGACTCAGGAACCATCACAGAAGAGGCACAAAAGACTGTAAGAGCCAGAGCTCTGGGAATACCAATGTGCAACACTGTGGTCTGGACATGACAGGACTGTTTGCACTCAGGAACTCTCAGCAGCTGTGGGTGCCTGCGCAAGATCACGCATCATGTTGGTCATGTGAGGAAAGAAACCCTGAGGGTCGACGAGCATGTGCCTACCTGATTCAGTCAGCTGTTCTAGGAGTGTGACATCAAGCTGGATAATATAAAGATGTGGTTTATTGTAGGCCAAGTGATCTCCAATGGAGATGTTCAATTTAAAAAGTAACTGCTCCAGTATTGACAAAAGCTAAGATTGCAGTTTGAACCCAGACCACCTGTTTGCAGCTCCTGAAGGTCCGCCCTGTATATAAATTCTGTCTCCTGTCCAATGTCAAGTGTCAGAGCCCTCCTTCCCCAGGCTCATGCCCAAGTAGCATCAAGACATTTCACAATTAGTACATATTTCTTTTGTGGATATTCAGATGTCCTTTGGCTGAAAACAATGGCTTTTCCAGCTGGGCATGTGGTCTTATAATCTTATAATCTCAAGACCTGGGAGGCTGAGGCAGAAGGATCATGAGTTCAGGGTAAACTTTAGTTACACAACAGTGTTCTGTCTTGAAATAAAAATGCCTTTTCCAGATCCCCAGCACTGCTGGAAACGATATAACTCCAGGATCTGCAAAGGCTCATGGGCCAGAAACAGGCCAAAGGTGGCTGTTCAAGTTTCAGGGAAGTGGCTGCATCTCCTTCATAAGGCGGGCAGCCACATTAGAAATTCACACTATTCATTTTAGGAGAAATATAAAATGCCACCCCCTCCACTGAAACACTTAATTAACAATGAAAGTTTAATTAGGAGAAGTTTTGTAGTAACATAGACATTAATCCAATCTGTAAGAAAATTTAGTACTAAATCTGGAGCTGTGCAATGCTGGGATCTTCCATATGGAAACAAGCCAAGTATTTTAAAGCAATTATCGTTCCTCAAATTTGTGTCCCTGGATTCAACAGGTCAGGCTGTAGCACAGGTGACAGCAGTTTGGGGTAAATAACACTATCTGCCGCAGGATACAGTTCCTACTCAACATGCATCAGGAGGCCCTTGGCCCTAGTTCCTGAAGACTTGAGCAGTGGCTGAGGGAATTCCTTATACCTTTCACCATCTACATTCTCAGATTTATAGTACAGGATCAGGGTACTTTTTCTGCTTTGTGATATGGTCTCCTCTAGGCTGGGGAGGGGTCTTGGACCTTATTCTTTAGCTGGTGGCACTATTTTAGGTAGCTGTACAATGTTTTGAAGGTAGGGTCCTGTCAGAGGAATAACAGAAGGGATGAATAACTCTAAAAAGCTTTTGAAAAAGTCACATGGAGACCTAACCACTGCTGTAGAATCTTACACACACACACACACACACACACACACACACACACACACACACACACACACACACACGAGTTAAAATGGAGTTAGCCTATAATGGAATAACGATGCCCATAGTAGACACCATAGGGCAACAAATTAAAGGTCCAGTTCCAGGAATTGACTACCTCTTTTGGACTTGTTGGCTAGAGTGAGTCTCATAGACCCCCAAACATTACATGCTATTGACAATGCTGTTGATTAACCTTCAGAACCTGACAGTAACACCTTGCCAATGAAGACACTCAAGTATGAAGACATACTTGAGTCACAGAACATGGAGATATCAAGCTGGTACTACATAGAAGCCTCATCCTAATGGCTAGCTTTTATAGTGCTGGAAGGTGCTATGTATACTACCAGAGGAGAAAGTAATCACCAATTCTGTGAATTCTGTGAGCTATAACTGGACATTGTTAACATATATATAAAATGGAGTTTTTTGTCTGAATCTGTCAAATGTTAATGGACTAGACATTGTTAATGTAATTCTTGACTGTATATATTATATATACTTATTGGATACAGTTTTCTTATGTTAGTTATAAGCTTCTTTTATTATTTTAGACAAAAAGGGGAAATGTGGTGATATTGTGTCCCCAAATATATTGTGCACCCTAATAAACTTATCTGGGGTCAGAGAACAGAACAGCCACTAGACAGACATAGAGGCCAGAAAATGGTGGCACACACGCCTTTAATCCTATCACTTGGGAGGCAAAGATCCATCTGGATCTCTGTGAGTTCAAGGCACTCGAAACAGCCACGTATGGTGACACATGCATTTAATCCCAAGACTTGAGATCCCAAGTCTTGCTTGGAAAAAACACATGCCTTTAGTCCCAGGAAGTGATGGCAGGAAGCAGAAAGGTATATAAGGCGTGAGGACCAGGAACTAGAGGCTTTTAAGCTTTTAGGCTTTTAGCAGCAGTTCAGCTGAGATCCAGTCGGATGAGGACTCAGAGGCTTCCAGTTCGAGGAAACAGGATTGGCTAAGAAGTTGGCGAGGTGAGATTAGCTGTGGCTTGTTCTGCTTCTCTGGTCTTTCAGAATTCACCCCAGTAGCTAGCACTGCATTTGGTTTTATTAATAAGACCCTTTAAGATTCGTGCCACAGAAAGATATGTCCACTTGTGCAACAGAGGCATACATGTCACAAAAGCAACCAGCCACTTTCTGATTGGATTTAATCCTGCTCCACAAGATGAAAACCAGCTCTGGCACCATCTTCAAGTCAAGAACCTGTGGGAGGCAGGTCATAGGCCCAGGGTAGAACCCAATACTATCATTCTGTCAAATGAACATAATATGAAACTGACTCCTAATGACTTATCAGTATATTCATTCATTAATGTATCCTTTAACACTTATTAGAGAAGCTTACATTTACAGTAGATGTTAAATAACATAAAGACCCATAACTGGCCAAGATGCAAAGACTGTGGAATGCCTAACCCTAAATAGGATATCTTTATCATATCCTCCCTTTCCAAGGCTCAGGAATCATTGTAGAAAATGAAATGGAAAGACTGTAAGAGTCAGAGACAGTGGATGAATACAATGAAACAGTGTCCCCCAGAAAGAACATGGCAGCTGCACATTTGAGTACACAGTGGTTGTGACAGCATGCAGAGCCCTGCGCAAATTCAAGGCAAACCTCAGCATGGAGAGATGAGGTGGACACCATGGCACACAACTAAAAAGCTATTGGCAACTGCTAGCTACCGAGAGAGGAGGGTAGTCAGTTATCTTTAAGAGTGCTGTCCTTGGTAAGTTGACCATGCTCTAGTGGAAGGGCATTATTCATGCAAATACATAAGCTGATGGACTTAGTAGGGTCGGGATCAATACATTCTGATAATGCAGAAAAGACAAAAAAAAAAAAAAAAGATGACACGTGGACACTTGGAAAGGAGCTTTTTTAAACAGGACAGGCTGAGTTCAATGCCTGCCTCTATCACAAGCCTCGTCTATCAGCTGTTCTGTTTCTCCTGCGAATGTTTCACACCAACAAGATGAGGTGAATGCCAGCATCTCTGAGACATGCCTTCACGGGAGATGAAACCCATAAATACAGAGCCCTCAGAGTCTACAGCATTGGTGGAGGTCAAGGAATGTCGCTTCTCTGCTGTGAGTGCAACTGGAACTAATCCTGTCACACACAAATCCCTTTAGATATTAACAAAGGAAGAGGGAAAACTTGCAGAGGCTGATGCTCTGAACTTTCTTACTGAAAGTTGCTCACGGTTTGCCAGTTCTTCTTGTCTGAACCACAGTGAGACCAAAGTCACCCTGGAGAACCTGTTCACCTGGTGGGCTTCAAGGAGCCGTTTCCACTATTTGCAATTATATCTTTCTAATCACTTGTCTGTATAAAATCTACAGAGGAGATTTTCCTTTATGGCTAGTAGTTTTTTTGTTGCCCCATCTTGTTAAGTAAATTTAGAAAAAAAGAAATAAAGCAGAGCCTCCCTTCAGAAAACTTAAAAAAAAATAGAGTTCCAAGATTTTTAAGTATTATCAAACAAAACTTTTACTTACAAAATTTACATTCCTCTGGAGTTATCTAGCATTTGGTACCAAAATAAATTTGCTAGTTGCAAGACACATGCTATTAAAAGATCACCACTCAGGCAGTTTTTATCAAGCATACATAAGAACAGATTTAAAATGCTCATCATCTCACATAAACAGTCTGAAACACACATTTTGTCTTAGCTTACAGCCTCCAAAACTAAAGGAGAGAAGGAAAACAGTTCTCCTGGTACATGAGAACAGGGCAGACACTTCCATGCCACATTCCTTACTCCTACCCTGTGTTCTTTAAATGATAAGAGATGTTCCCTCTGAATCTAAACTTCAAAGAAGGTGAAGAGAATGCACCCAGCTCTCACTACATTAACTATTTTTGTGGCGTTCTCCCCACCCCCCACCCCCCCACCCGAGATAATTACCTTTCCTAGTTTATTGTGTGTCCCTCAGAACAGCTCCACATGTTTACAAACATATCCACACACTTCACAGTCCTAGGAAGACCTCCACTGGTGGACAAACCAAAGGCTGGCAAGTTAGAAATGCTCAGATTCACCCAGAAGAAGGTCTTTGCTCATGCACAAGTTAAGAATGTACTCACTCATAGGAAGATGCTAGATGTGGAACAAGGATGACTGGACTGCTACTCACATCACCAGTGAGGCTACCTGGAAAACGGGACCCCCAAAAAAGACACGGAGAAATGGATGAGATCAACATGAACAGCCTGGTCATGAGTGGGAGCAATGAAGGGCGACGGTCGAGGGAAAGAGAGTGGGAGATCCTAGCTGGATCAAGAAAAGAGAGGGAGAACAAGAAATAGGAGACCATGGTAAATGAAGACCACATGAGAAGGGGAGGAAGCAGAGAGCTAGGGAGGCCCACGGAGATCCACAAAGATACCCCCACAAAAAACTGATGGCAATGGTAGAGAGACGGCAGGAACTGACCTACTCTGGTGATGGGATGGCCAAACACCCTGATAGTTGTGCCATAAACCCCATCCAAGGACTGAGGAATCTGGATGCAGACATCCACGGCTGGGCCCCTGGTGGAGCACTGGGAGTCTAATTAGTGAGAAAGAGGAGGGTTTATATGAGAGAGAATTGTTGAAGCCAAGGTTGGATAAAGTACAGGGACAAATAACCAAATGAATGGAAGCACATGAACTATGAACCAAAGGCTGAGGGGCCCCCAACTGGATCAGGCCCTCTGAATGGGTGAGATAGTCATTTGGCTTGATCTGTTTGGGAGGCATCTAGGCAGTGGTACCAGGTCCTGGGCTTGTTGCATGAGTCGGCTGTTTGAATCCTGGGACTTATGCAGGGACGCTTGGCTCGGTCTGGGAGGGGGGGACTGGACCTGCCTGGACTGAGTCTATCAGGTCGATCCCGGTCCTCGGGGGAGACCTTGATCTGGAGGAGGTGGGAATGGGGGTGGGCTGGGGGGAAGGGGAGGGGGGGTGAGAGGGGGAGAACAGGGGAATCTGTGGCTATTATGTGGAAATGAATGGTGTTGTAAAATAAAAAAAAAAAAAAAAAAGAATGGTACTTGGAAGAGAAGAGAGCTATAAAAACAGGAAGTACCTGGGAAGACCTAGTCTACTTCATACCACATACTGAGATCACATTTCAATGTTTAAAGTATTATCTAGCGTCTGCCTGAAAAAACAAAGTACTATACACTTTGGTCCATTCCAGACCTCAGAATGGGATTACTTTGAAGACACCAGGGTGACCTGTCAAAGATTCCTCTGAATGAGTTGGTTCATTTATATAATAAGTCACTGAGAGCATACCACATATAAAGTTACATAATCAGGAAATCATGAGTCTCACTTTCAGAAAGATTCCAGGATCTTAAAGGAGTGTGTGTGTGTGTGTGTGTGTGTGTATACATGTACACATTATTCCCCAAATACATGTATTAACAGTAATGAATAGTATACAATCATTACTGGTACCTGGTAAACACATAATGATAGCAATTATTATAACCATCATGATGATTGCTACTAAGAAAAGGAAAGAAATATTAGAAGGCCCTATAGCAGATAGGTAGCAAGGGCTCTAGGGAAGCATAATTTAAGCAGAAAATTGGAGAATAACTGAGCATTCCATAGCAAAGATGGATATAAAGAACACTTTAAGCAGAGAACTCAGCTTACAGAAGATTTGTGGTAGAAGTTAGGTATCTATCATGGGATATCTCATAGCCCTCCCTCCCATCCTAGGTCCAGCCCCAGTGGCTCTGCATAAAGGCTTTCTCATGCCAGCTGGGCCCAATTGCCATGATCCTTTTGTCCTGAGGATCATGAGGTAATGATACATTCGAGACAGGGTTGGGGATAATAGAGAAACCCCCTTCCAAGTAGCTCATCCCATACCACAGAGTCAAATCTTTAATTAAACCTTCAAAAGAACATCAAAATCCAGTAAACTGAGGTCAGTTTCCATTACTCAGGAGGAACATATGAAATATATCTACATAGAAGGCCATTTGAATACCACCCCTTCCTTCTGATCCTCTGCCACCAAAGGCCTGACCTCGGTAATTCTGTGATGAAATTCAGAAAAAAGCACAGATCCTATGTCTGTACGACACTGGAAAGGATGCCTCCTATCTGCCGTTTATTTAGCATTCTGAGTTTCATAGTTAAGCCAAGCTCAATATTCTTCTGTAGAAAAACAGAAATGTTGCGCCCAAGAAGATAACGATTGCCCTGCTGACTGCGTGTGTGAAATTATGAGTAAGTTCTCTGATATTGGTTGTAAATATCACACACAACTGACAAAAAGCACAGCCCTAAATGATCCTTTACATGCCTCTTTCTCTACCCTATTAAGATGCTCGTTCTTTCTTTGATTTATCTGACAATAAATTTTTGATGACTGGTAAGTCTCATAAAATTGCTCTGGTGCCGACTGCATTGATTAATAAGTCTGACGAATCGAAAGTGTCAGGAATTCATGTGTAAGAATAAGTTATTGCCAAACATATATTAGACATTCCATAAAGTATAGAATAAAAAGGTTGATCTGGTAATTTTATCTTGTATTCATTTTCCTGTAACAATTTATATTTGGGGTCATCATTGTCTTCCTTTGATTAAAAAAAAATCAATAAAGGAAATCCAGATTGAGTGTTAAAATCAAGAATTAAACTATGTTTAAAAAATAATGAATTAGTATAACAATAAACCATATTTTCTATAATAATATAGAACCCAGAAATAGTTGATGGAATGACCCTAAAAGTAGATGTAGTTAGAAATTACCTCACTAAAGATACAGAAGCTTGGTGAGGTCACTCATTGATGCAGAATTGAGATAGAAGCCACCTTGGTGTGTGTGTGTGTGTGTGTGTGTGCAGGTACTTATGTGCAGGGGAGTTGTGTCTGTACATATACATATGAGCATGTGGAGGCCAGATGACAGCCATGGTTACTGTTTCTCAGACATTTTCTGCCTTTTTTTTTTTTTTTTGGTTTTTCAAGACAGGGTTTCTCTGTGTAGCTTTGCGCCTTTCCTGGAACTCACTTGGTAGCCCAGGCTGGCCTCGAACTCACAGAGATCCGCCTGCCTCTGCCTCCCGAGTGCTGGGATTAAAGGCGTGCGCCACCACCGCCCGGCTCTGTCTTGTTTTTGAGGCAGAGCCTCTCACTGCCCTGGAACTTACCAAGTGTGCTAGGCTGGCTAGCAGGCATCTATTTATTACAAGAAAAGGCACTTCATCCAGCTTTTTGTTCTTTTTGTTTGAGAAAAGGTTTCTCTTTGTAACAGAGTCCTTATTGTCCCAGAACTCTCTTTGTAGACCAGGCTGGCCTTGAACTTACAAAGATCCACCTGACTCTGCCTCCCAAGTGCTGAGATTAAAGATGCGTGCTACCATGTTCTTTTTATGTGGGTTCTGGGGCTTGAACTTAGGTTATCAAGCACTTTAGAGATTGAACTATTTCTCCAGCCCTTCCTTGAAGCTATCTCTAAGAGCAACATAGGTTATAATTATTCTCTTTAAAATTCACATGTTGTCTCTTGACTTAAAAAGTAAGCTTATCAATAAATATATAAATAAAAAGAATCACTTCAGGGTTTCACAGTAGAGACAATGTGTCTCTATGGCTACATGTTGCATAGTATGAAAATAAGTCTTCTATCTTCAAAATGACTGTGCTAAGAAATCAAAGCAATTTAGTAAGCAAGAGAAGAGACCGTTATAGTGCTCATGACCTTGGCCATTCACCCCAGGATGTCATGAGTCAAAGTGGGAACATGGACTTTAAAAAGGATGAGGGCTCCAGTTGTGAGTACCGGGACTCCAAGTCAAGACAGGCTGCTGCCTCTGCACTTACTGGAGAAAATCCAGTGGGTGTCAGATAGGGCTGAAAACACCCCCAGAAACAGGAGTTCAAGGCTGCTGGGAGAGTTTAGGTGGCACAAGAGCCCTTGAGACTGCATCTCTCTCTTTGTGACATTGGTGTGGCCAACTTGGTTTACCACACTAGGAGACCGTTGCGGACACCTGCTGGTGTCTCTGTTTATGGCACTTCTCCAGAAGACTAAGGGGTGAGCACACACCCTAAACGTAGGTGGTGTCAGTCTCACAGGCTGGGGACCTGAACAGAGTGAAAAGGAACACAGGAGAAAGGCAGTCAGGCAAGCATGGTACCCTTTTCTGCTCCTTGGCCATCAGGCTCTGAACTGCTGTGTTCTGCCATTGTCCTTGTATCATGGTAGACTGGCACCCCGGGAACCAAATATTGAGCAAAACAAATGTTTCCTGTCATGTTGTCTATCAGATGCGTGGTCACTGGGATAAGAAAAGAAACGAACATGTTCTTATGTAGGAAATGGAATGGTGTCCAGTGGGCAGTGCTCGATGAAATCTTCCCTCTTAGATCCTCTAGCTAAAGATGGGGGTGCTCTCAGCTTCCTATCATTCACAAGGTACCTTCCAATTCAGACCATCTTGGATTTTGACAAGGTTTATTCTTAAAAAAAAAAAAAAAAAAAAAAAGCCTAATAATGGGCCACTAAACCATTTGCCTGCATCGAAACCTTGTGGGAGTCATCCTGTAACACAATAAGGTGACTGGGGTGCTTTGGAGGGACACACAGCTCTGAACCTTGAGGAGTCACATTCTAGTTTGGGGCATCTGAATAACAACAGTATTATAGAGGGGAGGAGGGTGTTCACTCCCATAAGCCCTATTGTTTGTTGAAGAACTACTAAATCCTACCCTAAATTCAGAATGAGACCACATTTGAACACACAGTTGTTACAGAAGAAATCCAGTTAAAGTAAGACCATTAGGATGGGTGTAAACCCAGCAGGACTGGTGTTCTTATTTAAAAAAATAAAGAAAGTAAATTTGGCCACAGAGCCAGAAGTGCATAGAGGAAAAAAATAGGTAAAGACAAACAGGGAAAGAGAGCCATCTATCCACCAGGGTGAGAGGAAGGGCCCACCCACCCACGCATCAGTAAAGAGAGGACTCCACATACCAGGGCAACAGGCTTGAACAGACCGTCCCTCCTCACCCTCACAAGAAACCAACCCCACTGATGGCTGACCTGGAACTTCTGGCTTCCATTATGGTAAGCCAGATTCCAATGCCAATGCCAGTAAGCCAATGCCAATAGTAAAGGTAAAATTACCAGGGTAGAAACCTCTATAAAAATGCAAAATAATAATAATTTTGAAAAGCCAGATTAGCTACTCATTTTTTGCATGGCAAAAATATTTTGCATGCCATGCAAAATGACCAAAACTCTCAATAGTAACTGATTTAATCACTAAACAACCACTATTTAATTTGGTATATGCTTGCATATTGAAGATTTTAAAGGTAATAGAACTATTACAATATTAATATGGGATTCATATATTACCATTGTGAAGCTAGTTAAAAATAACTATAATAGTGGGAAACTATTCTCTTTACCACAAACATTTTTAATACCATAAATCTTAAAATCACACATGAAACAATATACAAACACAGCAGAATAAAACATAAAAAATTATCTCCCTGATGTTTGATGAGTAAATTGGAACCCTGACAAAAGCCTGTGAATATAACTTATGTTTAAGTTTTTTATCTGATAAAGTTGATTGAAACTCATTTCATAACATAATTCATTCTGATCCCAAATGCCTGACAACAGGGAAGAACCTTTAACTGCCAAAAATAATAGTAATAAATAAATAAATAACACCTCCAACAATGCCCAACCAGAATAAGAGACTGGAGTTCAGTAAAAAGCTAGCATGCAATAAAATAAGATACAACTGTGTAGAGAAAAGAAACCAGAGGCAGTTTAGTTTGATTATAAAAGTGCCACTTTTTAATTTATCTCTCAAATAAAAAAGGCAAATTCAAGCAATAATTCATTGTAGTTGGATAGAAAGCATCAAGCACTGAGTGCTAAAATTGGGGAGGCTGAGAAAGATTACCAATATGGAGGGCTATCTTTGTCATTGAAGATGTCAATATCTTACAGGTCGATGTAATTCTATCAAGTGACTACTATCTAATCATGGAACTCAAAACAGTTCCTCTTGGATAGGAAGTCACCTGACATATTTCCTTTGGGGAATGTGGGCAGAGTCTAGTTGGTGTTTATTTTCTTTGTGTCAAGTGTGAGAAATTATATACATTACACTAATCTTAAATTGGACTCATAGAGTGACATGCCACACATCACAGGTTATATACATGCTCAGTGCAAGTCTGAAGATCAACAATCAAGAGAGGGAGTGAAGGGGAGAGAGAAAGATGGGAAGGGGGAGACACTGAAGGAAAAGGGGGGAGGAGAAAGAGAAGGAGGAAGAAAGGGGGATGGAGAGAATAAAAGAGAGAGAGGAAGAGGAGGGAGAAAAGGAAGGAGAGGGGGAAGAAGGATGAGAAGAAAGCAGAGGAAGAGGAGGAGGGACAGGGTGAGAAAAGAGGAATGAAAGACAAGAAAGGAGAGGAAGAGGAAGGAGAAAGGGAAAGAAGGAGGTGGAAGGGGAAGAGAGTGCTCCACACTGTAAAATGTTAAGTCAATGCACTCCATGTGCAAAGCCCAGAAGAAACATCTCTCCCACTGATGGAGCAGCTGTGTGTCCCCACTTTCATCCTCCAGTGGTTGATCAGGAATCTCTAACCACAACCGAAGGAGTCACAGAGAAAAGTACAAAGCACAGAGCTTCACTTCTTATCAACCTTGGTACCACCAGATCCCTGCAGAATCTCAGGAAAGCAGTATCCTCCTCAGGTCCATACTAGACGACCCAAGGAAGCACTGACAGGGTCAATGTGGGCATCAGAAGGGGCCATTTCCAAAGTCTAGATTTCTATGTAAGCATGTCGAGATGGAAACCATTCCAAAATCGGATATTATCAAGTGGCATTTTGTATAGATTCCACCTAGAACACCAGCAAGATTCTACAAGTTGGTTTTTAAGTGTAGGAAGGGTCACGTTTGAGCTTTACAGGTGTGGTGGATGAAGACTATCCAGTGTAACTCAAAGAGTATCCGGGCATGGGAAATATCAAGTGCAAAGCAGCCTTTATCATAAAAAATGAATCATTTTATACAAGAGTATAGAAAACAAAATCTTCATAAACCTGTTTAAAAGAATAAAAGAAAAACCTGTTTATAGAATAAATTGTGAATATATCCAAAGAAAAAACATTAGTTACATGTGAAATTTAATAGTTCTAAGACACAAAGTAGAAAGGGAAAAAATACTTCAAATGTAAAATGTATTAAGTGATCTTCCAAAAAAAAAATAATTGAAGAGCGAGAAAGATATCACATATTCTTCCTCAAACAGTCTGTATTTCTCCTACTACCCTTGAAGGAAAGTACAATTATCAACTATGACCAGACAGAGAAAGAGTTGAGCAAGTAAATCAAAGATTGACAGCCAATGTTATATCAACACTCTGAAGTCTGTGCTCCCCATTTGCTCCGTGGGGAGAAATGAAAGCTGCGGGATCTTATGATTTAAAGCTGTCACCTTAGAACAAAAGCAACCTAGTCAAGCTCTAAGAGAGTTACATTTATTTAGAGATTTATTTAAATAGAGTTACATTTCTTTAAAAAGGATTGTCACTCAGGAAAATAGATTCATACAATCTTTTTAAAAAAGATTTATTTATGTATTTATTCATTGATTGTACATGGGTGTTTGGTTTTGTGAGTTCAAGTGCCCATATATGCAAGAGTCTGCAAAGAACTAAACAGACCTTATGATCCTGTGGACTTGGAGTTACAGGCCACCCTGTGGGTTCTGGGAACCCAAGCCAGTGCTCTGAGAGAGGGCTCTTAATTGCTGAGTCATCACTCCAGCTCTGTAAGCAATCTTGGAATTGTCACTGGAAATTTTACAACATGGAGTCTATTAAAACTCAAGAAAGATGGTAATGATGTCATGCTTTCAAATGATTGACTCTTTATTCTTGGAACCAACCCTCACAGTTACCAATATCATCATGATTCCTAACCCTCTGAGGTGTCATTGTATTTCTTTTGTTTTTCTCTCTGGCTATGATAAACTATTCTGCTTCATTCATTTATGAGAGACATACAATGGTACAACGTACCAAGTTGCAAACACCAAGTGCGAAGAAAAAACTGGGGGCAATCTTGGAGGCTGGCTACTGAGGGTTCAGAGCAGATCTGCAGCTTAGAGTCACCTGTATCTGTCATCTCGCCATCACTGTGACACAATGCCCAAGAAAACCAACTTAAAAGGGGAAAGATTTATTCTGGTTCACAGTTTCAAGGGGTGAGTCCACACTGCTTGGCCCCATCCTTGTGGGTCCACAGCATGGCAGAACATCACAGTGGACAGAACGTGGCAGATCAGAGCTGCTCACCTATGGAAAGTGGAAATGCTCCTTTTTATTACGAACCCAAATCCATACTGAACAGTTCTGAGTTGCAAAAGATGATTTAATTTATACCTGTCCATATGTCTTTGTCTACAAGTTAACCCCAAACACATAAGGACTGCATCACTTGTTAGTGAAAGGTTATGGCTTGTACCTGTAGAAGGCACATCCTTTTGTAAGAAGAGGCAGAGGTGCAGTCTCAGGCTCTGGGCAGTTTGAGGGAATGGGTCTCCTGTCAGAAAGGTTTAAAGGTGTCTCAGAGGTCAATTTGTATAGACGGCTGCCTCTACAGCCTCATGGGAAGGGTTAGTTGTGCCTTGTCGGAGGCTTGACAGTGGCCTCCCAACTCCACCTAAGTGTCCCGATGGTGCTCTCCCTTTGGTTTTGCTGTTGTCCCTTGACAAAGTGAAGAGATGTGATACAATCCTACTCAAGATGTAATACTTTTAGTGGTATTCTCTTTTTTCTTTGATACTTTGTAGCAAACATTGTCTTTTTTTGTTTGTTTCTTTTTGACTTTTGAGACAGGATTTCATTGTGTAGCCCTGGATGTCCTGGAACTGGATCTATAGACCAGGCTGGCCTCCAACTCATAGAGATCCACCCGTCTCTGCCTCCTGAGTGCTGGGATGAAAGACGTGTACCAACACTGGCTGCCTGTAGCAATCTTTCTTAAAGTTAACATATGTGCCAACAAACTGGACCAGAGGTGTCAAAAGTTTGAACTTTGCTGTATATTATGAGAGAAATATAACGATACATTATTAAATTTAAATAGGAAGCCAACCATATGTATGTAGCAACTATAAAGGAAATATAAATGACTAGGAGTAGAATACAGTCAACTTTTAAGATTAAAAACAATTTCTATCTCAATGCTTTAAGGCAAAAAAAAATGGTCCTTCCTGTTCACATCTACTATACAGAAATACTGTTTTCATGTGTGTTAATATGGGTTACTTTCAGATACAATGATTTTTTAAAAAGGTCTACAATGTTCTGTATACTGCTTATCAGTATGTAAAATTCACAAAGGGAACCAAAAGGTCCTGATGGTTCAACTCTCTCCTTAGTTTTTCTGAAGATATTCATAAAACCATCTGCTAGCTTTGTATATCCACTTACAATCCCCCACCCCAAAAACCTAAAAGGCTTACAGAGTTTTCATTAGCTATGATTCCCTGCTACACATGGTTGTCTTAAAGTGAAAGAGTTCTGGGTACCAGATACATTGGCAAGGACCCATAGACTGGGTACCAGATGCATAGGTAAGGACCCACACACTGGGTACCAGATGTATTGGTAAGGACCCACACACTGGGTACCAGGTGCATTAGTAAGGGCACACAGACTGGGTTCCATATGCGTAGATAAGTGCTCACAGACTGGGTTCCAGATGCATTGTTAAGGGCACACAAAATGAGTACCAGATGCATTGGTAAGGACCCACAGACTAGGCTCCAGGTGCACAGATAAGGGCCCATAGACTGGGTACCAGATGTATTGGTGACTTAAAGAACTTCTGGGCTGCTGACTCAGCAGCCATTAGAAGATGTGGTAGCTGATTAATAAAGCCCATTTATGTCCATTATATCCTGGGACAGGTTTGCCCACAGTGCAGAAGGAAAAGTAACTTTGTTTCAATTCTACATGCAGATAAAATAACTCGTCCTCATAAATCAAGCAAGATGACTGGTTTTGCTGGATTCCCAGGGAAGAGAAGTAAATGCTTGGCATTTTTTTTTTTTGGTAATTACCCAGTAGCCCTCAAGTACTGTTTCCATTAACTCATGTGAATGGAGAATCCTTAGAGAGGGCATGTTTCCCTCAGGAGAAAAGCAAGACACAAGGTAGAAGATGAATGAGGAAGAAGCATCTTTTGTGTCAAGCCAGGTCAGGAATGAGGATGAGGGCTTGCCAAGCTCTGCAAACTGCACCGTTCATGGGAACACTCGCATTCCAAAGACCTCTTTCAACTAACATGTCTTCAGTCCAGCATTTGTCAAATGTCTTCTTGTGTTAACTTGTTGACAAGAGTAAACTTGTCAGCTTTTAAAATGGCTTCCATGGCTGTGTGCATGCCTAGATGAAAACGTGGGAAGTGTGAGCTACTCCCTTTCACAGTGGATCTTGTCAAGGGCTCAGACTTCAACCTGGCTGCTCCTGCAGCAGGAAAAAAAAAAAAAGAAATCTACCTTCTGGAAATGAAGTAGTGAGGAGTCCATCAAAATTCTAAAGAAATAAGAGAAGTCAAATAGAAAAAAATAGGTGGAGGGTACCATCCCGAAAAGAGTTAAAAGGTGATGTGAGACTCAACAACTGAATGAAAATGCTACTGGGTTTGAAACATGGTCCCTAACTCCAGAGTCAGCCACTTAATTTACATTAACAATGGAATAAAACATAATGGGTAACGCAATGGCATCTGTCAGTATGTTCCCCTTGAAGCAAGAAGAGAGGTGAACATAGAGCAGTCTCCACCTGAGAAATGGCTATGACCCAATGAACGCCCAAAGTGCATCCTTCAGAACATCTCTGAACAGCCCCATGGCAGGGCTGGTGAGATGGCTCATGGGATGGCTCACTGGGTAGTAGTGCTTGTACACAGGTCTGACAACTGGAATTCAGTTTCTGGAGACTACAATAGGAGAGGGCCCATTCCTTAGAGTTGTCCTCTGACCTCTACATGTATGTCATAAACACACACACACACACACACACACACACACACACACACACACACACACACACGCACACACGCGCATGTGCACACACGCACAGAGACAGTGATTGAAAAACAAATCAACATCCTAGCTGCCAACACCTATTGCTCTTCTTCCTGCTTCACTGCCCAAGCTCCTTTCTGCATCAAGTGAAATCATCTCCCAGTACCTAGGGTTTCATTTCTTCCCAAGCACCACATTCCCTGCCCACTTCCAGTATCCATGACTCTTCTCGTAGTCCATCAGAACACATAAATCAGATGACCCAGCCTCTCAGTTTTCACTTCCCTATATCCAGACAATCTTGAGGATGTGCTTAAAATGCCAAGGACCAGAATGAAAACAAAATTTTCTAGAATATTCCCTAATAATTCTTTCCTGCTTTTGCATTGGTAAAAGATAAATTGGGTAGGGGAAAAAAGTGGGGGAGGGTTAACTTCAAATTTCAAAATTTCAAAGGCTCAAATCAAATTAGGCTTTGAAATGTGTGCATGTATCTTGAATATGTGGCCATATAGTAATATCTGTACACATACTATCCCTCACCATTTTGCTAGAAACCCCTGTCATCACCAGTGATCTGCATATGGCCACCCCTCATCCGTTCATAGCCTCACCACCTTGACTAGTCAGCAGCATGTGGTCTAGCTCATTCCTTCCTTCGGGGCGGTTTCCTATGTAAGCACATAAGCATTTTTAAATAGAGGGATTAGGATATATCAGCTCAAGTGAAAGAAACCGAGAAGTAATTATTGGAAATTATAAGGATGGCTGGGGAGGAATTATAGTTGGCAAAGTGCTTTCTGGCAAGCTTGAGAACCTGAGGTAGATTCTCAGTACTCACACAGAAGAGCCACTTATGGTTGTCATCACAGCATGGGGGAAGTAGAAAGAGGTGATGTCCTGGGACTTGGTGGCCAGGCATCTTGACAAGTCCCAGGCCAGTAACGGACCTTGTCTGAGTGGACAGCCTTCCTGAAGAATGACACCCAGCATTTGCCTCTGGTCTGCATGCACATGTGCACATACTCACATACAAATGTGCACACACACAAACATGTACCCCCCCTACACACACACACACACACACACACACACACACACACACACACACTATAAAGCTTTAGGTTCTTTGAGAACCTAAAACTTAGGCACTGGACATGAAAGTTGCCTTTACAAAAATCATGAGAGTCATGAATAAATTGCTACATGGTCACCTGTAAAACTTAAAAAGGTGGTTTTAGATTTTTTTGAATAACCAAGTTTGTACTAATAAGAATACTACTGTTGTGGATAGAAGGACACGACAATATGTAGTAAAAGAATGGAGCCGGGTTCTAATTACCATGCGGATGGATGCACTGATAGTGCCTCTGTCCCTGTCCTTTCAGAGGTCCTCAGATGGCAATCAACACTGTACATGGCCATGGTGACGATGAGTGGTGGAACAATGGTGCTGTATGGGTAAGGGCTTTTATGACGATGATCTTGACTCTGCACCTTAATTAGCTAATGATCCATATTTTGGCCCAGTGTAACTTATAAATGATGCTAGTTATGATGAGAGAATAAGGTTTAAAAAGCTGAAATAAAGGAATCAGTCAACATTCTCTTCTGTCCCAAGGAGGGGGAAGAGGGCACAGTGCCCCCTGCCCTTCAGTGGTGAATAGGGTAGTGAGTGGTCCCCTAAAAAGGAGACAATGTCATTGTAATTATACTTCTCAATGTTGATTCCCCTCTACCAAAGGTGACATACTTTACCACAGTTAATCTAACAGAAAAGATAGGTTGATAATACACAAACTTCTTCATTGGACCAACCCTCAAGAGGAGGGTGCTAATAATGGAGATAAGAATATAAACACTGGGACTGAGGAGATGGTTCAGCAGGCAAGGGGCCGGCCACGTAAGATATCAGCTCCTCCAAACCCACACACAGCCAGACACAGACACAACAGCACTCACTGGTGCTCCTATAGTGACACGCAGGATAGAAACAGGAGACTCGCGAAGCTCAAAGGCCAGTTTGTCTGGCATACACAGCATTAAGATCCCATCTTAAACAAGGTGGAAAGCAAGGGCTGACATCCAGAGTCATCCTTGACACCCACTTGCACACTGTGGTACATGTGCACTGCTTCCAGCACATGCACGTGCGTGCGCATACATACACACACACAAATATATATATATATACATACATATATATATATGTATATATATGTTACTGATACAAATCATCATGTATTTGGTTTCCAATAACTACCAATGAACTAAGCAAACAATACACCCCTTCTTAATCCAGAATCCTAACTATGGCTTAAATCAATTGAATCCATTTATAAGATGTATAATGGTGATTAATTGCCTAATAATGACTCTGAGGTACCACAAACCCCAGGAACTCACAAATTAATCTTTATAAATGAAATTCAAGTTAGTAGCACTTTCATACACAATGAATTCTAATCTTCTGCAAATTATAAATTAATTTAGAGTAAATCAAAAGTTGTTAACAGGAATAAAAAGCAATGTTTCCTCTACATCTGGATTAATAGAGACTGGTACTTTTCTGTATATTACCACATATAAAATGTCCCATAGCTTTGTATTTGTTTACAGAAAATTATCAGCTGTGAGCTAGGAAAAAAAAAACCACGATGGCAATAATTACCAAGAAGAACAAAATAATCTGTTAGATTGCAATTATATTTTCACACATTTTCATTAACTAAACAACTTCTAAGGTTGAGCTATATTTGCATTTTTGAAAATCTTGAATCTATAATCACAGCACATACCTGTTCAGTTCCTATATAACAACATACCCTACATGTGCATTATCCTGAGGGCTTACATCATGAATGTCTCAGTATTATCTAAAAAGCATGTCATAGCTGCCTTACCTACAAGGAAGTGCTGCCATTTTGTCAGTTTCTATGTAAATTCTGCCTTAGGTAGCTTTCCTGCCACTGAGCTAGGTTCTCAGTGCTTCAGCGTATTTAGTTTTCTATTTAGCATAGTCTTCTCTACAGCACCCCTGCTGGAAGAGTGCAGAATGACAGTCGGCCATTTACAGAGACAGGCCATGTCCTGTCACCTGATCCAGACCCACTGCCCCATACAGACTTGATGAGAAGTGTTTCCAGCTGGGAGTGGGGGTGGGGCTCCTTCTGATTCTCACAAAGAAAGCCAGAGGCTCTGGAGGGAGCACACCCTTTATTGATCCGGCTCTGCTCTAGCAGTCAGGATGCTAAATTAGAGCTGAAAATAGAAGCAGATTAAAACACAACTGGACTTTCCTCAAGTCTCCCTGAAGATGCTTCAAACTGCACTAGCCTTCTGCATTAGGAATCAGGTAAGCATTGAGATAAGTGGACGTCTTAGGGACTGGGAGCCAGGGTGAGATCGAGAAATGACAGAACACTAACTAGCAGGTGGGAGGTGGGACGATCCCTGTGAACCCTGAAACATGGAGGAAGAGAGAAATGGGAATAACTAGGCACTGTGGGAGGGGCTTCCCATAGTCCTCCTTAATTGTATGGGGGGGGGGGAGATTTGAGATATAGCAAAGCCATGATCTAAAGCTGTCTGGTTCTTCTTCCTCTTCTCGCCTCGTTTTCTGTCTGTCCTGTTTCTACTGGAGCTCATTATCCAACTTAGAATAAAACCTTCTAAGCAATGGAATATGCTGTCCTGGTATTCTCTACAGATTTCATAAATAGACGGCTTAACAAGGTTTCTCATAATATTTGTAATTTTCCTACACAGAACAATAAAGGATGCTCTGATCTCAATGTGTCTGGTGAAGTTCCTGGAGTACCATGGATATTTAACCAATCCTTAAAAATTTTCTGAACAAAACTGACAAAAATGCTTTGATCATGCCAAGTAAAAATACTGTACATATATCAAAGACAATTACCACCTGTAGTCTTCAGTAAAACATTTAGCAATGCTACATGCTTACTGCTAACAACCGGAAAAAAAAAAATCCCAAGATAATTTTTTATAACACATTTAAATATTTAAAAAATTGTTTTAAAAATCAGTTTGATGTTCTAGAAAAGCATAGTTTACTTACTACTTGTAGGTCTCAGAACGGATATATTCAAAAACATGGGAAACGCCAAGCTGGAACTGATCAGCAATTGGGGTCACCCAGGGGTTGTTCTCTGCTTTGAAGACCTGCTTCTGACCAGTTAAATCCAAGTTGCCTGAAAAGATGAAGAGAAGCAAAAGGAAGCTGAAGGTTCCATCACCCAACAAGGTTAATCATGAAGAAATCTGTATGTACTTTCTGAGTCATTTTTTATTTTATTTTTTTAAAGCTCTTAACCCAAGTCTTACTGGTATACATAAGCAATGTTGATGATGATACCCTGATTCAAGAAATTGATACCAAATGGCAGAAGGGAGGGAGGGAGGAGGAAGGAAGGGAGGGAGGAAGGAAGGAAGGAAGGAAGCAAGCTAGGGAGGGGGAAGAGGAGGGGAGGGGGAGGGGGAAGGGAGGGGAGAAGAAGAAAGAGAAAGTTTCATAAGTACCTACCTGAGAAGATGCTTTGTCCAGCATAGCATGCTTTATCTTTCTAGGTGTTTACTATAGAGACTAAAATTCTTCTTTAAGATTGAAAGAGGGTCTGGAAAGATGGCCCAGCAGTTAAGACAGTACACTGCTCTTACAGAGGGCCCAGGTTTGGTTCCCCACACCCACATAAAGTGACTTACAATCTCCTTGAACTCCAGTTCCAGGGCAATCCAACACCTCTGCCTTCCGAGAGTACCTTGCACTTATAGCCAAGGACATAGTCACCCATGGACATACGCACCCAAGCACATATCCACCCACACACAGAACTAAAGACAAAGTTATTCTCTAAAAGAAAAGATTGAGAGAGGAGATAACATTGAAACCTCCTGATGATGCTAGTGTTAGTGGATCTAAGGCAAATCAGATCAACAGAACTTTCTAAACCAAGCCCAAAACCCAGTGGGGCAGTAAGAGGACATTACACTAGCCACATTACCCCGCATCTATCACTCAAGCATGATGAACACATTGAAAATCAGTCCTAAGTGAGTCTCATTAACATGGTGATGATGGAGGCTAACACTCGTACCGCTCTAATCAGTTTACAAATTACCTTAGAAAATTACCTCCTCATTTAATTTTCTAGCAATCTCCAAGGTCAGTTAGTAACATCACTTCGTAGGTGAAGAAACGGAAACATGGGTAGATGAACTAATGTGCCCAAGATCAGAAAATGTTAGCACAGGAACCTGAACCTGGTTCCAAACGTTGTTTTCTTTCTGTGGCCAAAGCAATCTGTCTGCGTGTCCACCTAGATCAATAATGTGTGTTAATGAAGCGTTGAAGCCAGGAATTTCCCTCCGATTTGTGTATTACCTACTCGTGATCAGTCTGCTCTCCCTGCCCCAACTTTTGGTATGTTCAAAAATCGAAAAGGAAACGTGAAGGCACGTCCTCCAGCCTGCCACTCTAGGAAGACAAGATCAGAGACAGAGCGCTTCCACAGTAAGAAGGGATGCAGCTTCACCTGGAGACTCTCCCAGGCTTTTCCTGAAAGTTCCACTGTGCAAGTCCAATTTCAGTCTTGTGGTCTACAGCACAGGGTTGTTTGAACAGAGACTCGAGGCAGTTAACCTTCTCAAGACACTTCAAGTGACATGGTCGTCCTGTTGTCAGGCATTACTGGCATTTTTTTAGAATTGATAGTAAGTACAATAAAAATAAATTCTTGAAATGCAAGTAGACGGACAAAAATTATTTTCCAGGTGATCTGAGCTCTGTGAATAAAGGAGCAAACAACAAAAAATTCTCTTTTCTGATATGCAGTGTAAGTGCTTGCTCGTGTGTGTGTGTGTGTGTGTGTGTGTGTGTGTGTGTGTGTTTGTGTGTGTGTGTGTACAGGCTTGAAGCCAATATTGGATGTGTTCCTCACCCTCCATCTTAACTTTCCACAGAGCCTCTCTCACTGAACCTGGAGATCACTGATTGGACGGTCAAGCCAGTCCCTATATCCTCCTGTCTCTCCCTGGGGTCAGGATTCTAAGAATGCACATCATGCCCATGCTCAGCTTCTCACACAGTGTTAGGGATTTGAACTGGGATCTCCACGCCTACATGGCATGTACTTCACTGATATGTCATCTCTCAGCTCCAAAAATTTTTACTAGGAAGTGGATACAGTTGTTTCTTCTTATAACAAAGGACAGATACTTTGATTCTTTCCTTTTTACTACAAAAACTGAAAAAAAAAAGAGGAGGAAAACTATTAATGAAAAAAGAGGCCATGACATTGAAGGATGAGGGATGTACAGGAGGATTTAGAAGTAGAAAAGGGAAGGAATAGACACTGTAATTAAATTATAATCTCAAAAATAAACAAAAGAATACAATAAATCATTGTAAGCTTACAAATAACTTTTAAAGAAGACATCTTACTAAATATTAGAGAACTAATTCATCACATCTTTCCAAAGACACTGATTTTGTTGGTATAAACTGCAAAAATAAGTAGATACATTGCTTTCCAAGATTATCAATATTGTCAATTTCCTCATCTAATGATTAAACATCACTCGTCAGCTTTTATACCACTTGGAAAATTAATGAGCTGGATTCTCTAAATCATGGGTCTGGGAGCTTCCGGGAATAAGTGGAAGTTCAGGGGTTGTGAATATGTTGTTCAGCGCAGGCTGAGCAGAGCCTGGTCCTGTTGGCAAGGCACCACTCACCTTTGTGGTCATTTCGTTTACTTCAGGGAGGCCGTGCTTTGGGGGTTCCTAAGAGGGAGACTAATCTCTCATTGACATTTTTCTGTACCTCTGGTTTCTTCTTATGATCTCAGTTTTAAATTCCTATGCCATATCTTCTATATCACTCCCTCACTAATACTTTTTCTCCAGAGTTCCCTTATCCTAAATATGAGGGTAATAAAAAATTCTAAAGATAAGTCCACATTTCTTCTGTGTTGTATCTTTCATGAACAATATACACTCTATCCCTGTCCTTAGGATGCACGGCCACCTATGGAAGGTCCCCTGTACCAGGTAATAGTCACTATAGTAACAATTCACTAATAAGCTGAGGATGGAGGGCATACTCTATAACACACCCATCTGAGATGTAACCCAAGCTGACATATTATCTTCCTGCATCTGAGTTCTTCCTACTCACTCAGCCTGGAGTCAGTTATGAAACAAGTATCAGAGATCGCTGGAAAAGCATCTGTATTCTAACGCAGAAGTGCAGGGGTCGAGGTGGTAAATACTTCAGACTGATGGAATTAGGATACAAACTGACTTCTAAACAAAGGGGAGTCCCCCAGTCCGAGAGAATCCTGTGGGAACTCTCTTCCCTTTCTGACCCTAATGCTGGTTACCCTGCTGAGAAATACAGCTGAATTTCACTTGGTACCATTCTATTCTGCAGACCAAGCATCCATGACATTGCATGAATTAAGGCGGCAGCAATGGCTTCCTCTGAGTGTGTGGTTTAGACAGGGACCGCGGGAATATGAGGTAGCTCCTCATAGCTTTGCAAAGAGGAGCAGGGAATTCTAAAGAAGGAAACTGTGCTTGAAGCACAAAGGACTTTTGGCTGTGCTGCATTGTCAGGGCCTTTGGTCAGTGTGAGAGCACACAGATCACGGCAAGGACTGGGGAAGATGCCACAGGCCAGCGGCAGTTACTCAAAATTCAAATTTGATTGTCCCAAGACAGTGAGGAAAGGGGGCGCTGGATTCTTTCTATGGACTATATCAGGAGCCCCCTTCCGCTGAGTTCTAAGGCTTGCCCCAGTAACCGGAAAACATAAGGACAAGCTGGCATGGTGGTTCATATCAATAATCCTAGGGAAAGAGACTGGGGCAGGATGATTATGAGTTCTAGGCTAGCCTGGTCTATACAGAGTCCGTCTCAAAAAAAAAAAAAAAAAAGTAAGTATGATACAAACAAATTTTCAACGTGGCATCCCTGAACTTAAGACCCAGGGGCACATTTCTGCAGGAAAGAAGAATCTACAGTCTATTGCCAACCAACTACCAACACATTAAAGCATGGGCGCAGCCTCTGGCTAACTACTGGACAGCCTCTTACACACCCTGCAGTCTTTAATGGCAAGCTTCTGAAAATAATGCACAAAAAACCCCTATGCTCCCTCTCTGCCACACTTGGAAGACAAACCTAAGAAAATAATGCCAAGAAAGGTCAGCCATACCCTTCTGTCTGAAGCCCACAGCCCCCTGGAGATCTGTCAGTCCCCAGTGACGTCTCTATTTAGTGCTGTCAGTGGAGATGCGAGAGGCACAGGGGATTGCTAATGACTTCTGCTAACTGGAGCACAGAGGAGATGCTGAATGGGAGCTAGACATGCTCCCTTCAGGGAAAAGGAGTCATAACCTGATGTGTGAGAGGGAGAGGAGGCAGAGAGGACCATGGGATATTATTCATCAGCATCGTCGTCCTTTCCATCATCACTGTGAATCCATTCTGCTGTTCTGCTCTCGGTGCTGAGGGGTGGAGAGGGAGAGCCGGGTTACCCTATGCCCTCATCTTTTGCTCATTTTAGTATTAAACAGTGCTGCTGAAGGAAATACACAGGTACCTCGCAGCCCAAGAGGAACTGGGGGCAGAGGCGGCTGAGAGAAAAGAATGCTTCAAGTTCACTGAGGAGAAAAACAAAACATCAGCTTCCTGTTTGATGAAAGGATGGCGAAGACCACACGGACGGCCCACAAAAAACCGTGAAGGAGGAATCAATTACCTGTGACCAGGATGGAAAGCACACTCGACTCTAAAAGGGCGACGTTTCCTCAGAATTATCATGGGAGCCCCGCGTGAAGCGATGAGCATCTTTTGTTTTTCAACCCAGTGCCACTGGTAGTTAACACAATCCCTGCAATCCGCCCAGTGAGCCATCTGACTCTGGGTTCTCTTCCCTCGCTCTGCACCAGCTTGGCGTGCAGCAATTTCAGAAGAGGGCTAATATAATTAGAGTGAAGATGGGCCATTAGGCTGTGAGAAAAGATGACACCTGTCTCATATGGGCCTAGCAACAAGTTTCCATCGCCTTGGCGAGGCTCGTCTGTCAGCTGTCTGGGGTGTGTTCCCGTTTAAGGAATAGCATGCAGGCAGCATCTCATCCTGCTGTCAGTCAGGCTGCAATCGCCCTCACACGGCACGCTTCAGTGCATCCAGCGAGGAGCCCTCCCCGGCCCCTTTATTAGAAGGCTGAGTGGTGCCCTGGTGGTGTTCTAACAAGGACCAGGCAGCAGGATTAAGCACTGTGACAAAGAGGATCTAATAGGCTCAAACGTCGTGTATCTACAGACACGCTGGCTGGCTCGCAGACACAAACTCACTTTGCTCACTCCTCAGCTGGGAGGTGCAGGCCACTGGGGAAGCCAGGCAGCACCTTGATGAGCAGTGACCCTCTGACCAATGCTGCTACGAAGATCATCTATCACTCAGAGGCTTATTCTGCAATTGCAAATTGGATTTTCCATTTTATTACCTGCAAAAGGACCACATATGCTTCCTTCCCAGCTCCTAGGACAGCCAGCGTGGCTGTGCGGTGGTAATTGTGTAAACTCTAAATCATGCAATACAATCATTCGCCTTGCTGGTTATAAACGTGATTGAATGCAATAGGCAGCCAAGGCCCCATTAATAAGCATGCTCATTTTCACTTATGGAAATTGGTTGTTTCCCGTAATCACACTGTGAAAATTCTTCCTGAGAACTCAAGATCCTGACACATGTGGCCAGGAGCACCATTTATCACATAGCAAGCAAGGCGAGGGGGGAGAGCGGGGTAAATTTTTCACGTCATCAAAATGGCATTTCCTCCCTCCTCAATTTCACAATGATGCCACAGAGAGCATTTAAATTAATGTACTCTGAAAGCCAGGTTCTCCCTCACTCATAAAAATCTAAGACCATGGTCTAACAAGGCTAAACCAGGAAACCATGGCTGACTAGGGATTCCATCATTCAGCTCCCAAGTCTGCCCACGCCCAGGTAACTGATGCTCATGAAGGAACTCAGATGAGACATCTTGGTGGTTGGAAAATCCCCCCTGCTCGGCACTGAATTCCCACAAGGAGTCTAATGGCAAACAATGAATGACAACACAAATAAGAGCTGTGTTTACAGCTGCCCCACACAGAGACCATACATATGAATCTCTGTAATTTTCATCACAATGTGCAACCCTGGTAATTATAGAAATGTGTGATTATAGCTGGCTGACTATGAAAAGGTCCTCTGTTTTCAGTTCTTTTTTACTGAATGAAAAATAATAAAGCTTAAAAGATGGTACCCATGCTGCAACAGTAAATATTTGCCATAGTAATCCCAGGGACTAGAATGCTCACTATCAGGTGATAAGACAATAGTGATATTGTTAAATGTGATTAGCCATTAAAATAGACATCTGTATGGACTGGCCTGGAAAGAGGTCCACATTATAATTTTTAAAAAGTATTGGTATTCTTATGATCATTTTTTAAACAAAAGGCAGAAGAAAAATAATCTCATGAGATGCATATAATTAAATTTTATGTGCAAAATAAAAAGAAGAAAGAGATACATCACAAGATATTAATATTGGTTTCCTCAAACAGGAAAAATTAAGGTGAGACACAGATGTGAACCAGCAGAAAAAGGAATAACATATTTTCCCTTTCAAGAATGTAATGTTGTAGTAAGTGTGGCTAATTTTCATAATTTAAAAAAGATTAAAGATGAAGAGATGAAAGACATTGAAAGAAAATTTGTCAAAAACAAATTCAAAATACATAGTGCACGGTATTGAAGAGGGCATCTTCCCAGCACTGTGACCACCACACTAGCGGCCCATTCAGTCTGTTACAGATGACGGTCTATCAGGCTCTAAATGGATTGAGAATCTGGGTCTGAGGTTGCCTCTCTTTCTGTGCATCATCAGTGCAATCAAAGCAAGGCAGGATGTCTCCTGACAGCTCCCCAATTTATTCTGCAGGGAATGCAAGGCCACACCATCATTCTGCCAATTGTCTGTTTAGCCTTTCTTGGGCAGGGGCAACCTGTTTTGAAAATAGGTATTCTGTTCATTTCAGGCATGCAATGCATGGATGCGTTATCATGCATGCTAAAATAAACAGTTGTTCTTCCCAGCTAGTGCAGGGAAAGGGTATAATTTAAATTTTAAAAGATTACGAAACAAAAACAAGATCACCCCATCCCTCCCACCCTGCCATCAAATGGACCAACAAAAGCAGCTCCTGATTTATGTGCATGCTGGTGCAAATAGGTCCAGAAGCCTTTCCCAATAAAGAAAAATCACATTTTATATTGTTTCCATCTCACACTCTTCTTGGCCATTTTATATCTGTGGCCCAGAGTAATATGGGACAGGAAGAGCTCTTGCTCACTTGCAGATATGATTACCTAGCAACAGAGCAGTGAGCATCCCCAATGCACACCACCACTGTGGCTTCATTTTGCAAGTGGATATGGCCGTTAATAAATAATTCATGTTCTAAACCTGGCATTTATTTAGGACCTTCCTATCATTCTTCTAAACATTGGAGGCAATACAATTTTTGCTTGCCAGATTTCTCTTGTATTGTTCACACAATGTCAGATCTTATAGAAAAAAGCTCAGTGGTCCTAGATTCTATTAGACACACACCACTCACTGACTTAGAGACTAGGAGACTGGGCAAATCCTGTGCTCTGTGGAGCTTCAGTTTCCCTGTCCACCAAGTGAGGATAATCATCAATGGATAGCATTGTGGATGAATGTCAAGGATGTCCATGAGCTGGTTCTACAGAAGGGAAAGCATCATAGGACTATAAAACATGATTTCAGACTATTTTAAGTGCATTTGACAAAAATTTACCTAATTCTGAGAATTCCCCTGAGTGACTGACATGTAAACTCTGCAAGCCGCCATTCTACCGAGGGTAGGGTCCTGCTCATAAGACTCTTAAAGACTGGTGATCAAGAATAGGGATAAGGTTGTGCGTGCATGTCTGTAATCTCAGCACTTAGGAGGCAGAGGCAAGAAGACCTGTCTTGGGCTACAAAGGGAGTTCGAGGCCCACCTAGGTTAGATAATAAGACCCCGTCTCAAAATAAAGTAAGGTTGTAATGCAGTTTAGAAACAAGGATTACATTTTGTTTCATTGAAGACTGAGAGATTGCTAGTCAAGAGGGGTCTGTTACATCTTATTGAGCGGCTTCCCCAAGAGCACTGGCCATGGCTTGTCTTATTCACCATGATCCTCCCTCCCATCAAATTCCCGTGCTCTTGGGGCTACTGAAGGCTTCCTTCCAACCTCTTGAGAAACCAGAAATGCCAATCCTGAAAAAGTCTCTGGTAATGTGGAAACCTGCGGAGAAGTCATTTATTAAAGCAATGTAAGCTAATAAAAATTCACATTTGAATAATAAGTTTCTGTATAACCACTTCTAACAGAATTGGTGTGGCTGTCACCAACCCATTTTCACCACATCCGTTTAACTTAAATACACAGGACTTCTTCCTTAATGATGGAAACTTTTACAGTTAGTTTAACACCAAGTTAGTATACAACCTCAGGCATCCTCAGTAAACCATTACCAGCAGGAATTAGTGTTTATGACTGTCACTTAGCTGCTTTCTGACAAAAGCAATAGAAACTATTTGTCTTTCTCTAGAATGTCCTCTAGCCTTTACTTCTGAGGAGCTACAACCACAGGACCTGACAGAAGCACCTCCAAGGAGGAAGGATGGGTTTGGGTTTGTGGTCTCAAGAGGATTCAATTGGTTCTAATGGGGAAGGCCTTTAAAACATGTCCGTCCACACCATGACAGGAAAAGAAACAGACAGCAAGACAGGAATCAGCCAGGGATCCACCTTCAGCGATCCACTACCTCCAGCTTGACTTTATCTCCCAGCTTCCAGAATCTTCCAAAATAGTACCAACAGCCCACAGGACACATTTAGCCTTTTGAACCATATGCACTCTATCAGAACGGTTTAAACCTGGACAACTAGACACAGCTTAATGCCTAAGACTTGGTTAATAAATTTTGAAACACTCATAGATGACATAATATGGAGTCACAGGATTTAAAGCATTTCCAAATAAAATTTAATGGCATGGGCTCATGGTCATGATATAATATTGAAGGCTGAAAAGTAGGCTGCAAAACTTAGAAAACAATCTTAATGACTACAAGACTATACAAATAGATGTAGTAGAAATAAAGAACAGAATATACACATATAAAATATATATGCAAATATATATATGCATACAGATAGACAAAAACAGAATTAAATACATTTAAGATACTAATTGGTTATTTTTCAATGATGGGGTCATGAGTACTACATGTTTCTATATTTTTTAGGGATTTGGGGATATATCAGTTACAAGTATTTTCGCACATTCTGCAGGGTACCTTTAACTGTCCTCTCTTCCCTTCCTCTACAGGGCACCTTTTCACTGTCCTTTCTTCCTCCTCTGCAGGGTACCTTTTCACTGTCCTCTCTTTCCTTCCTCTTTCTCTTTCCTCAGAGTCTTGTCATGCTCCCCAGGCCACTCTGGAGCTCCTCAGCTCAGTAAGCAGCACTCCTTCATGGCCACTGCATCAGCTCCTGCCTCCAGATTCCTGCCCTGCTTGGGTTCCTGTCCTGACTTCTTTTAATGATAAACTCTGATGTAGAAAAGTAAGCTGAATAAACCCTCTCTTCCCCAAGCTGCTTTTTTTTCATGGTGTTTCATTGAAGCAATAGAAACCCTAAGACACAGGTCTTCCTTTCCACCTTTGATCCATTTTGCTGTTTGCATGTGTTCTTCAGTTAAGAGTTCGAGTCCCTTTCTTTTGCACGTGGACATACAATCTTGACAGCATCATTTCTGGAAAGAGTTGACTTTCCTTTATTGGACAATCTTGGTAGCCTCATTTAAAAAAAAATCCTAGCCAGGTGTGGTGGTGCAAACTTAATGCCAGGAGGCAGAGGCAGGTGGATCTCTGTAAGTTCAAGGCCAGCCTGTTCTACAAAGTGAGATCCAGGACAACCAGAGCTGTTACACAGAGAACCCCTGTGTTGAAAAAAAAAAAAATCCTTCAAGCAGCACTTGTTTCTTTCTTTCTTTCTTTTTTTTGACAAGAGCTATGACTATAGTGAGATGGAATTGCAATGTAGTTTTTGATTTGCATTACAGTGGTGAGTAAAGAGGTTGAATCCTAACTGATAAGAACAGATACTACACTTGCTCTTAGCCAAAAGGCCGAGAAACGATAAGAGGTTGAATCCTGTTCATAGCTTCCAATACTGGAAAGAGAGAACAGGGGCCTTATGCACTGTGTGTAAGAAGGCACATGACTAACATCCACCATGAAAAATCTTACGGAACTTCCTCAAAAAAAAAAAAAATAGATCGACCATATAATATAGTTGTGCATAAGATACAGCTGGGTACACACCTGAAGGAAATAAAGCCACTACACACAAGAGGGGTGTGCAAGCCACGCTTTTGGTGACATTTGTCTCAATATCCCAGCTTCTAAAATCAGACTGTCAACTGCCAAATTGATAAAATAATATACATCATAAACGTATGTTACATATAGGGAGTAGTATTCAGCCAGAAAGAATGAAATCGGACTGGAGATTATGCCACTAAAAGAAATATACTAGACATAGGAAAGCAAGTATTTCACATTCTTTTGCGCGTGTGCGTGCGTGCGTGCGTGCGTGCGTGCGTGCGTGCGTGCGTGTGTGTGTGTGTGTGTGTGTGTGTGTGTTGGGGGGATGACAAAATGTTTACTCAAAAGTAGAAAGACTCTCAGAGGAGAAGGTCCCCGCAGGAAGAGAGAGCACAAGGAAGACAAGAGAAGGTCACGGAAGACTGGGGATTATCCAAACACGACCCACACATGTATGGAAATGCCACAGTGCAATCTTCAATTTGAATAATTAGTGAGTTAATAATATAAGGAGAAACCATTTGACCACGTACATAAGAGTTTATGTAAGGGTTCTCTATCCCACTAGTCTGTATCTAAAATTATGATAGTCCCTCTATTTTATTTTATTTTTTCACTAGGGCTAGATCCAAGGGCCTTGTTCACACTAGCCAAGAGCTGTGTCCCTGAATCACACCTCAGCCCTTCCTTCTCTATTTTAATTACTGTAACTTCATACATGTTTTAAGTTTATAAAGTATAAGTCAGCTAGATATGTTCTTTTTCTGGATTCTTTTGACCATTTGGGGCCACTGGCATTTCATGTGAATTTCAGGATTTCTCTTTTATTTCTCTAAGAGAGAGGTATTGTTGGGACTTGACAGGGATTCCATGAAATCCATGAACAGCTTCCAGGAGCATGACAGACACAATTTTATTAACAGGGCAGAATATTGACTATTTTTACCAGGCCACATTCATATGGACAAATGATTCCCGATGCAACAGTCACACACAGAGATATGATACTTTCATGTAATCTGACCATGTGTATGCTTTTAAATGAATCATGTCTCATGTAATTGTAAGTTGAATAAAATAGTACCTTTAAAATAATACAATTTCATTGGGGGTGGGGTCCCACTTATCAAAATCAACACACAGAGCTAAGAGACTTAGATACATCTCGGGCGACTTTTCATTAGCAGGGAAAGACAAGAGGGAGCTAGGTTTGAGTCTAGGGAAAGCAAGGCAGGGAAGTCTCTCAGGGTAGGGTGTGGGTGGTAAATACAGCATCGCAGGACTGTGGTATTCTAGGGGAAGTCTGAAACGCCTGCATGCTGGGGTATTCTATCTTAATCCATTTATTTTTCAAATGGAAACCTCTATAATATTGCAGAGAAATATGACTCAACACTTGGCAATGATTTTAAGCCTCTGAGAGACCCTGAATGTGTGTGTGGCAGTTTTGAATGTTCCTTTCTTATGATGAACCTCAGTCCTCAGTGGTTCTTATCTCTAACAAAGATCTGAGAACCAACAGGAGGCAGTGGTCAGACATGACTAACAGAACCCAGAAGTAGGATGGACCTACTTCCTTAGTGGTCCTTATCTCTAACAAAGATCTGAGAACCAACAGGAGGCAGTGGTCAGACATGACTAACAGAACCCAGAAGTAGGGTGGACATACTTCCTCAGTGGTCCTTATCTCTAACAAAGACCTGAGAACCAACAGGAGGCAGTGGTCAGACATGACTAACAGAACCCAGAAGACTCCCAAGTATCTAAAGCCATACTCTGACCTTTGATTTGCAGCCCCCTGCACAGACAAGTACTAACTACCACATTGCTTCAAGGCTACGGTTCCACAATTGTGTGCAGTGGCAGAACCCTATAACATAGGGATGCTAACAAATTTAATTTCCAAACTATGTAAAAGGGGGAAATAATTTACTAGATAACATCAGAGGAGATAAAATGCCAAACAAATACAGAATAATGCAACAGCCTTGAATATGATCCCTTAATCTGAACAATAATCACCTCAATAATGTTCCCAAAGGCAAAAACTTACTTTTTCCATGTCTGGCCTCATAAACACTTTCCTAGGAAGAAGCCGGACTGTGCTTCAGCCAATAAGATGAAGGCTGAAGTTGGAGTGCCGCTGTAACGCAGCACAAGGTGCTGTCTCATAAGGAAGCAGAGAATGAAATTAACTTTATTTTTTATTTATATATAAATACCCTTGAATCCAATTTTATTAAAGGTTAAGTCAGGGATCAACCACCTACACAGAACCTAAACTTAAGTTATATGTAAAAATGGCTTGTTTCAGCTTTGCTTCATGCTTGAGAGCTTATATTTTTATTACCTTGGTGCTATGTGCTATATTCTCAGCAGAGGCTGTGGGTGATGAGGGTGTGGACACTGTGTCACATAGAATATGTGCTCAGATAATTAACAATGGTGAGTGACACAATTGCAAAGTCCACAGGTAAGACTGTAATAACTGTAACTTAATTTTCAATGAATTTCAAATTTCACAAGCAAAGAAAAAATAATGTTTTTTAGGCTACATATTAACAATCCATTTTAATGAGTGTTGATTAAACTTATTTTCACTGATTATTCACTTATTAGTATTAATAAGAATATCTAAAAAAGGGGCAGCGATAGAATTCTGCTATATGCCCCATGTGCATAAACACACATGCACAGACAGAGATCCTACTTCTAAACATAATGAAAGCAAAAACTACACACTACAGCAGAGTAAACTGTAGGGGTTCAAATGGAACTTTAACTTTCTACTCACAGAGACAACTATATCCTTTTGTTTCCTGTGTGACCAAAGGCAATAAGCATCTACAAATTATCATGATCTGAATATGAAACTCTGCCCATAGGCTTCTTTGATGACACCTGGCCTCCAGCTGGCAGGGCTCTGCAGGAGGCTATGGAACCTTTAGGAGGTGGGGCTTAGGTAGGGGAAGTAGGTCACTGGGAGCAGGGAGACATGCTTTTGAGGGTTATAGTCTGGTCCCTAACCTCTCACCCTTATTCTAGTCTTGATCATCCCTTCCCTTCCCACCATAATGTTCTGTCCAATCACGTGGGACCTAAAGCTGCAGGACGGGGCAGGGCACCTAGGACAATAACCCTCAGCAACTATGAGCCAGATAAGGTTTCTTCCTGTAAGTGATTCTCACAGGTGTTTTGGTTAAAACTATGTAAAAGTCACTAATATACTGATATAAACAGACATTGCCTTATTCTTTAGTGGTGATCCATATTCAAGCAGAATACAAAGGCATCCTCCACTAATACAGTCTAAAACTTTTAACAGTAAGGCATAGGAAATATGAATGCATACTTTGTATATGACTCAAGGGAAAAGAGTCTACCACACCTCTCATGGATTTACTTTGATAATTTATGAATCCTAACATAAAAAAGCACTGCTATAAATAGCACAGTGAAAATGGAGTTCTACCACAATTTTGGATGTGGGTGAGAATGATTACATCATTACATCATGAATTTGTTTCCAGTATTTTTGGAAAGCCAACTGCTTCAGGTTAAAAATATGAAATACTGTCACGGTAACAATTAACAAAAACAGAAAGTACTATCATACTCTACTCGAGAGGAAAACAATCAACAATTAGAAAATCTTCTTCACTGTGTGAAGGTGTCTCTGAAGCTCAGTTTATTTACAGGGAAAAAAATAACCCCAAGCGTGAATGAGTCAAATTTAGGCTTGGGTCCAACCATTAGCACTTACAACTAACTTTTCTGGTTGCAACTGGTTTCCACAGCCTTGCCAACCCCCAAATCCCAGCTGGCTACTAGTACTTTCCAAAGCTGATCATCCTGACATTCCTGATCATCACCACCTTAACATCTACATCAGAAAAAAGAATTTTTTTACCTCCCCCACTACCTTCTTATATCACTACCTCCTCCTGTTGACCCTGTCTTCTTCTTAGCATCGTTTCATGTTGTGTGTGTGTGTGTGTGTGTGTGTATGTGCATTTGTGTGTGTGTATACAAGTCTTGTGTGGGTGGTCACCGCTGCTGTGTTCATGACTACAATGGACATGTCATTTCTAGAAGATGGCACTTTGTAAAGGACTCCTCCCCACCCTCTGGCTCTTACGTTCTTTCCACCCCCTCTTCAGCAATGTTCCCTGGGCCTCTGAGTGGGTGATTAAAGATGTCCCATTTAGAACTGCACTCAGCAGTTCCTGATTCTCAGCACTTTGACAGGATATGAATCTTTGCTTTGACCAAAATAACAACTTCAAACAGTGAACCAATTCTTTCCATGTGACATTTTATATGTTATTTCTATTTAGTTAATATTGAGCATATGGAGAGCTAAAGAAACTTTTTTGTTTGGTTTGAAGTTACAAACTGTGAAGGAAGAGCATTCAAGGGCCAAGTCTCTTACCTGACATCATTTAGAACAGTCTATGGAAAAGCCTGGGGTTCACAAAGCTACACTCCATAAAGTGGTCAGAGCCATGGTTTAAATTTTAAATTGTTCCTTAAAATACAATGTCATTCAAGATCATTACAAGGACAGTCCAGAGAATCATCTTGTAAATCACTTTCCATCAGATGACACTTGGTTTGAGTTCATTATCTAAGTTCACCTTGGTCTTCCTTGCTTCTGAACTTTATGTCCTCAGTTTTCTGATCAAACTTAACTCTTTCACTGTTGCCTCTTCAGAAGGTGACCTGACCACTGAAGGTTGGTCCTCATTCCTTTCCTCAGCACTCATTTGCTTCCTAACACTCACTACAGTTCACAACTCGTTTGATGACTATCTGGCCTGGATAGTTTCATGTAAGTTGATACAAGCTAGGATTATCTGAAAGTAGGAAATCTCAATTCTGAAAATGACTCCATAGACCCAGCTGTAAGGAATTTTCTTAATAATTGATGATTGATGGTAGAGAGCCCAGCCCATTGTGGTTGGTGCCATCCCTTGGGTTGGTGGTCCTGGGTTCTATAAGAAAGAAGACGGTGCAAGCCACGGGGAGCAAGCCAGTAAGCAGCACTCCTCCATGGCCTTTGCATCAGCTCCTGCCTCCAGGTTCCTGCCGTCTGAGTTCCTGTCCTGGCTTCCTTCAGTGATGGACTATGGTGTGGAAGTGTAAGCCAAATAGACCTTTTCCTCACCAACTTGCTTTTTGGTCATGGTGTTTCATTGCAATAATAGAAACCCTAACGTAAGTCCCCAGGGCAGAGGATATAGAGGTCTTGTTAAGCACAATGCCTGGCACCATTTCACTGCAAGTTCTCTAAGGCTTGCTTAGAAAGATCTGTGCCTGTGCCCCTATTACATGATCATGCCCAACTGTGTCCTCTACAGTATCACTCATTGAGCAGACAAAAAGAAAAAAAAAAAAAGATTCTTGCTTTAAATGACTATCTGAAATTCAAGATTGAGGTACATGCATTTTAAATGAATGAACCAGAGTCCAACCCAGACACTTTCTATGTCGAAGCTCAGGGCTCAAAGGAAAGTGCATAAGAAGGAGGTGCTTTATAGTTAAGACAAACAAGGCTAAGGAAGGCCTTGCCCATGCTCAACAGTCCCAGAGCCAGCAAGGGTTACAGCTGGAATTCAAACCAATGTGTGGTAGAGGGACTGGGCAGAGTCAATGTTAGAAAGTACCTGTTTGTTTCTCTGCTCACTCTTCTGTTCACCCAACCCCTGCCTATCATTCCCTCTCACAACTTCACTTTGAAATATGAGACTATCAATAGGCAATACCCTTTGACTGGTCAGGGCAATTGGCTGAGTATGACTAAAAGAAGGCAAAAACCATGATTATGACAAAAAGCATATGTTCTCTCATATGAAGAATTCTGGGTAATCATTGAACAAAGTGTTTCAGAAACCTCCTCGACATAATAATATAAAGAAGTCAAATATCATATAAAAATAAATATATAGTCACCAACCAACCACTCTAGAGAATGACTGCCCTGGACAGATGATTTGTGACTACTTCAAAAGACAATACAATGCCAAAGGAGTGTTCAGGAAATGCAAAACTACTCAGTTCATGGTTAGTTCCAGGTAAGTAGAAAATTCTCTGCTCTAGTTCTTGCCAAACATGTCCTTATAAATTAGAGTTTCTCTCACATTATGTACACTCCATGTGGAATACATTGCTCTAAGGACCTAATAACTGCAGGTCCCTCTTTTATACCAGCACAGAGAGCACACATATGTAGTCAACATACCCCCCCACCCCCCGCCACTGGCTATTGCATATGTTTTTTTTTATTTGTTTGGTGTGTGTGTATGTGTGTGTGTGTGTGTGTGTGTGTGTGTTTGTGTATGGACACACACCCATGTACACAACAAAGTTTCACTCTGTATCCCAGGCTGGCCTGGAACTTGCTATGTTGCCAAGACTGGCCTTCAACTCATGATCCTCCTGCCTTCACCCCCATATCACATAGTTTTTTGATTGTCTCATAAGCCTCTGTGTTTATTAGTCTGCTCAGGCTGCCATAACAAAGAACTACAGACTAGGAGACATGGGTAATAGTTAGCCTTTCATTACCATGACCAAAAATACCTGACAGAAACACCTTAAGGAAGGCAGGCTTTATTTTTACCAAAATATGGTTTCTGACCTGGCCCGAGGGTACTGAGGCAAAACAGCAGGGCAGCAGATGGAAGCAGCAAAGGAGAGCTGATGAGTTCATGGCTGACCAGGAAGGGGAGCATGTCAGCAAGTGGCCAGGACAAGACACCTCCCAAGAACCCACCTTAGTGACCAACTCACTCCAGCCAGGTCTGACCACCCAGAGCTTTAGAACCTCCTCAGACAGTTCCACAGTCATGGAACCAATAATTCAAAACATACAAGAACATCACATATTCCAACCGTCACAGCTAAAATAAGAGACATTTCTTACAGGCCTGGTGACTTAAAGTCCAAATTTAAGGGTTTGTTGCACCCATCTCTCCTTGGCTTGAGCCCTGCTGCCTCCAGCACTGGGGTCACCTGGTGTTTCCTCTGTGTGAGTACTGCTGGTGTCTCTGGAGATCCACACCTCCTTTCTCCAAGGACACCGGTCATACAGGGTACAGGCCTACTCAAAAAGACTAGTTCTAACTTAAATTCTTCCTAATTGTAGTCACATTTGGAGGTAACAGGGGTGACAACTTCGGCATATGACGAAAGTCACAATCAACCCAGGATAATTTGTCCATTCTTCTTGCATCTGAGTAGCTGTAGGAGTAGAAAGACTCTTCTAAATATCACCTTCAAGGTACTTAATCATTCATAAACACTGACTTAGCATCCTTAAAAACAATAGTAAGATGAAGAAACTGCCCCTACAAGTCTAATGGTGTAGTGATGTAACAACCCACTGACCCAAGAGAGAGGCAACAGTTAACAGGTGGGTTCAACTGAAGCAGTGGTAATTATGGGAATCTATGTGAACAGGGTGGAGATTCCAGAACAAGGGAGAAATATCCAGAGAGCAAAAGCAAGGACTGGGGAAAACAGGTGAGCAAGGGACAGAGTTAGAGAGACACGCAGGGACAGATCGTTAGGAGCTTCATGCGCCTTGTGAAGGAAGCTCCACTTTTTCTGCACATGCTAAGAAACTAAGGAAGAGCTAGAACTGCAAAGTCAAGAGCTCCAACCTCTCTTTTCTGAGAGAGCAGTGCAGTCACTCTATAGAGGACAGCATCACACAGGCTTACACTTGGATGGGACCATGAACCCTGAGGCACGTGCAGGGGACTAGTGATTTGTCAGGAATGATGAATGAAAAGATCAAAGGTTACTTATGACTTAGGCCATACCCAAAGTTAATACTTTAATGTTAGTAGGTTCATACCCTTCTCTCCAACACACTTTTCTGAGTAGCTGGGAAATGAGAGGAAGGCCGTCAGCGTGCCAATGAGTACAATAGAAGAATGCTGTGATCATCCTTCATGTCTGTGCATCTCCACTCAAACCTCGGATGACAATGTGCTGACAACATGACACTCGTCAATTATTTTTTGGTCTCTGTATTTCAGATGCTTCATCTGTAAGATGGATATTACAAGTGCCCACCTCAAACCTTTATATGGGGTTTTAAATGCAAAGCTCGTAGACAAATTGCCATAGAAAAATCAGGGCAGGGGTGTACATTGGTCTGTACTGCCTTATTGTAGCTACCATGGCTGAACTACTGACTTGATCAGGCATGGGGGCTGACAATCAGGCTTCCAGCAAACCCAAATGAAAGACTCAGAAGGAGGGGCAGACAGGCGCAATTCCAGGTACATTAAACATGGTGAGGAACCCAGCAGTAAGATTTACAATCTAGAATACTGTTTGAAAGGAACAGCTAGGCTGGGGTACAGTGCTTGTGTTAAGTGAATTTACATAATCAATACCATGAATAACTGACTTAAAAAGAGGAACGGCTTATTTGGGGCCCAAGGTTTTCCTTCTAGATCTTGGCCAAAACAGCACAAGGTAGAGGAACAAAACTGCTTGCCCCGTGGCCAGGAGGGGAAGAGGCCCCTTCGAATGCATGCTCCCAATGACCTAAACACCTGCCATTGAGTCTCCTCTCCAGGGCTCTCCCACCTCCCAAGACTGTTGTGCTAGGACCATATCTTTAATGCCAGAGCACTCAGGAAACATTTACGATCCAAACTATGGCAAAGTTAAAACTCATGAGGAATGAAATTTAAAATGAGGCTAGGTGGCATATGCACACCCAAAATTCCAACACAAGGGAGACTGAGGCAAGAGGACTGTAAGTTTTAGGCTAGACTGTAAATACAGGTTATTTGACTATCCCTCAAAACATTAAAAATAAATTTAAAAAATTAAAGTTAAGTACTTTCAAGACATTGGTCTATAACTGCAGATTTTCACATCTCCCTTCTCTTCTCCAAATCCAATCCCCTGGGCTCACTCATCTCCAGCTCGGTAGCAGATCACATACCACGGCCTTCCCTCCCTCTCTGTCCCCACCTCAAGCAGATCACTAAGATCTTTCCCTACAAGCTTCCTTCTTCCCCATCAATGCTCCATCCAGCTCCTAACTGCACCAGGAATTCCCTGAGAACCCTCAGGCCATTCCAGCCAGGGAGGCAGGTAGCCTCCTGCAGATTTTTACCTCTTCCTCCACTCCTCTGAATCTAGTCCCCCAGTCTCAAACCCCTAACTGTAAGAGACCACAGGCTGTGGCATCCCCCCCCCTCCTCTCTGGCCTCATCTCCAGCTGGCCACACATATCTTCTCCCCACCTATCCTGTTATCCCAGTCCCCAACTCCAGCAGCAATTCACTGGGAACCGTCAGTCAATACTTCCAGACCAGCAAGCCAGCAAAGTGAGTAGGCAAGCTTCTGATCTTCTCCACTCTCCCTCTTCTCCTCCAACTCCAATCCCCCAGTCTCATCCCCAGACCTGCAGCAGATGACCTGGTGTGGCCTCTCCTCACTCTCTGCCCCCATTCCCAGGGGACTAAGCAGATCCTGGTGGAACACATGCTTTCCTTCTTTGTGTGGACCCCTAAACTTCCTCCACTCCTAGTCCACCCCCATGGCTAAGTGTCAGCTCCCAATGCCTAGGAACACATTTTTCCCAGAACCCTGTATCCTATCAGACCACCATGGATTAAAGCTGGATCTCAACAAGAGAAACAAGAGAAAGCCTACAAACTCATGGACACTGAACAACTCACTAGTGAATGAAAAGAAAGGGGGTGGGGGGTCAAGACAGAAATTAAAGAAATCCTAGATTTGGGCTAGGTGGCGGTGGCACACACCTTTAATCTCAGCACTTGGGAGGAGAGCCAGGAGGATCTCTGTGAGTTTGAGGCCAGCCTGGTCTACAGAGCGAGATCCAGGACAGGTACGAAAACTATACAGAGAAACCTTGTCTTGACCCCCCCCCCCAAAAAAAGAAATACTAGAATTGAATCAAAATGAATACACAACATATCCAAGCTTATGGGATACAATAAGGGCAGGTCTATGAAGCGAAGACCATAGCATAAAATGCCTACAATTTTAAAAAATTTTAAAAAGAATTGGAGCAATCTCATCCTAGCAATTTAACCACACACCTGAAAGTTCTATCACAAAAGGAAAAATCACACACAGCAAAAGGAATAGATGGCAAGAAATGATCAAATCAAGAATAGAAATCAATAAAACGGAAACTAAACAATACAAAGAATCAATGGAGTAAAGAGTCGGTTCTTTGAATCAAAAGACAAATTAACTACAAGGCAGAGAGAGAAGATCCAAATTAACAAAATTAGAGATGAAAAGCGGGACATAATAACAGATACCAAGGCAATCCAAAGAATCATAAATACATACTTAAAAACCTATAATCCACCAAACTGGAAAAATCTAAAAGAAAGGGATAATTTTCTCAATACATATCTCTTATCAAAGTTAAATCAAGAGCAGATAAGCAATTTAAACAGATCTATAAGTCTTAGTGAAACAGAAGCAATAATTAAAAGTCTACCAATCAAAAAAGCTCAGGGCCACACAGTTTTCATGCAGAATTCTATCAGACTTTCTAAGAAGAGTTAATCTCATTATTCCTCAAATTATTCCACAAAAGAGAAACAGAAAGAACATTGTCCAATTCTTTTTACAACGTCACAGTGCCCCTGATACCTAAACCACATAAAGACTCAAAAAAGAAAGAGGATTACAGACCAACTCTTTTATGAACATAGATGCAAAAATTCTCAATAAAGTACTTGCAAACTGAATCCAAAAACACATCAAGGAAATCATATACTATGATCAATAGGCTTCATCTCAGAGATGCAGGGATGGTTCAATATATATAATCCAATACATGTAATCCACCATATAAACAAACTGAAAGACAAAGCCATATGATCATGATGCTGAAATTAGATGCTGAAAGGGCCTTTGACAAAATCTAACACCACTTCATGATTAAAAACAAAACAAAAACCTTGAAAGATTAGGAGTAGAAGGGGCAGACCTCAACATAATGAAGACTACTTACAGAAAACATACCCAACATCAACTGAACAGAGCAAAACTCAAAGCAATTCCACTATAATCAGGGACAGGAGAAGGTTGTCCACTCTCTCCATACCTATTCAATATAGTCCTTGAAGTCTTAGCTAGAGCAATAAGAAGGAGATGCAAGGGGATACAAATTAGAAAGTGTGAGACCAAAATGAGCCATCTTAGAAATAAGACCAAAATGCTTTCACCCTAATACTAAGGCCTGAGATTTCTCCTTTTAGGTACAGGCCACGAGTTGCTAAAACCAGTCAGTTCAGATTCTAGAAACCAGGAAGTGTAAAAGTACAGAGTCACAAGGTACTCACGAGGTAATGACTGCCAGACTATGAAATGTCCTCTCCCTGGTTTCCAGGGTAACTGACCACAGAAATGTCTTCACCTGTGGGCAGCCAATGAGAAATGGTGGTGGGTAACCACTCCCTAAGAAGTAAGATTAAGCTATGATTTCTAGAAAGCCCCTAGAAGCGAGCCAATCAGAACAATACTAGCACCCCTAAATGTTGTAACCTTGTGACTTTTGCCTTTAAAAACTGAGCTTGCACACAGGTGGGCACTTCCTCCAGCCTCCACTGTGTTGGATATATTAGACGAAGTCCCTGGCTAGGCTTATATTGGATATCCAGAATTAAAACTTGCTTTTGCATTCCGGCATGCTCGTCTTTGGTGGTTTCTCAGGGGGGCTGAGATCTGGTCAAAGTATCTATATTCACAGAATGTAGCATAGTACACATAAGTGACCCTAAAATTTGCACCAGGGAACTCCTATAGCTCATAAATACTTCCAGCTAAATAGCTAGACACAAAATTAGCTCACCAAAATCAGTTGCCCTCCCATATACAAGTAACAAACCGAGAAAGAAATCAGGGAAACAACACCTTTCACAATAGCCTCAAATAATATACAATTTCTTGGAATAACACTAATCAAGCAAGTGAAAGCCTTGTACAACAAAAACTTTAAGACACTGAAAAAAGAAACTAATGTAATATCAGAAGATGGAGAGATCTCTGATGCTCACGGACAAAATTCTAACACAATGCTTCACAGATCTTTAAAGGATAATTTTCAGTTTTATAGATAAACACACACAGACACAAAACAAAACAACACACGTTAGCTAAAATAATCCTAAAAAATAAAAGAACAGCTAGAGGTATTATCAACTTTGACCTCAAGTTGTACTACAGAGCTATAGTTATGAAAGCACCATGGTATTGGCACAAAAACAGATATATTAATCAATGGAATTGAAATGAAGACCAGAACATAAATCTGCACACCCATGGACACTGGACTTTTTATAAGAAAACCAGAAATACATGCTGGAAAAAAAAATGATAGAATCTTCAACAAATGGTGCTGATCAAACTGGGTAGCTGCAGGTAGAAGAATCCATATAGATCCATAGTTAACACCCTGCACAAAACTCAAGTCAAAATGGATCAAAGACCTCCACATGAGGCCCAATACACTGACACTGATAGAAGAGAAAGTGGGAATAGCCTTGAACTCATTGGCACAGGAAAAGACTCTCTGAACAGAACACCATCAGCACAGGCACTAAGATCAACAATTAATAAACAGGACCTCATGAAACTGAAAAGTTGCTGCATAGCAAAGGACAATGTCATTCTGACAAAGTGACAGCCTACATATTTGACAGAGGGCTAATATCCAAAATACATAAAGTGCTCAAAAACCTAGATATCAAGAAAACAAATAACTCAATTTTAAAATGGGGTATAGATCTAAATACTGAATTCTCAAAGAAGAATTCCATGGCTGAGAAACACTTAAAGAAATGCTTAACATCCTTAGCCATCAGGGAAATACACATCAAAACTACTTTGAGATTTCATCATACACCCATCAGAATGGCTAAGAACAATAAAAACAAGTCACAGCTCATGCTGGCAAGGATGTGGAGCAAGGGAATACTCATCCTTTATGGAGGGGAGTATATACTTGAACAGTCACTACGGAAATCAGTGTGGTGGTTTCTCAGGAAGATGGGAACTATCTACCTCAAGACCCAGCTCTAGCACTCTTGGGTATATATGCAAAGGTCACTTCATCCTACCACAGAGATACTTGCTCAACCATGTTCTTTGCTTCTCTATTCATAATAGCCAGAAATTGGAAACAACCTAGATGCCCCTCAACAGATGAACAAAATTTTTAAAAATATGGTACATTTACACAATGGAGTATTATTCAGCTATTAAGAAAATGAAAGTCCTAGCTAAATGGAGGAGAGTAGAAAACAAAAAACAAAAAACAAAAAACAAAAACAAAACAAAACAAAAAAAAAAACATCCTAAGTGAGGAAACTCAGACCCCAGGAAGACAAATATGGTATGTATTTGCTTGTATGTGAATATTAGTGGTTATGTCAATGAAAATGAAGCTGCAATCCACAGAGCTACAGAGGTTAGGTATAGCATATGGGACTAGAGTGTACAGATACATCTCTTTAGAAAATAGAAAAGATAGGCACTGATGGATGGGGCAGGGACTAGAATGGGGGGATCAAATGGATAAGGGGAAGGAAGAGGGGATCAAAGGATGGAATATAGGGAGAGACGGTGAAAAGAAGGGCCATTTGGGGATATTATGGAAGTCTAATATAGTAGAAGCTTCCTATAATATATACACATCTGAAGGCTATCTAAATGGAATCTCCAAACAATGGGGGAGACACAACCCTAACTGGACATCTCGTCACCATATGAAGCTTCCAGTACCTGGAATGGGTTGCATCCGAGTTGTTGGCCAAAGGGATCCCATGATAACCCCCAAACATCCCAAGCCATTGCCAAGACTAAAGGTCACTCTCTACAAACTGATAGCAAGGCCCTACTGCTGAAGACAATACCTACACAACTTACTGAACATAGAGACGGTACCTATGTAGAACTTGTACTCTTATGTTCTAGTGTCTTTGGCACAGGAAGATAGTCTTCAAGCTACCAAAGGAGAAATGTAAACACCAACCCAGATACAAACCCTCTGATCTAAGATGCTGTCCTGCCTGTAAGATATCATAGGGCAATGGTGGCACAAAGCTTTTGGGAGTAACCAGCCTGTATCTGATTTGACCTAAGCCCACTCCACAAGCTGGAACCCATACCTGACATTGCTTGGGTGATCAAGAACCTGAGTCTAGATAGCCCAAGGACTTAAGGTAAAACCAAATACTACTTACTAAAACAACTTAGCAATAAAATGACTCCTATGGCATTCTGTTATACTCACAGATCAATGCCTTGATCAGCCATTATCAGAACTTTCTCCAGAACAGATAGGAAAAAGAAAAGAGACCCACAGCCATACAATATGGGGAGAGGGAGAGGGAGAAAGAGAGGAAGAGGGAGAGAGCAAGCTTGGAATACTCATCCCTACACAGGGCATCTCCATCAGATCCCTCCCCTTAGGTTTAGGGAACCCTGGAGAACAGGAGGGAGAAAGAGCCAGAGGGGATGGAGGACACCAAGGAAACAAGGCCCTCTAAATCAACATGATGAACACACATATGAACTCACAGTGACTGAGGTAGTACCAGATGGGATCCTAGAGTGGAAAGAAGAGTGGAGACAAGCCCCCAAACCTAATCCAGAAGCTATTTCCAATTGATCAGCACTTGCAAATGAAAATTTCATTTTCCCCAAGGAAGTCTCACTGGGGAAACAAATTACTCTTAAGAATAGACTGCAGGCCCAGCAGTAGATGGTCAACAAAAAAAACCAATTCAATGGCATCTTTGGAGATTCCTTGTCTCATAATGTTGTGTTGTATTTTCACTTTGTTTTGATTTCTTTTAAATTTTATCTATTAAAAATTTATTTTTTAAATTTTATTTATTTCTCTCTTTAACCTACAGGTCCTTTGTGTATATATCATGGCTTCCAGCTTAGTGCCTTTATGAAATTCCTGAGTGTGTCAACCAGAGGGTCTCTGCATCTATTATCTATTTCTTGTACCCTTTCTTGAGCTGTTTTCCTTCTATTGTTTTGTCCTATTCCAATGTGTTTTTGTTCTATATTTTTATGTTTTATTTTATGACTCTCCTGTAGAGGCCTGTTTGTTTTCTAATGAGACATAAAGGGGTTGGTCTGGGTGGGAGGGGAGGGGAAGGAACTAGGGGCAGAGGGAGGGGACACTAATCAGAATATATTATATGAGAAAAAAGTCTACTTTCAGTAAAAGAAAAAAGAGACATGGACTTATATAATATTTACTGGAAGGACAATCAGAAAATATTTCTGGGCAATAGCAGATAAAGGAAATCAAGGTATCTGAAAAGCACATTATTTTAAATACTTAAGGTACTAATAAATCTGTGTAGACAACAATATATATCTTACTAATTGGAGTGATTTGGGCTGAGAGAGCACAGTGCATGCGAGTCTGACTTCATTATTCTTATTTTGGTGGGCTAGAAAGAGAAGGATGCAGTCAAATATAAAGGCAAAATATCTTCTTAATTATAAAATATCCACTTTTATTTTTTCATTCTGTAGATAAAATATTTTTTCAAAAGTAATGCCGTCACTTAAAGTCCTTACCATGTGTATATTTTTTAAAGAATGACGGTGCCCTTTGAAAAGCAATGGCTTTATCTGTAGGGGGATGCCACACTGGCCCCAGGTTACACACAGAAGGACAAAGAGCACCTCACTACAGTTCAGTGAAGCATTTGTGCAGGAGCCCTGATGGCAGCTTCCAGATACCCTTTGATGATGGATGATAATATTAAGCTCATACTCAGAGACAGCATACAATAACTCTCCATTTCCTGATATTAAAAACCTATAAAGAACATAAAGCTAGCCTCATCTCATAATTTACCCCCTTGGGTTAAAGCACTTCTTTGTGATAACTGAAGTCAAAAAAGAATAAGAGGTTCCAGGGACACTGGCAGGTGTCAGGGCTAAGGCAAGACAGTCAAGAGATGGTCCAGCCAGAAGATGAACTCAGGAAGGCAGAGGACAAGATGCCGGGTGGAGAGGTGGAAGACAGCTGACTCAGTTGCACTGAAAGATATGTTATCAACAGGTTTTACTTAATTGTGCTTTTTTAAAAATAAGGTTTACCCTAATGTAACGCAGAAGAGATACAACAAATGGAATCATTATTCTGATTTTTCTATATCTTCCGTCCTCAATTGAGATAGGAAGGATTTGATCCATAATATATTATTTAGACAAGGAAACAAATGGTCACTTTCCCACTACCACAGTCTGTAATGAGCTCTAGTCAAGGGAAGAGAAATTTAGAACCAAATGGGGGGGAAACACTGTGTGTCGTCCCGCTCTGAGTTTGAACATGATACAGACTACAGCGACAGTAATGGAGGCCTCTCAAGTGAGCTTCAGTAAGAGTCCAAAGATCTAATGTCTCAAGCTTGCTAGAAGGAAGGTGAGGAGAACAGTGGGCAACTCCAAAGAAGCCCTGTGAGTGTTAGAAACAGCTTCTCGTTGCTAGAGAAGGAAGAAACAGCCATGCAAAGGGCGTGTAGGGGTCCCATAGCAGCATACCAAGAGTCTCTCATTTTGCTACTAGTCCCAAAGCAGAGAATGTATGAAAAGTGACAGGGCCGTTGCTTAAGCAACTATGTCATCTGAATGAGAACTGGAGCGAGTAAATAGATAACTCATATCATGGGAGCAATGAAAACGAATGAAATACAGCCGTAGGCAACAATGTAGACAGATCACAAGTCATAATGCCAAATGAAAGAAGACAGAACGCATGCTGGGTGATATGGTTTTATATGAAATTCAAAACTAGCAAAACTAAAAAATAATACTAAAAGATAAGGCAGAAATTGCACCCATGTAGAAAGGAAGACCTTTCCAATGACTGCAAGAAGACCACAAGGCACTTTTGAGGCTCTGAAGGTAGCCTATATTTATTCTCCTGTGTAGTTATTGCGTTAATCTTCACATGGCAGTAATTCCTTTATAACCTTATGGGTACTGTACTTTTACACAGTATGTGTGCGTGTGAGTGTGTGTGTCTATGTGTATGTGCCAGTGCATGTGTGTGAGAAAAAGAGTAAGTGCAAGAAAGAACACATGAATAAATATTATGACTATATGTGGATGAGAATAAATATCTATGGGCATCTGAGTTAAAAGTGCAAGCTACTAAGAAGTGGACAAATCAAGATGGCTTCTGATACTGCTTTAGCAAAATTCACAGTGACACAAGATGTTTATACTCAGACAAATCATCTCTCAAATAAACAAAGAACAAATATTCTAAAATGCTATGCATCTTTCTATGGCTTCTGAAATTCATGTTGAAACTCAGCCACCAAAGAACAGTATTAAGAAGTGAGGCCTTAAGGAGGTGATTCAAAAGGGGACTCCCTGTGGACAGGATTATGTGCCCTTATAAAGAGGCCTGATGGAGGGATTCCTCCCCTTATTCTTCTGCTACCTGCAGAGTAAAGACAGATCAGGTTGTCCCTCTTGAGGCCACAGCAGTCAGTCACCATCTTAGAGGCAGACAGCAGCCCTCACCAGACACCGAGCCTGACAGAGCTTTAATCAGAACTTCTTGGGCTCCACTGCTGGGAAAATGAATCTGTTCTTTACCTCACCCAGTCTCAGGTACTTTGTAATAGCAGCACAGACTAGACAGAGGTCCCAAATGTACAGAAGCACAGGTTATACATCATAAGCCATTTTAGATAAAACACCTACTGGATAATTGAATCCACCCAATTAGACAACATGCATAAAGACCTATGAATCTACAGTTTGGAATAAAATTGTAATTTAATATTCTGGAACTTCTATCTTTACATTACTGTTTTGGGAATTAAAAATATGCTAATATTCTTGGTCAAGTACTAAAATTTTAGAAATTTGATTTGATTTTCCTTTCTTAAATATAAGTAACGTTTACTAAGTTAAATAGTGTATTCGTCTAAATAATGTATACCACTTGTTCATCTTCTATCTTGGCATTCATAAGTACTGATCAGCAGAATATAAACAAAGGTTATTTGGGGTGGTGGAATATTGAGTGAACTATTTTTAGCTTTCTGAATTCTTTAAATCTATAAAATAACATACAGACATTAGTTTTATGGTAGTAAATACATTATTTTTCCAAATGGATTCAGTGAGTTCAAAAGCTAAACAGTCTTTCCGCCCCCAGTTTCTGCCCTCCTGCTTACATATCCCATGTTTTGTCATCCCCACTCACTCAAGGACTCCTTTTTCCCCTTTCTGTGTGTGTAGGGTGCTGTGAGCAGTTAATGGGGTGCTGGGGGAGAGGGTGTCATATTCCAGAAATCACCCTTATTGGAGCTCATGCGAGAAAACATAATTAAACTTAGTTAGTCAAAAAGGGAAAAAAAACAAAAAGATACCCAAGTGGAGGTGGGGGCATTTGGAAGAAGAGGACTTCAGTGAGAGAGGAGGAGGGGATGAGAGAAACAGGGAATAGAAATGTCCAAAACCCAGTGTATGTGTGTGTGTGTGTGTGTGTGTGTGTGTGTGTACCTGAAATTGTCAAATAAATAAAAATAAAACAAATAGTTTTCTTCCCTTCTTGCCCCTTTCCTCCCTACTCTACCCCCCCCCAAAAAAAACCACAGAGAATCAAACAAAACCCCTAAGACACTTACCATCTAAAAATAATCCTCCTCCTCTATCTGTACCCAGTGGAGGAAGTGAAGTTTCAAAGCAAGTCAAATCCCCTAATGACAAAACAAGGAGCTGTGTGTGACCTGCTCTCCAAACAAGATGACAAACTCTGCTACCTGACGTTGTTTACCGTTAGCAAACCAGCACTCTGAACTCCACTGCTCTCTCTGACACCCACTGCATCCCCAGTTAATGAGGAAGGTGTTGGGAGGAACTAATTAACAGCCCAGGGCTTTCTCAGAGATGCCTACCTGGCAGAGAGCACGCAGGCCCCTCCCCCCTGGCCCGCAGTGACAGCTGTCTAGAACTTGAGAGTCCACTCACATGGGCAGAAAGTGAAGATGTTCCACCCGGCTGCACATGTTGATATAATTATCTGGCCCGGATATTTTGGATGAAGGTAAATGCACCCACCCAAAGCACCTGATTCTACTCGTCTACTAAACTGAAAACAAACACCCTACTTTTTCTAAGATTGAAAAAAAAAAGTTGTTTCTGGTGAATTGAAGTCCAAACACAAACCAGCAGGAGATGCTTTTTCCTTGGCAACAGCACAGAGCTGTTCGGGGATGGACTGCCGCTATGTATGCACAGGTAAGCACCACCCATCATACAGGTACCAATGGCGCTGGAACAGCCAAGTTCAAGTATCTACAAACCCAGTAAATATCCAACAGAGGCCATCAGTTTGGGCCTAAATTCTAGGAGGCCCTCAGGGAGCATTTTCACACTCCTTACTCTGGCTCCATCCTGGGAACCCACCCTGAAACCTCCTGTGGCATGATGAGTAAACAGTAAAGTGATAAAATAAAATTTTAAAGCAGTATTCAAAACACCCCTAGCCAAACGGTGTCGTGCTAATGACTTCTACTTTTAGCTGACAAGTCGTGCTATTTAAACAACCACATTTTGCTGCAAGACAGCCTTCAGGAACAGGTACCAAGGCAACCAGGCTGCTGCCGGGCTGTGGGGAGCTATGGGGAGCTGGGGGAGGAAGGACGCACTGATAAGGATCCAAATCACCACCACAAACTCAACAAATTATCGGAAGGAAAAAAACGAAGAACTGGACTTCATTCAACATCCATATGGTGTCTCTGCCAGGAAAGAAATAACTTAGGGCTCCCTGTCTTTAACCAATTTCACATTCCAGAACTGCAAGGAAGGAAGATTCAAAGCTGCTCAAAGGGATGATTTGAGAGCGATTTCTGTGGTTGACATTTTCGTGATATTTCTGGACATGACATCTTTGGTTGATGACTTAGGTATAGAATATGGAGCTAGTAATCCCTGTAACCTACTCCTGTTAGAAAAGCTAAACACATAACATTGTTGCTGTCAAAATACGTCACCATGGACTCATATGTCAAAATAGTTTTATGTCAAAAGCTATTAATCATAATATCAATATATAGAATGAGGGAGGCAAGCAATATAAATTTCATTTCTTCCCAATATGAATAATAAAAATCTGTCACATGTACATTCTGAATCAAACCCCAGAACCAAATCCTGAAAGTAAGCGGAGGCCTGCAGAAATCCAGCCTGCCCTAGTGGAGGACGAGACATGGGCCATCTGGGGGAAACAATCAGCAAACATCTATCCTACTGAAGTGGTAACACCTTGACTTTATCTCAGTGAAGCTGACTTGTGAACTTACCTCCAGAACTGTAATAAAATTAATTGTTTTTTTTTTTTTTTTTTTTTTTTTTAGCCACTGAATTTAGACAGTCTGTTGCAACAGCAAAAAGAAACTAATAGAGTGATGGTTTCTAAAAGCTGCCCTGTGTGCCTCCCTGCATGGGCCGACAGTGAATCAGAATGCCCCCTTGCATCTATTGAGCTGTTCCCAGCTTTAAGGCTCTATTGACAAAATCTATGCCAGTTGTTGCCTCCTGTTACACAAAGCAGAGTAAAATGAATGTATTTTTGTCTTGGCACAGGAAATGTACATTTGCACATGTTTTGACTCTTATAGAAGGCTATTAAACATTGTTACTGATATTACAATACCTGAAATATACCTCCAAATCTTTCTCCTGTTATACTTTGCCTAACAGTGGCTACCGTACTTTTGGTTTTCTCAAAAGACATTGAAAAGTTAATGGAAGGGCTGGAGAGATAGCTCAGTGGTAAAGGTGTTTGTTCATGGAGGCATGGGGATGTGAGTTCAGAGCCCCAGAACCCATGTGTCCTGGCGTTTCTATGGCTGTGAAGAGACACCATGACCATGGCAACTCTTACAAAGGGAAACATTTCACTGGTGCTGGCTTACTGTTTCAGAGGTTTAGGCCATTATCTTCATGGCAGTGTGCAGGCAGGAATGCTGTTGGGGGAGCTGAGCGCTCTACATCTTGATCCACAGACAGCAGAAACAACTGTGTCACTGAGCACGGCTTGAGTATATATGAAACCTCAAAGCCTGCCTCCACAGTGACACACTGCCTCCAATCAGACCAAATCTCCTAATAGTGCCACTTTCTATGGCCCAGCATGCAAACACAAGAGTCTGTTGGGGCCATTCCTATTCAAACCACCATACCATGTAAAAGCTGGGTAGCCCTAGTGCTGGACAAGTGCAGACAGTGGATCTCTGGAGCTCTGGAAGCCAGTTTAGATGAATGAAGAAGCTCCAGGTTCGGTGAGAGACTCTGTCTCTAAAGACCCAGGTGGAGAGCAATAGAGTTTCAATCACCATTGATCTCTGGATTCCACACAAACACACGATGGACACCTGCATGGACACATGGACACATGTATACAGAAAAACAGACAAAACAGAGGCAGGCAGACAGACAGACAGACAGACAAAGTGGGGGAGGGAGAGAGGGCAAAAGAGAAAGGAAGGGAGCAAGATAATGGGTAAGTCCATCTCACTAGATACTGAGACTAACGAGGTAGGTAGTGGGCAAATGAGTGTGAAGCAGCAGAGAAAGGCCAGCTAGCTGCATGCCAGTTATCTGTTTATAACTCCCTTTCCTGGCCAGAAGACCCAGAAAGAATTTTTTTTCTTTTTACAAGTGCTGGGTGTTGTTATGCACACCTCTAATCCCAGTCCTCAGAAGGTTGAGGCAGGAGGCTAAGAATTAGATGTCAGCTTGGGCTACTTGGTGACTACCACACCTAGGACTATCTAGCTGGACCTTGTCCCCAAAAGCATCAAAAATCAAAATAAGCAAAAAGATAGGAAACCTCTGGGATAATCAAAACATAGGGGTACAGTATCCTGAGAAGGCTTTAAACTAGAATTTGGGTGAATCGGGGCATCTTCCTTCTTTCTTTTAGGGCATTACCTCATTGTTTATGCCAAACATGGTTTACTGAAATACCTCCTCCAATAATCCCATACACCCCTTAGCATGACATGCTTTGTATATTGGGTCTGCATTGAATTGTGGCCATTCCTTTAGAAATGTGAACTAGGTGGAACATGGAAAGAGCCTGGGTACCAGACTGTGCAGCTTGGGCACATGAGATATAACCCGTGGCATCTTCTGAAGGGAACACCACAGAAGCAGGGCTCAGGGAACCCTGCAAAGCAAGAGGACACTGAACAAACAAGGTGTCTTCACTGACAGCAGCGTAAGCTCACGGACGTACAAGTGAGATGATGCTAGATCACACATTTTATCTTCTGCCGCTATATAACACAACTTATAAAGGAGATGCTTTTGTCACCATTCCGGGAACTGGGCAGGTCCATATCAAGACGTGGGCATGCGGTGGGGGCCTTCCTGCTACATCATCCTATGGTGGAGAGCACTGCGCAGTGAGAACGAAGCATTTTTATCTGCTGCTGCCCCTTCCTCTTTGTTTTCTTCCTCTGTTTTCCTTCCCCTTTCTTCCTCCTCCTCCTCTTTTCTCCTCCTCTTCATAAAGCCATTAATCCCACCTATGCACCCGGACCTACATGATCTCATCTGACTGTACTCACTTCTCTCGGGGCTCCATTTCCAACACCACCAGCATACACAGGACTCGAGGGCTTCTGTTTCCTAACATGTGAACTTTGAGGGAACTCATTTACAACCCAAGCACTCACCTGTCAATCAACCCCTGCCCCCAGCTGACCAGATTTATGAATGATCCAAGGAAATAACAGCCAAGGCTGTTCTACCAGGTGAACAAAAAGTCTGTGGTCAACATTGTGGCTAAATACTGACAGTGAGCAATTCAATGGGCAAGAAAACACACAAATCTGTGATAAATTGGTGTTCAAAGAACTGTTAAAGAAACAACACAGACCAGAAAATTTCATTCATACACTACACAACACACCTCCTTAAGGATCTAGAGACAGTTAATAATTGGTAGGAGAAAAGGAGTCATATATTCAGTGGTAGCCACTGGTAAATTGCCTTTGCTCAAGTAAATAACCTCTTACCTCCCACCTATGATCATGTAAGCAAGCCTCATCCTTTAGCCAGTGTCCTAGGAACACAGGAAGCTGAGAAATAACCTTCTCTTGGATGTCAAGTTGGGTAAGTCATTTTCTGCATCCTCTTACAACAAATTACAGCTAGGCGAGTCTTTTGGAGAGCAATTGCTTTCGCTCGAGTCAGTCAACTGAAATGACCAAACAATGAACCTTTACCACTGACCATTGATCTTGTTAATTGTATGTGCCACTACATTTGCTTCTCGGGTTTCTAGTCAGCCCTCTCTGTTAACACTGTTCCAATTGCTAAATGGTCAGAACACACGAAGTGACAGATTTAGTGTTTCACCAGCAATTTATTTAACTGACAGCTACCCAGTTGTTGTAGTGAATTGTGATTTATTTGTCTCACATTGTAGCACATAACCTTTTAAATGTAAGAGGAAAAGCTGACTCCTTTTTAAAGCTTAATATATGACCATCTACCACTTTACCCTATGAACTGGATTTGAAAGAGAAGGGATCAAGTGAGTGCTATGTCTCCTTTCCTGTAGGCCTTCCCTCAGTACAATGCATTCATGTATGGGGGTTCCATTACTAATCTTCATTTGCACACTGCACATGAATCCAAAGGAAATCTGAGGGCTTTACATGAAGGGCAGAAGGTGACCAGTTGGTTAAAACAACCTAAAATTAAAAGTTAAAACAGGATTGGTTGGGGAAGAAATGTTATAATGAAGGCTCCATGGGTAATTATCAAGCACCTTAATAGTTCCCAAGTTACACATAAAGCTTCTCAAGTGGAAATGTACTCCTGGTTTCATGGGATTCTCAAAAGAATCAACATCTTCTGACAATTGACAATAATGGCTTAAGATATAGCCAGTAGCTGCAATAATTAAAGGGATAAAATAATGGCACTCCATCAAAGGGCATGGAATACTGCCACAGACAGCAGTCTGTAAGCAAAATAGAAGACAGGAGAACTGGTTAGGTCTGCTCCCCCCAAATTCATATAAGGCCCAATATCTCAGGATGTGCCTGTATTTGAAGACAGGGACTTTATGGGGGTGATTTATCTGAAATGGTGCCCTATGAGTGGACATCAATCCAGTCTCCATGGTCTCCAGAGGAGAGGACAGCATTTGGATACAGATAGAAAGGTGTTGTGAAGACACAGGGTGAGAAAGACAGAGGGAACTGTCTCTCATAGAGGAAGGAAAGGGGTATGGGACCGATCCTCCCTCTACAACATCAATACCCAGAAAGATCTAGTCCTCAGTATCAGACCTCCAGCCTTCCCAAAGGGGAGGGAGATCAGCTTCTGTTATTGAAGCTATCTGAGTTGGAGCACAATGCTACTTAGAAAATTAACACAGTCTTGGGTATAATGGTAAAGAGAGGGCATAAAAAGCAATTAAGACCCAGACATTATCCTAGGGATTTAAAACATGAGAGGGAAATGGTTTCAAAAGATAAGATTAACTGTTACGATTAGATTCGTACCCTTCTATGTCTGCGAGGAAACACCACACAGTTGGAAGAAAACTTCCTGAAGCTGTGTGAACAGGTAGGAAAAACACTGTTACTGTTCTCCACATGGGCAGATATCAAAAGGAGTCAATATTTCTGCATCTAGGCATGAAGAGCAACTAGCCAATAACGCAGTAAGTGCTTCTAGATGGCAGGAAAGATGCAGCTCGGAACTAGGAAAAAGGAGATACCTTGGGGAAAGGCCATGTTCATCCTTGTTTTCTCCCACAGGTGGATCTAGGTAGTTACTCCTGAAGTGATAGATCAGACAACAGGGTACGGTGGAGTTGAAAGGACAGAAATCACAACGTGGCTACAGAGGAAGCAAGGCAGCAGAAAGAAAGAAGCTCAGAAAAAAAAAAAAAAAAAACAGAGCCACAGAAGGATTTCCACGAGTCACTGACCAAACAACATTGATGTCTAGTACAAGTGTCCTCAAACCTAGGAAAGCAAAACAAAATTCACCAGGGAGGAACAACTCCAGATAGATGTAAATGAACCATGGCCACAGTTTGCAGAGGACCAGAAACTATGCCCAGATCATCCTGAATGCAGAGCCCACACTGTAAACATGGTCACATAGAGGAAGTCTAATGAACTGTGGTAATCTGTCCCAGAGTTAACCCTAGGATGCATGAATTGGCCCTACCAACATTAGAAACATGCCTTGAAAGAAGGACATTGCTTCCAGGTAAAGAAAATCTTCGAGCAGGCCATCAGTGGAGCACGCCTTTAATCCCAGTACTCGGAAGGCAGAGCCAGGCGGATCTCTGTGAGTTAGAGGCCAGCCTGGTCTACTGAGCGAGATCTAGGACAGGCACCAAAACTACATAGAGAAACCCTGTCTTGAAAAACAAAAACAAACACAAACAAACAACCAACAACAACAACAAAAAGTAACTCTTCAATGGACTTAAGCTCAACTACCTGCAAAGGAAGACAACAGAGTTCATATACCCAGAGACACACTGTGCTGGGCTGGGATGGAGCAGTCTACAGTGTGCTTGCCAGGCAGGCAAGAGGCTGTGGGATCAATCTCCAGCATCACATAAATGGGTGTGGTGGAGCATGTCTGCAGGCCCAATAATAGGGAGAGGGAAGCAGGACACTCACAAGTCCCAACATCCTGGTCTACTTAAGAAATTTGAGAGCAGCCTGGGCTACATGAGACCCTGCCTAATAAATTAATTAATTAGTTTAATTAAACTCACATATACATGATATAAATGTCATTTATTTATTTTATTTGTTTGTTTATCCATGTTGTCTATTATGTAATAGACCATAAAACAAAATCAATCAACAAATTTTTAAGGGTTAAAAAGATGTAGGTTAGAAATTCTACAACACTATAAGTCTAAAATCAGTAATAAAAACTCTCAGAAATGACAAATTCTGAAAAACCAAAAATTCTCATTTTTGAAAGAATTAAAAAGTCAAAGAAAGAATCAGAAGGGGAACTAGAAACTATTTTAAACTGAGAGATAATGAATATACAGAATATGTGACATGCAGTTAATATAGCAGCAAGGGAAAATTTTATATTTCTAAATGCTTATTTTAGAAGAGGCATTGAAAAAAAAAATCTAACTTTTCACCCAAAGCTAAAAACAAACAAATCAAACCGAACTGAGCTGACAGTAAGGAGAAAAAAAGGGAAATTAGTAAGAAATCAAACACGGAGTAAAGAAACTCCAACCACAATGTCAGTTCTCTGAAGAAACTAAAACATTAATGAAGTCCCATCTGCACCAACCAAAGGCGGTAGGAAGGAGAGGAGAAATGCAAATTCTAACTCTAGCAAACAAATGCAGACAGCATCGATGTAGATGCTACTACACATTAGCTTAAAAGGTGCACACAAGATTTCTGAGGTGCTACATTTACCACCAGTCACTAGGAGAAATAGAAAGTCTTCAGAGAACTGGATGGTTAATACAATTGCTAAAACCCCACACACCACTGCTCCAGAAGACAGAGAAACAATTCTGACCCCGAGCTTTAAGCACCTGAACACCCCCACCCAACACACACACACACACACACACACACACACACACACACACACACACACACACACACACACACACACTGTGATACTTTGAATGTAATTGGCCCCCATAATCTCATAGGGAGTGGCACTATTAGGAGGTGTGGCTTTGTTGGAGTGGGTGTGGCCTTGTTGGAGGAAGTGTGCCACTGTGGGGTGGGTTTTGAGGTTTCTTATGCTCAGGACACTGCCCAGGGTCTTAGTTGACTTCCTGTGGTCTACATATCAAGAGGTAGCCAGCATCATGTCTGCCATGCTCCCCGCCATCATGACAAAGGACTGAACCTCTGAAACTGTAAGTAAGCCCCGTCAATTAAATGTAAGAGTTGCCGAGGTCACGGCGTCTCTTCACAACAATAAAAACCCTAACTAGGACACAAGGTGATCACATCCCATTTGGTTTCCTAAGAGCACCCTCCTCACTGTGGACAACTGGCTGGGAGGAGCAAGGCTGTGACAGACATCAGGGAGGAGGCTGTTTGAGGTTGAGCAGCCCTCATCTGAAATGCCTGGGCTCAGAAATGTTTGGGAGTTCACATTTGTTTCAGATTTCAGAATATTCGCATTTACATAATGAGATATCTTAGGAACAGGCCCAAATATAAACATAAATTCATTTCTATCTCATAGCCACCACAGACAGAACCTGGAGGTAATTATATACAATAGTTTCATGGTGTCTGTATTTGGACTTCAACCTGTCACAGGCAGTCAGAAGAGGGATTTTCCACTGACTGCGTTATATTGGCCCCCAGAGAGTCCCAGACTTTTCGATTAATGAAGCTGAATGTAGATAGCAACCCAGGTGAGAAAGGAAGGGAACCAACAGGTGTGCCACAGGGGAGCCTGCTACAGTCCTGCAGACTGGGACACTAACTGTCACCTCTATCTTGCAATGTCTAACTAGTTGCTTTGTTACTTCCTTCTTTCAGAAATTTTTGTTATTAGAGGAGGAAAGTGTTTCACTTACAACTGTTCACCCAAACCGGCAGATGTAGGAACACATGCTACCCAGGAACTAGTGTGAAAAAGAAGATTGGCTGTGGCTGTCTGAGGAGGAGGTAACTGAGGCCTACTATAAGGCCCCGCTTTCTCACTACCACTGCAGACCTGTGCCTCCAACTTGACCTAAGTACGCGTGGCACATTTACATGCTCTCATCCCAAAGCCGTCAGTGTAGGAGACTAGAGCTCTGATGGACACGTCAACAGCCCTAGAAAGGTCTAAATAAACATAATCTTAAAAGCTGATCTGTGAGGAGCTATGATCATATATAGTTTGGGCTTTATCACTAGATCCCTGATGTTGACAATATGAAGGACAGCCATCCCCATTCTACTCCATTCCTAGCTCTGGTATCCCAAAATGTTCACACTCGTATCCTCAATAAATACCATGTGAGGTCAGACTGTGCATAACGTTGCTCATCTTCAGCTCGGAGTAAGGCGCAGGAGATGCTCCGAAAAGAGCGGCCATATAACCTGGAGACATTGTATATGTATTCAGGGGTAAGAACTGTGTTTACAGACGTGCCTGTGGAATAACAAAAATTAAATCCGGGAGCTTGGTTACTGCCGACATTTCTCTCAGGGCAAGAACACATTTAGTGTCCTATTAAATCAAAGGATGCCCACTGCAAACAGTGGCATGCTTTACCAGCTGGTGCTAACACAGATTGATGCGCGTGTTCAATCACACTGAACCTGACATGCCTCCTGAAATTTATACTGCACAACGGAAACGTTTGCTATGATCCAGCTTCCCACTCCCTTTAAGGCAGTAACTCACCAGGTAGAAATACAGCTCACTTAGCAGTTTTAAAAATCCATGCTTAGGGTGGATGAACGCGACTGTCTGTAATGGCGGAGCGTGGCGGGGACGGAGGGGAAGGCGAGCGCTTCAACCCGGGGGAGCTGAGGATGGCTCAGCAGCAGGCCTTGCGGTTCCGAGGCCCAGCTCCCCCACCAAATGCAGTGATGCGAGGCCCGCCACCTCTCATGAGACCTCCTCCTCCTTTTGGCATGATGAGAGGCCCTCCACCACCACCCAGACCCCCCTTTGGACGGCCTCCTTTCGATCCTAATATGCCACCAATGCCTCCCCCAGGAGGAATACCTCCACCCATGGGCCCACCACACCTCCAGAGACCACCTTTCATGCCTCCACCCATGGGAGCTATGCCTCCTCCTCCGGGTATGATGTTCCCACCAGGAATGCCTCCTGGGACTGCTCCTGGTGCTCCAGCACTGCCTCCCACTGAGGAGATATGGGTAGAAAATAAAACTCCAGATGGGAAGGTTTATTATTATAATGCTCGGACACGTGAATCTGCATGGACCAAGCCAGATGGAGTAAAGGTTATTCAGCAATCAGAACTGACACCTATGCTTGCAGCCCAAGCGCAGGTTCAAGCCCAGGCCCAGGCCCAGGCCCAGGCCCAGGCTCAGGCTCAGGCTCAGGCTCAGGCTCAAGCTCAAGCTCAGGCTCAAGCCCAGGCCCAGGCCCAGGCCCAGGCACAAGCCCAGGCTCAAGCCCAGGCTCAGGCACAGGCCCAGGCTCAGGCACAGGCACAGGCCCAGGCCCAGGCACAGGCTCAGGCACAAGCCCAGGCACAGGCTCAGGCTCAGGTCCAGGCACAAGTGCAAGCACAAGCAGTAGGCGCTCCCACCCCTACAACCAGTAGCCCAGCACCTGCAGTGTCTACTTCAACACCATCGTCTACCCCATCCTCTACCACAGCCACCACGACAACTGCTACTTCGGTTGCACAGACAGTATCAACACCCACAACACAAGACCAGACCCCAAGTTCTGCTGTCTCAGTTGCCACGCCTACAGTTAGTGTTTCAACTCCTGCTCCTACAGCCACACCTGTGCAAACTGTACCCCAGCCGCACCCACAGACGTTACCTCCTGCTGTTCCTCATTCAGTACCTCAGCCAGCAGCGGCAATACCTGCCTTTCCACCAGTAATGGTGCCTCCATTCCGTGTCCCCCTTCCTGGCATGCCAATCCCACTTCCAGGTGTAGCAATGATGCAAATAGTCAGCTGCCCGTATGTAAAGACAGTCGCTACCACCAAGACCGGTGTATTACCAGGAATGGCCCCTCCTATAGTACCCATGATACATCCCCAGGTTGCTATTGCAGCTTCACCTGCTACCTTAGCTGGAGCAACAGCAGTCTCTGAGTGGACTGAATATAAAACGGCAGATGGAAAGACATACTATTATAATAATAGAACACTAGAATCAACATGGGAAAAGCCCCAAGAACTGAAGGAAAAAGAAAAATTAGATGAGAAGATTAAAGAGCCAATTAAGGAGGCATCTGAGGAACCACTGCCAATGGAGACAGAAGAGGAAGATCCTAAGGAAGAACCTATAAAGGAGATCAAGGAGGAGCCCAAAGAAGAGGAGATGACTGAAGAAGAAAAAGCTGCCCAGAAGGCAAAGCCAGTAGCTACTACTCCGATTCCTGGCACTCCGTGGTGTGTTGTTTGGACTGGTGATGAGCGGGTCTTCTTTTACAATCCTACCACTCGTCTTTCTATGTGGGACCGACCTGATGATTTGATTGGAAGGGCAGATGTTGACAAAATTATTCAAGAGCCCCCTCATAAGAAAGGATTGGAAGACATGAAGAAGCTAAGACACCCGGCTCCAACAATGCTGTCCATCCAAAAGTGGCAGTTCTCAATGAGTGCAATTAAAGAAGAACAAGAATTAATGGAAGAAATGAATGAAGATGAGCCTATTAAAGCAAAAAAGCGGAAGAGAGATGATAATAAAGACATTGATTCAGAGAAAGAAGCTGCCATGGAAGCTGAAATTAAAGCTGCCCAAGAAAGGGCCATTGTCCCTCTGGAGGCTCGAATGAAGCAGTTCAAGGACATGCTGCTAGAGAGAGGGGTGTCTGCTTTTTCAACGTGGGAGAAGGAGTTGCACAAGATAGTATTTGACCCTCGGTACTTGCTTCTCAATCCTAAAGAAAGAAAACAGGTGTTTGATCAGTATGTCAAGACCAGAGCAGAGGAAGAACGCAGGGAAAAGAAAAACAAAATAATGCAAGCCAAGGAAGATTTCAAAAAAATGATGGAAGAAGCAAAGTTTAATCCCAGAGCTACTTTTAGTGAATTTGCTGCCAAACATGCTAAAGATTCAAGATTCAAAGCAATTGAAAAGATGAAAGATAGAGAAGCATTGTTTAATGAATTTGTGGCAGCGGCAAGGAAGAAAGAGAAAGAAGATTCGAAGACCAGAGGGGAGAAGATTAAATCGGATTTTTTTGAGCTGTTATCCAATCATCACTTGGACAGTCAGTCTCGATGGAGCAAAGTAAAAGATAAAGTAGAAAGTGACCCACGGTACAAAGCGGTGGATAGTTCTTCAATGAGAGAAGACCTTTTCAAACAGTACATAGAAAAAATAGCTAAGAATTTAGACTCTGAAAAGGAAAAGGAGCTGGAAAGGCAAGCCCGCATTGAGGCAAGCCTTCGAGAACGGGAAAGAGAAGTTCAGAAAGCACGTTCTGAGCAAACTAAAGAAATTGACCGAGAGAGAGAACAGCACAAACGAGAAGAAGCAATCCAGAATTTCAAGGCTCTTCTGTCTGACATGGTCCGCTCTTCCGATGTATCGTGGTCTGATACTAGGAGGACCCTCCGGAAAGATCACCGCTGGGAATCTGGGTCCTTATTGGAAAGAGAGGAGAAAGAGAAGCTTTTCAATGAACACATCGAAGCACTTACCAAGAAGAAAAGGGAGCACTTCAGGCAGCTTCTGGATGAAACGTCCGCGATTACCTTAACATCCACATGGAAAGAAGTGAAAAAAATAATCAAGGAAGATCCTCGGTGCATTAAGTTTTCCTCCAGTGACAGGAAAAAACAAAGGGAGTTTGAAGAGTACATCAGAGACAAATACATCACTGCCAAAGCCGACTTCAGGACACTGTTGAAAGAGACCAAATTTATAACCTACAGATCCAAAAAGCTAATCCAAGAATCTGATCAGCACCTGAAAGATGTAGAAAAGATTTTGCAGAATGACAAACGGTATCTAGTACTGGACTGTGTACCAGAGGAGAGGAGGAAACTGATCGTGGCGTATGTTGATGACCTGGATCGCCGGGGTCCACCACCACCTCCCACAGCATCAGAGCCCACTCGACGATCAACAAAATAATTCTAAATACCCTTCCACGGGCTCTCTGTTAATTGAAAACGCTTGCATGAGCCAAAAGTTCAGGTTTTTACATATATGTGCATTAGTCAACCTATTGCAAAACCACCTGATGAACAGAAGGAGAAGCAATTGTGAGCAGTCTCTGAACAGAACACTTTGAAAATATTTAATGCTTTTCTTTGTGTGGCATGACTGACGTACATACTCAAATATAGGCTGTCTAGTGAATTTAAAATCTCGAAGCTAAAAATCATCCTTTTCTGAGATGTGGAAGTCAGTACTTGGTGGTGTTCTTACTAGCAGTGTTACTCACAAGACAGGAGCATTTGTGGGTGGAGCTTGCAAACACCACAGACTCCAAGAAAACTGAAGGTGGGGTTTGTTTTCATTTCGTTTTGAAGCGGGTAAAAGAGAAAACACTGAACTGAATTCTTGCGGAGACGATGACTATTCTAGTGGCCATCCTTTGTCTCTGAGGAGCAGCTTAGCTGTGTGTTTGCTCCCGTGCTTTGATCCCCCTCTGAGTAGAGGCCACGTCGTGTGGAGCCCAGGAGAAGATTGCTTCAGTAATTTCTTCTCAGGTCTGAACACATTCATAACTAACATGGTGGCCAGAATTGAGTCCTGGTTAAACATACTTTACTCTCCACTGAGTGATCTTTACCGAAATTCTGAATTAGACAACAAAATTACCTTTCTGGATGTTCCCTGTAAACTACTCCTGTTTGAATGTTGAACTTTTGTTTCTAAAGTTTAATTTTAAGATGTTTGAATGTTCAGTTTATGTATTTGAACTACAATAAACCAACCCTTTTAAAAAGAAAAAAAAAAAAAAATCCATGCTTAAAGTATTTTCTGGGGCCAATGATTCACGGGAACAGAATATATAAAGTGGGACTTGTTAAAAAATATCATGGAGGAGGCTTGAGAGGGGGTCATTTTTGATTATCCACTAAGACCACGGGGAATCAAAAGATATGAAACATAGCTTCCTGTGATGTCTGGTGAAAGATATTATTACCGATAGGAATAGCATGTAAGAGTCAGCCAGCAGTACCATCCAAGTAAAAATTCAAAGTTTGGCAAAAAATTTTTATTCCTTGCACTTTTTTTTTTCCCAAATGAAATCAGGGACCATATTTGGGATCATTACAATCTGTTATCTAATGGCACATTATACCTTCTCATTGGCTCAATACCAGCATGTTTATAAACTACCAGGTGGGACACTTACTTTTGAAACCAAGAGATCTGAACTAAAATTCAGATCTTTTGAAAAATAAACTACGTCAGTGATGTAGGCAATGATGGGGCAAATCACAATCCATTTTGAAGTCAACCTTACAAAGAGGTCAGAAAGCTATCCCTCCAGAGGACATAGAACTGAGAGTTCAGGAGACAACTTTGTAAATGGAGAGATGTGAGTTAAAAACTAAAGTATTATGTAATTCTATTAAGTTTTAAAACAGCCTTAAAGTGTGAGTAACCAATCTTGTTACATATGCAAGTAACAAGTGGCATGGCTTTTGGCAGAAAGAAAATCTTTGCAGGGTCAGGAAAGATTGCCCAGTGGTTAGGAACATGTGTTGCTCTTGTAGAGGACTGAGTTCAGTTCCTAGCACGTGTGTGTGTGTGTGTGTGTGTGTGTGTGTGTGTGTGTGTGTGTCTAAAACTGCCTGTAACTCTAGTTCCAGGGGTGATCTGATGCCCTCTTCTGGAACTTTCACTTATGTGCACACCCCCACACATCCATATACATAATTAACACCTTGGAGAGAAGGAAAGAAAAGAAGGGCTGGAGGGAGGGAGGGAGGGAGGGAGGGAGGGAGGGAGGGAGGGAGGGAGGGAGGGAGAGAGAGGGAAGGAAAGAGAGAAAAATAAGTGAGCAAGAAAGAAAAAAGGAAGGAGGGAAGGAAGAAGGGAAGGAAGGAAGGAAGGAAGGAAGGAAGGAAGGAAGGAAGGAAGGAAGGAAGGAAGGAAGGAAGGAAGGAAGGAAGGAAGGAAGGAAGGTTTAAAAAAAAAAACCAAGCAAACCAGCCTGTATCACTTGGAGGTATATCTATCTCTTCAACCACACCAAGCCACATGCCAATCATTTCACAGACTTAGCATTAGGTCTTTTACAGTATCTTCATTAATCTATAGAGTTTTTAAAAACAAGATGGTCATTATATAGACCAATCTATATATCATTCTGCTTGAAAAAGGCATAAAGCAAAGAGGCCAACAGTCCGGGTCCTGCTTTCTCAACCTGGTGAACACACCACGGGCAGTGGCCTGACTTCCACACTCTGGGTCCTAGTGTGACTCCTTGTGTTAGTCGACTTTTCTCACGACTATGACAGAATACGTGACAGAAGAAAACTCAGAAAGAAGAAGAGGTTTCCTTGGGCTCAGAGTTTTGAATGACAGTCTATTATGGAAGGGAGGGCACAGTCACAGAAGCAGTGATGTCTTTAGTAGCAGGAGCCTGTGGCTGCTGCTTCTCACATCATGGCTGATCGGGAAGCCAAAAACAAGCTCGAATCAGAAGTGAGTGTAACCCTCAATGCCTGTTCTTAGTGACCCAGTTTCACCAGCTAGGGCTCATATCCACAAACTCCCCAAACAATGCCACCCACAGGGATGTTCAAATGCATGAGTCTGTGGGGGGCATAACGGGTTTAAATCAGAACACCTCCCATGGTCCTGGGTATGTCATTCCACCTCCCAGAGCTTTCTGCTACTCACCCCCTACGTGGGGAGGAACACCCCAATTTCACCGGGTTGTTAGAAGTTCAAGTAAAATGATATGCATAAAAATAATGAGTAGGCACATTTATATACCCAATAAGAATGGTCTTCTTCTCTTTTATTCTTTATGGATTCTTCAGAGTAACGCAGAAAAACTGAAGAAATTTTTTAAATGAGAAAATATTTAGCACATGAAAAAGATCAATATACACAGGTGTTCAGGAAGCTGGTGGCTCCCATTTCCTGTCTCTTCTTCTCCCTGGCTCATCCTAGGAAACCTCCACCCACCTACCTATGTGAATCCACTACCTCTGTGTCCCTGTGACAAATACCTCACAGCAGAAACTTTTAACAGAAAAGATTTGTTCGGGCTCATGGTTCCGCAAGTTCTCTGTCTGTCATGATTTGGGAAGGCAGGACGGAGTTCATGGTGGTAGCAGGGGCAGGAAGTAGAGTGCTACCACACCAGGGACGACAAGAGCCAGCCCCCACTGCTCAACTTATACCAACCTCTTAAAAGTTCCGTAGCTTTCCATCTAGAGAATAAACACACAAGCCTGTGGGCACATTTTAGATTCAAACAGTAATACTATGCCTTTCCAAATTCCCTTTGTCAGGTTCCTCAAGAACATCTACGCTTTTAGTGATGTGTTTTTTGTTTGTTTGTTTGTTTGTTTTCAGGCTTCCTATGGGGGCATCAAGGCCGGAATCAGTCTTTGCCTCTTCTGAAGGACATAGAGAAAAGAAATAGAGCAAAATAATGCTAAGGAGAGTAAGGCAAGAGTCACTGCATGGAGCCCCCATGGGTGAATGCTTGCTGGGTGCCAGCCCTGCCCTCCTCTGTGTGGAGGACTGGAACTCAGGTCAGAGAGGAAAGGCAAGCTCTGCCCATTCAAGCATGCATAGGCAACAGTGATGTAAATGTATCAGGCAGGACAGAAGAAACGTGAGTCCGCTAAGGTCTCAAGGGACATCCCTGGCTTTTCTACAAGAGAGTTTGAAATGAATGGCGTCTATGATATAGTTTTAACTACCACCTAGACCAACCTCTGCCCATTAGCATCCCATAAACTAAATATCTGAAACCATCTAAGTTTCTAGTAAATAATAGGATTATCATCATCATCATCATCATCATTATTTATTTTTTTGATTTTTCGAGACAGGTGTGTACCTTTGGAGCCTGTCCTTGGACTTGCTCTGTAGACCAGGCTGGCCTCGAACTCAGAGATCTGCCTGCCTCTGCCTCCTGAATGCTGGGTTTCAGGGTGTGTGCCACTACCACACAGCCAGGATAATTATTTTTATGATATCAAACAATACTTTTTAATCAGCACTTTTGAAGCTGACTGTGAGTAAGGCCAGGCTAGGCTATCTTGAAGCCTTGTCCTCCCAAAAGTTAAATTAAACATAAAATAAAACAGAAGTTTAATTTTTAAAAAATTCATAAAAAAATAGTGCATAATAGCTTTGATAATAGCTTCATTTTCATTTGACCAGAGACAATTAAATAATGAAGGCATCTCGGATAATGATTCTGGTGAACTAGAGATAACAGTATAAATGGAGGGACTCAACTGTTAGTCAGATTTGGCAAGTGATTCCCAGGTGGCTTTCCTCATCAAGTTCACCTATGTGGAGACAGGAGCTGAGGTTGAGTCAGGCTCACGAGTCAGGCTATCTTTGCCCGCAGCGTCTCACTCCTTGATTCAATCTCAAAGGCATTTGTCTGCATAAGTGTGTGAAATAGTTCATACCATGGGCTCCCAATACTGTCCAAGCTTCTAGGAGAGGCTTCACTGACTACAGGGGGCAGCAAATTGGAAAGTCTATTCCAGATACTTAAAAAATTCATCCTCAGACTTCTGCTGCTCTAGAACCACTTCTGGTACAAAATCTGTATTAGTTGGGTTCTCTAGAGGAACAGAACTGATAGGATGAATCTATATATAATAAAAAGGATTTATTAGAGTGGCTTACAGGCTGAGGTCCAGTTAGTTCAACCATCGCTGTCTACCAATGAAAAGTCTATGAATCCATTAGTTGTTTAGTTCACAAGCCTAGATGTCTTAGCTGGTCTTCAGTACACTCTGGAATCCCAAAGAAGTAGGCTCAAACACCAGTGAAGGAATGGACTTGCCAGCGAGGGTAAGAGCAAGCAGGTGAAAAAGGAACCTGTCCTTCCTTCAAGTCCTCTATTTAGGCACCAAAAGGTGTGGCCCAGATTAAAGGTGGTTCTTCCCACCATAGAAGATCTGGATTATAAGTGGGTCTTCTCACTTCAAATGATTTAATTAAGAAAAAAAATCCCTCTCAGATGTACCCAGCCATTTAGGTTTTAGTTAATTCCAGATTTAGTTAAGTTGACAATCAAGAGAATCATCACACAAGGTAACCTCTGTTTAAACCATTTCCAAAGAGGTCAGGTTTGATGGATGAAAATCTGATCTCTCTCTCTCTCTCTCTCTCTCTCTCTCTCTCTCTCTCTCTCTCTCTCTCTCTCTCTCTCTCTTTGTGTGTGTGTGTGTGTGTGTGTGTTGTGCACATATGCATGTTCCTGTGTACATACAGCCTTGCAGGCACTCTTACAGGAAGTCTATATGTCTCTTACTGAATCTAGAGCCCACTAATTGGCTATAATAGCTGGCTAGAAAACATCAGTGACCCACCTACCTGTGTCTGTCCTCACCCAGTAGTGAGGTTATAGATGCATGCTGCTATGCTCTGTTTTTATGCTGATGCCAAGGATCTGAACTCAGGTCCTCACTCTTGTGCAACAAGTACTGTGTAAAGTAGGAATGCTCTCTAGCTTCAATGGATAATTGTTCATGTGGATTAACCTTGCAATCTTCAAAACCAAACTATGAGGTGGGTACTATGTTACCTTCACCTTTACCTCAAGTATAGAAGATAAAACAATGTGCCTTAAGTTCCAGAGCAAAGAATTGGAGTGGTGAGACTTGAACCCAAGAACAGTGATGAAAAGCCAAATAACCATTATATTTTCTGAAAAGCCATTGGCAAGTAACAATAAGAGAAGCCATTTGTTATTGGTGACTTAACTGACTACACAGACAATCAATGTTCTCCTTGCCTGTCTCAAGAAAAAGTATTCATTCTTTGCCTGCCAATGTCCACAAGAAAGAAAAAGAGATACAATATGGAAAAATTAGAATAGTGAAACAGTGTTCTTAATCCTGTCCATTCTGGACACTACAAAGGAGAAGGCAAGCTCAAACAGTGACACTGAGTCCCTGGAAGGGATTCATATGAATCTTCACCTTTTTCAAGTGAGCTAGAAAGAATACATTCACTGCTTGCCGTTCAGGGGGACATTGAGCCAGCTCACCTGGGCATCCCTGGCACTGCTACACACACCCTATAGGCCGCTTGGACATTCAAAGTGCCTTCCCTGATGTCTATCTACTTCAGCATTGTGATTTTTTTTCCTCCAATGGCAATGCTTATGTGATCAATGCAGAGGATCCATGATCCTCTAGAGGATTCCATGATCGTCTAGAAGCCAGATACGGTTCTATAAAGAGCAAGTCAACAAAACCAAGGAACACCGTGGAAGGAGACATGTGCAAAGACACACAGTTCTTCCCATCCTTAGCCAGATGCTGCCACACCTTCACCCTTCTTTGTGTTCCCACCTGCATCCATCTCCCAGCACAGCTGTAACAAACTGCCACAAACAGCAGCCTGGAGCAACAGATATCAGCTCTCTTGCAGTTCAGAGCTCACAAGTCTGAAGCTCCAAGTAACAAAGCTGAAGTCAAGGTGTGACTAGGGATTCATCCTTTCTGGATGCTTTAGGGGCAATCTGTGCCCTTGCTGCCTGCATTCCTTAGTTCACAACCCCATCCACTATGGCCCCAATCTGTTGGGGTCACCATTCCTTCCCCTGACACCACTGGACTCATCAGGGTAACCCAGGATGGCTCTCCAATCAGAGATTCCAGCTCACACTGGCAAAGGCCTACCCCTCCCACCCCCCATATTTCCTGACCACACAAGGTAAGAAATTTACAGATCCTGATGGTTTGGCTAGAGTTGTGGTTCCCAACCTTCCTAATGCTGTGACCCTTTAATTCCATTCCTCATGTTGTGGTGACTCCCCAACCATAAAAACAATAATTTTGCTACAACCATAAAAACAGTAATTTTGCTACTGTTATGAATCATAATGTAAATATCCGACATGCAGGATATCTGATATGTGACCCCCAAGGTCGTGACTCTAGGTTGAGACCCGCTGGGCTAGAGGTATCTGTGGAAACTACCTCACTTGGAGGAAAAGCCAGCATTCTGACAACGGCTTTCCCACTTGTGTGTGAACAAGGTCTCCAAGTGATGACACTGTTTGGGGAGGTGCTGAAACCTTAAGGAGGTGGAGTCTGCCTGGAGAGAGCACTACACTATGGGAAGGGTTTGAAGGTTTATAGCCTCACCCTACTTCCTGTTCTCTGTCCGCTTCCTGTGTGTAGATTCAAAAGAGGTGATCGGTCATCTTCCTGATCCTGCTCAGTGCCCCGTCTTCCCTGTCATGAAGGACTCTAACCCTCCGGACGTGTAAGCTAGAAGTGTAAGCCCTCTGCCCCTTAAGGCGCTTTCAGTAATGGCGTTCATCAGAGCAGTTAAGAAGGAACTAATGCATCCGTATTTTATCACAGCAGTTAAGAAGGAACTCATGCGCCCTCAGAGCTCCTGCTTGCATATCTCCCCTCCTCCACTACCTGTGCTGCATTCACACAACTTTTCCTGTTACGTCCCCCACAGGAGCCGTATTGGGACCTCGGCTCCTCTGCTCCCTCGGCCTGAAAGGCCCTTCCCTCCTTTAAGTCTCAATTAAATGCACTATGGGTGAGGCCTCCTCAGATTACCTCTCCCCTTATCCAACACTTCACTCAGGCTTGATTTTCAACAACACTATGTGACATACCATCTCTACTCACTTACCTAGCTTTCTCTGTCTTTGTCTAGTGTCTGTATGTCTCCTTCCTTTCCTTCCCTGCATATGGGGTGCACTTACGATCCCAAGCAAATATGCAAAACAAGGGCTTAATCAATATTTGTTGGGTAAGCAAATTCTACTTCTCGGGAAGGTAAGTCCCTTGGAATTAAAGATGGCCTAAAGAAGGAAATTAATAAATGCTTGAATGAATGAATGAATGAATGAATGAATGGGTGGATGAGCTGGTGACTCAATCTCCAATTTATACCTAACACTCTAGAGATAGTACTTTTGCATCATGCCGAGAAATTACTTGACAGAAACAACTGAAGGGAGAAAGGCTTATTTTGGCTCCTGGTTTCAAAGGGATTGCAGTTCTCTATGACAATGCAGTGGCATGCTAACAGACTAAGAAGCAGAGAGAGCTGGATGGGAAGAGTGAGTAAAATCTTCAGACACCCCTCCCCTCAGTGGCCTAATTCTAACAGCCAGGCCTGACCCTTGAAAGGCTTCACAGCTTGACATGGTACCACAAACTGGGTAGTAAGTGTTCGAACCAGGAGTCTGGGGTGACGTTACTCATTGAAACCACTACAAGGCATATAGGCTGACATGGAAGCAAGTATTTTATACACATTAGAAACCAGAAATAAAGTCTAAGTAACATGTGCAAGGAAAAGAAAAGTCCTAGAGTCCCAAGCAAGCCTCTGACTTTCATTTTGCTGTGTTCCCTTGTGTTCTTGGATTGGACAAATCAGAACTCATCGAGATTCCTGGGCTTGGCTGAACTTCTCTCACCAACAATGTTTCAAATGACAACCTCTGGGTTCATTTGAATGGATGTGCACAAAAATCTCAGGGGCACTTACCTTGCTTGTGTTAAAAAATAAACAGACCAAAAGGAGATCACCATACACTCTTTAAAACGTACTCAGGGGCGAACCTGCAGCCAGCGGATGCCACGGAGACAGGAAGGATGAGCTGAAGGAGAGAGGGGGCTTCGGATGGTGACTGGGCGTCACGTGCACAAGCGGAAAGCATTCCTGCTGCGGTGCTTCTGTACCGGGAGGCAGGAACCACCCAGACAGTGCAACTGGCTCGGAACGAAACAACAAATTCACTTTGCAAAGCCATCTCAGGCACACTTCGCACAGTACGCCAGCTTCACCCGCAGACCAGCAAAGCCTGCCATGTGATTGGCCTTCCTGTCCCAAACTTCCTCCTGCACCATCCTGAAGGGTTGTTGTCTTTTGGTTCAAACTCAGAAGTACATGTCTAGGAAATCTTCTTCCTGCCATAAGGGTGAGTGGGAGCCCATCACAGTGGTCAGGAATGTGGGCCTGGAGGAGAGACTGACAGGTTCAAGTACAGCCACTGTGACTCACTAGCTGTGCCCTTATGCACATGTCACCAACCCTCCCTGAGCCTCAGTTTCTCCATCTCTACAAAGTGTGTTCACTATTCTCACAACTCCAGGATAGACTGCACAGAAAAGTACTTATCATCATGCCCTGGTATCCAAGGCCTTACTAGCTATTATTATATTACCAGCTAGTATATTGCCCTTGGCTTTTAAATAACCACCACTCAGAGTCTTCATCTTTATTTTAAATTAGTAACTAAGGTTTCTGAAGCGTTTGTTACCAATTTCAATCTAAAGTATTCACTTCAAAGTAGAAAGAGACTACCAGACAGACACAGACACTGTTTTCTAGGTATGGCTAGCAGAAGTGAAGTCATGCAAAGGCTTTTTACAATTCTATTCCTAAGTAAATATATATATTTACTTAGGAATAGAATTGTAAAAAAAAAAATTGTATATATATATATACACATGCACATTGCTATCAGATAGCTTAAAGGAAATGTCAGAGAAATATGATAGCATAGAACATTTATGTAAACTAAAAAAGGAATAAGGCTTAAAAATACATAGATAGGCCCATTCTGGTTTCAATGAGGCACTTTTCTAATAAATTATCCAATAAAAGAATTGCTTAGCCTAATACTTCATATTACCATATTGCTTGAAGAATCGAAAAAGCAAGTTAAGTGGCAACCAAATGCATATTTACTTTTTCTAGTTTTACTCATCACACCAAGCGAGGACACACGTCAGAAGCGCTGAGCGAGCTTCATCCTGTTACACAAGAATCCGTCTCACACATGGAGTTTTGATTCAATAGCGTAGGAGGAGGTGAGTTATTTATGTTCTGTAAAATGTCCCCAAGTATTGCTAATGCTAAAATCCATGGTTAACAACTATTCTCACAAGTCTTTCCTCAGGTAAGCTGTTTTACCTTAGAAATTTTCACTAAACACCATCATCCCCTTTGAACTCTTCTGTTCCCAGACAGGATCTTCGAAGTCCAGGCTGGCCTTGAACCTGTGGGTCTCCTATTTCAGAGTCTCAACTGCTAGGTTTACAAGTTTATATGACCAAAAAAAAATTTTTTTTTTGGATCCTATGCATTCTTCCTTCCCAAGCAAAACTGGACTCCTTGTAATTCAATGAAGAAAAGGGGCTGAGTTACCCCTGAGTCCTGAAAACTCAGTCTTCCTAACGCCAACAAAGGGTCTGAAGGAGATGGGACAGCGGGGATGAATGGGATTCATTCCATGAAAGCAAGTGACTACTTGTCTTTAAAGTTTTTCTTCTTTTTTTAATGTATATGCCTGTGTCTGTGTGAGGGTATGCCACATGTCTGCAGGTTCCTGCAGAAAAGCTGGATTCTCAGCAGCTGGAGTTACAGGTAGTTGTGAGCCATCTGACATGGGTGCTGGGAACCAAACGTGAGTCCCCTGGAAGAGCAGCAATGCTCTTAGCGGCAGGACCATCTCTCCAGGCCCCTGCTTATCTTTCATACGGCCCTTTGCTGCAGAACTGGGGTCCCCTGTGTGACAACCCACGCATGGCTGTGAAACATCTGACTTATAGCTGGTGGCCTCTGTGCTGGGAGCACAACTCTAGACAGAACTCAAATTGTGCCTGAGACCTTCCTAGTACCATCGTATCCAAGACTGTCACTTCATCAACTCATTCAGTAGGTTTTGTTTAACACGATACCTTCTGCCTGGTATGGAGGGAGCATGGAGGGGACAGCGGAGAACAGACGTGAGAATGCTCTTACTCTCATGACATCTTATATTCTCATCTGTAATAGCTGGCCCTTTCCTACCATAGAACGGTTTTCTCCAACAAGCATGAGTCAAATAAAGCGGTTTGTTGGTCTGTTTTAATGTGCTACTTTGGTGTAGAGAAAGAAATAATTGAGAAACAGTATCAGTTCAAGAAAGCCAGGTGGTTCAAAGGATAAAAGGAATGGAAGGAAATGAGAGGCCAGTGAACTTCAAGGTTTTACTGTTTCTGTTTGAGAAAGGGTCTGACCCTGTGACCCAGGGTGGCTCATGATTGCCCGGCCTCCATTTCCCAAGTGCTGGGATTCTAACTGTGCGCCATTCATGAGATTGGTGCAGAAGGGCAATGTCACCTCAGCAATCAAACTATGGCTTCAGAGCTTGCAAGAGAGGGAGGGGAGAGAGACACCTACCCAGGGCCACACAGAGAACCGAAATTTAGCCACCAGGAACAGGACCGAAGAGTTAGCAGTAAGGACACATTTAACAGTTCTCACTGGAGATGGCATCACGGCAGAACCAAACCCACCACCGGAAAAGGCATTTTCGACGGGTATAATAAACAGGTTTTATCTAGTTGGTGAAAAGTTTCAGATGGGGGAAAAAAACAAAAGACAATAAGAGTATTGTTTTGATAAACTATTACTAACCCAGTGAGCACCCAGAAAGCTTACTCAGCTAACACACAAGGCATTCTAAAGGAAGCTCTTACTACTACCCCATGCTCCTCCCACTCCACCAGCCAGTCCTAGGCCATCCCCCCATCAGCAGTTTCTGAGATGCTGCCCCCTACAGCTGTATCGCAGGAAGTCAATTCATAATACCTGGGCTCTGGCCAAGGACAAATGGCCCTAATTTGATCAAATGGGGTGCCTGAGTGAGTGGAGAGTGAGTGCCAAGGAGAGGAGAGAGTTTGGCCCCAGTTGTGACGCTGGAGTAATTCTGAATTAAACCCAGCGCTAAGACTGCTGACAAGCAACCTTACCTAGCTCTGGAGGCAGCACGGTCAGGCGGTTGCCCTGAATGTGGAGCTCCTTCAGCTGGGTGAGCTCGCCGATTTCCTTGGGCAGTGAGATCAGGTCATTATCCCTGAGGCTGAGCTAAAGATACGAAAACAGGGAGCTGTCAAAACAATTTTTCATAAAGAGGTGCTCAACAGAAACTCACACCCTCACCCGATGCCCTCTCTTCCCTCAAGGCTCAATCTTTTCAGTTCATTTAAAAGTGTCTGAGGCTAAACAAGAAACAGAAGCAGGAGTCGGGGTTCATTCCTGCACAACAAACCTTACTCCTGCTCAAATTGACTCGATTCCACTCCTACAAGGGCTGCAGAAGTGAATTGATTTTTCTAAGAATTTAGATAAATTACTTACTATCTGCAACTTCGTGAGCTTCCCGATATCTGGAGGCAGGATCTCAAAATCGTTGTCACTTAGATAGAGTGCACGCAGGGTGGCTGCAAATTAAACAGCGATATATAAACAGGGCGCCATGGAACCCAAGCATTTGAGGTCTGATCAATGCAAGGGAGTCAGCTTTGATTAATAACCCTGGCTTGGTGAAAAGCCTGTGACATACCTAGAGCTTGCTATAATAACAAGCAGGTCAAACCTAGATTTACTGGTTGATTGGGGTGCTGGTGTGTCCAGGAAAACATCTGTATCCAAGGGGCCTGACACAATTAGCAACTTCAGAGCATTACACAGACTCTGGCACAGTTTCAATGTTTTCAGAAAAGACAGCTTTTTTTCTCTCTCTCTAGTACTTCAGATTCACATTTATTATGCCATTTGCATCTCAAGAGAAAGAAGGACCACATGGTCTCACATGGCCACCCACATCACAATCCAGAGCGAAGGGCTCTTTCATCAAAAGGGATCTACGTCAGACTAGAATGTTCTTAGACAAATAGATCAATGTTAAGAATAAAGACATGAAGGGCTTTGCAGTGATGGACACCGTCATCATGACTTACTGTTTCCATAATCAGACTAATTACTGTTACTTTCCTTTTATGGCTTTAATGATGAAACTATGTGAACGCAAAGGTGCTAAAGTGAACATGGATTTAAGAGATCAAAACCTAAAGTGAGCAGAATATCAAGTCATTTCCTGCACAGACTATAAAATGATGGCACGATCCCAGCCACTGAATGCTAGAATCTTTAAATAGCTACCACCACCAACAAAGCAAATTTAATTAGACGGACTTTAAAGACTGGCTTAACAGCTACCTAATTATATTCTAACATGGGAAAATGGACAGAATTGTATGTTAACATATATAACAAAAATAATTCCCTCTGTGGCCCAAGAAAATAATTTAGAATTTGTTTCATGTGCTTCAGAATGTCTGGCAGAGGGCGTGAAAAAGAAGAGGTAAAAAGTGAAATCTTATAGGCTGCTTTGGAAGTGGCAGATTTTCTAGTGTGGGCATCGTGACAAGAGGTTAAGGTATGGGGAAGCACCACAGTGTGAGGCCAGACTGGTCTCCATCGTGAGGTCTAGGCCAGGCAAGGCTATACAGTGAGACCTTTTCTCAAAAGTAAAACAGTAAGATAAATACATGCACAGAATAGCACCAACAGAATTTCCGCATGACACCGAAGTCACTGTTCACAGATGCAGACCAGCTAACTTAAGCATACAACTCTTCCCTGAGTATTTCATGAGTTGCTGGGATATCAGTGATCCTAATTTTTATATGTACCTATAGCAAGAAATTTCTGAAAAGATGAACATCTGTGATGTATAATTCCATTGTGGTTATATACTAGCCAAATCAGTCTATGAGCAAGGAGAGCTCTTCAAAGACTTAAATTAGAATTTGAGCTGGATATTGAAACAATACTGCTAGCAGCTTATGAATGGATATTTTTTATAAATAATTTTATGGAGTATCTTTGAGCAGTGCATTGTAGAGAATTAATAGCAACCAGGGAAAAACCTTTTCTTTCACACTAAAGAAAATCAAGGATTTTCTTTAAAAGGAAATCAAGATTCTTAGCTAAATATGAGACTTGATCTCACTGAGGAACAAAATCTCTCTTGGAAAGTTAATAGGATATTACTGAGTCTGCTTCTGCCCAGCGGTGTCAGCCACCTATACATCAAATATAAATACTGCTGAACGATGAAGGCATATTCAAAAGGACTCTGTGATGGAAATATATATGTATGTCTAATGATTTCTCTTAAGAGTTTTGGCATTGGCAAATAAAATTTTCACTCTTAGAACCAAAGTACTGTGTTAAAGAGATTTACAGAATTAAAGGTTTCTCACTGAGGTAGAAGAAGTTCCCAGGGAGAGAATGTTCATTCAGGTTGTTGTAAGTCAAGTCCAGGACCTCCAGAGCTGGGAGAGAGCCGAATCCTCGAGGCAGCGTGTTCAACCTGTTCATGCTGCGGTGTGGGGACAGAAGGAACATGTCACCTCCTGCTAAGCACAAATTCACACAGAATACTGGATATACAGTGCAAACCCAGCTCAACAGGACCAGAGCCCAAAAGCCTGCCATGATTCTGCATTCATGGAATGCTACTTGCTTTTCCATTTTATTCATGTAATTTAATTGACAAGAAGAAATTGTCACACTAATGGTATATACAACAGGCTGTTGGGGAATATGGACACAATGGAGGAAACACCACATTAGGCCATTTAACATATACCTGATCTACTGAGCATTTTGAATGTGCTGAGAATATACCGGGAATGCCAATACACACAAATCTATTCTCTGAGCAACTTTCAAATACAGGAAATATTGCTAACTCTAGTTACTGTGGTGTATAATAAGCTCTTGAACTTATTCATGAACAACTGAAATTCTTGGTCCTTAACATCTTCTTACTACCTCATCCCTGCCACCTACCTCTGGTAAATATCACTTTACCTTGCTGTGATGACTTTCATGTTTTACCTCACATATGAGATAAAGCACCCTAATCTCAGTTAATCATTTTACTCAGATAACTCATGCTCACAAAATGTATGAAAATTTTTAGTTATCACTTCCTCCAATAGGGAAACTTGAATACCATTCTACATATGAATACACAAAATACCTGTCTGTCTGAAGAGAAACTTCCTTAGACATGGGCAAACAAGAATTCAAAACGTACATTCCAGGTATTTGCTTTAGTTCATCCATTCACTTTCATAGGATGGGACATCAACTTCCTGTCCTACAACTATGTACTAACGATCAGAATTATCTCTAGTTAGAATGTTGGTTGCCAGGGCCTGGGGCAGGAGAAAAATTAGTTGTTTCAGGATGGCAAGACAAGAAACTTCTGGAGATTTCATGTGCAGCAGTGTGAAAATAGCACTCTTGAATGACATGCTACAAAAAGGTTAAGATGGCAAGCTTTACAATCCATATATACACATTTATATGTGTGTGTTGTGTGTGTAATATGTGGTGGCTAATGTTAGTTGTCAACTAGACACACCTGAAAAAAGGGAATCTTCATTGAAGAATTGCTTCTATGAGTCTGACCTATAGGCATGTCTCTGGGGGCACTTTCCTCCTTGCTCATTGGTAGAAGAATGCCCAGACACTATGTACCATCCCTCACACAGGCGGGCTGAGCTGTATAAGAAAGGTAACTGAAGAACCTAAGGAAGCAAGCTAGGAAGCAGGTTTTTTTCCCTCTAGTTTCTGCTCCAGTTCTACCTTGAGTGCCTGCCTTGACTTCACCTAATGACAGACTATAACTTGTAGGCCAAAGAAACTCTTTCAGCCCCCAAGTTGCTTTTGGCTATCATTTTATTACAATAGAGAAGCAAATTACGTACACACACACACACACACACACACACACACGTATATATAAAATCTCAGAAAAATTTTTGATATTATCTTTTATCCTTCAAGACCTTTAATTTTCTTATTGCAGCTCTCTTTGATAATACTTAAAAATCAATTTAGAAACATTTCAGTGTAAGCTGACAGACACTGAAAGGGAGGAGAGACTGTGACAATGAAAATCAATCCAATCATTGATCATTCTAATAAGAGATACAATGTTGCCCACCTCTACCAACCAGGCCTCATGAGAAATGACTGAGCACCAAGGAAAAAGTGGATTTGCAAGTCTCAGGTAGAGGGCGTCCCAGGATGACTTTACACAAAGCAAAACAATCTCCTGGAGCACTCACCTCCAAACAGAGGCTGTGGCAGCATTCCTATGACGTCACAGTCTGTGAAGCACACCTATGTCAGGTCTTTCATCTGGTTCTAACTGCCAAGTGCTTATAAGATGAATTCTAGCAACAAACTAGGCTGACCATCCAGAACAGTTCGGTGTGGTCCTCTACAGTGAAGTTTGCTCAAAACCTATTCCCCTGCAAACTCAGAACATCCATGGCTTTTGATTTCTTGTAAAATACACAATGCACTGTGCTTTAAAAATTAAGAACAGATCAAAACTTTCTCTTATGAGCTGGCCTAAAGTTTTCACGTCTTGCGATCATCATAACAAACAGCAAACACTACATAACTCAGAATCGGGTTTGGTTGAGTGTGTCTCTTGGGCCGTGGATGCATGTGACCTAAGCCCTGTGCTTACAGTCTCCCAAGTGCATACTTTCATCCTACCTGCTTACGCCACACAGTTCTCTCTAACCTGCCTTCCCTTGGCCTTCATGTGCACGTATAAATCTTCATGACGTTCAAGAACGGAAACTCCTTTATTGAAACCCATCTTAATTCCTTTCCCAGGGAACTAAAAGTTTTGTTGAAATTCTTTGGAGCAACTTCTATGGAGCCATGGAATTAAACACAGGAAGTATCACATAATCAACAGACTTAGAGCCAAAATTACAACAATTCCAAAAGGGCAAGGATGTAACTAAGGTGCATGTCTGTCAAGTTTACCCTTCTGTCCTAAGATAGCCCAAACTCAACTGAACCAAGCCTGAGCTCATGTTCTTCCCAAACATGATTCCACGTCAAATTCCATGTTAGCTGCCTAACACAGCAATCTAGATTGTATTCCTCCCATCAGTAACTGTCTTTTTTTCTTCTATATAGTTTTCAGATTAAATCCCCCCACCCTTTCTCCTCCATTGTCACTGACCCAGATCACCTCGGACACAAAGGTGGCTTCCCCATTGGCCTCTTGACCTCTACCCCAACTCCCATTAGCTCTCTCTCTGCACCATGAGCTTTCATCCAGAACTGCTCTCATTTCATACCCGCTACTCTTCAGGTCCAATTCCTTAATCATCAGGCAGATCTAATCTGCATTCAGAGCTCCGTTGTATAAATCGGGGTAGCACTTGTGACTCCCTGCCGTCACCGACATCTATTTGTTTATTGCTGGTGCCCCCACTGTAGTATGAGCTCTGTGACAGCTGGATTGCTAGTCCCTAAAATGGTAGCCAGCTGGAACTCCACAAGCACCCATTAGGTGGGCAGCAGGCATCCCCAAGTGTCTGGCTAGCCTGGCATCTCACTTGACCACCACCTGCCTCCTCTTTTACACTCAGTTACACCCGTGACCTGCCAATAAACACCCCAGAACTTGCAGGGCTCTGAGCTTTGAAATGTGTCCCTCTCTCGACCTGAGATGCCTGCTTAGTTGTCTAAGCCAGAAACGCCTTCGTGTGCATTGGGTGGGTTCCAGTGCTCATCCTGTGGGAAGCCTCCTGAGAACCCCATCTACAGGCAAATGTTTTTCATGTCTCTGACTCCATGCAGTTCCATCAGCTCCAGCACAACTGTGACCCTACTGTGTTCACTGACAGTGTGCCCTGCCCCCATCTTAAGGTCCACACCATGATATTTATCCTTGATCCCCATCAGCAATACTGACATAGAATGAGCACTTACACAGTCAAAAAATAAATGAAAACATGAGTGCAACCTTGATGATATAATCACTAATTCTGTGCTCTGATTAACACATATTAGGTCATGATCCTAATTACATATGTTATTCAAATATGCATTGTGCATTAATATCCTTATAATATACTATAAAAGTATATAATATAGTAACATATATACACATATATTTTAGATGTATTTTATAACCTTACAAATGAACAGCTTAATAGTAAAATACAGTTTTAGCATTTTGCATACTAATTACCATACAACTTAATTTTCTTTGTGTGAGTGTGTGTGTGTGTGTGTGTGTGTGGTTTATATACATGTGCATACCTGTATGTGCCTCTGTGCAGGCCAGAGAAAGACATAGAGTGTGTGTCTTCCTTAATCACTCTACACCTTATTTTTTTAGACAAGTTTTCTCACAGAACCTAATGCTTGCATTTTGGCTAGGCTATCTAGCCAGCAAGCTCCCTGGATCTACCTGTGCCTATCGCCACACCCCCAGTGCTAAGATTACAGGTATACAAGGCAATCATGGTTTTTTTTACATGGGAGCTGGGGATTTGAAACTAGTTTCAAACTAAGTACCCCTTACCCACTGAGCAATCACCCCACTACCAGGACCTAATAATCTTCAAACTCAAGAACAAAATGCATAATCCTTTCTTTTCTGTTTCACTGATGGGGAGCCAGTGTGAGAACTTTCTGGCATTTGAAGGGAGGTTGCCCTCTATTTCACTCCTCTTCCTCTCACACATTAGCAAGCAGATGCTCACAGATACTGTAGAGCTGGTCTCTTATCCAAACTGAGCTTTGCAACAAGAGTATCTAACCAAACCCCTCACGTAAACAGTGGACTAGCAACAGTTTCACACACTCCCTATGAGACTGATAAATATCCAGCATACTTCTCTTGCCATGTGTAGCTCACTAACATAAGTATAACATCCAGTGGCTACAATTTAATGACTAGATTGGCTTGCACAGAGAAGGAAACATGAATGAACTAACATTCAGTTAACAGCTAGGGCCGTGAAGATGGATTTCAAAAGCCAAAGTTCCACTTGCCATCCATGGGGTCTGATGGACAAAAGTCAATGGAGGTCTCCACCTCACTGGACCACCGAAGTCAGGGGTAATCAGGAACAAATGCCTTAACCGCTTGAGAAGAGCTTGGCTGCCTCTCCATGTAAGAAACGTGTGGAACCCTGCCCTCTCCACCTCACACATGTGGACAGGGTCAAGTGCTGGCACAAGAACTCTGCGAACTGCCAAGCAATATACGGATACAGGGTACTATTATCTTTCACTGATGCTTGGCTCTGGACCTCAGCTTAAACACTCTACTTTCTTCACCATGGTGTAGAGAGCGTAGGACTGTTCCCTATTCCCACAACACGGAAGAATGCCAAGAAACTGCAGTGTGACATGAGGGGCCACCGCACGGAAGGAATGTTTTTCAAACTATTTCTGTGTAATACACCGAGAAAACAGTCCAACTGTAGTCCAGCTCCTCTGAACAATTAATGTTATGCAAGTCAGTCCTCTCTTGGCCAACATAACAGAAATAAAATTTTACTGGAAACAAAATATCATGAAAAATAACTTCCTTGTTATGCCAACAATTAGCTTCTCAATTAGCTCTCAACGAGATATGCACTAATGGAGGACACTGAAAGGAAATATTAAAACAACAGCCTTTTCTTAAGCCAGAAACAGAAAAAGCAATTAGAAATCCACTTCTCCTGTGTGATAGCCATATAAATGCTGCCCCTTGCTTGCCCACACTCGGCATTGCCTTTAGCTCTCTACCCCGCAGGCACGTCTTCAAGTCCGTCCGATACTCACCCCAGGTTCAGGTGTTTGAGTTTCTGAAGGCTGCTGATCTGGGTGGGCAGTTCCTCGATCTGGTTGTTGAAGAAGTTAAGCACCTCCAGGTTCTTCAGCTCTGCTACATTTGGGGGCACAGCTATGGGAACAGAGACACCGTGTGTGACTTCATGGTGTAAGGATGCTAGGCACGCATTTTGCTTTCAAGTGCAAGTGAGGTCAAATTCCAGTGTTGTCCACATATGGGTCTGAATTACATTTGGTAGGCTTACTTATTTTCATGGGTAATAATTCATAACCAAGTGGAACTTGAAGTACTTCCTTTTAGTGATTAGATTCAATTATCTGGCATGGCGCTTCAGGTGTGCAGAGAGGATGGAAGCAGGAATGAAGGCAGGAGACCCCACACCATCGGCAGCCGCTCGGGGAAGAGTACACAGCACAAACTTTCTTGCCACAAGTCTAACAGTTGCAATTATTTTCTTCCTTTGGTTGCCTTGAATCTCCAGCAGTAGATAGTTAACTGCAATGAATGAGGGTACATTCAAGCCTCTTAAATAATCCCGTGTCTGAGACGCTGTCCTTGTTAACACTGAACTCAATCTCAGCTTAGGCTCAACCTGAAATAGTACCATATTCAATGTTCTCCCTTCCTAATTGTGTCCTTCGGAGTAATGTGCTTTTATCAACACACACACACACACACACACACACACACACACACACACACACACCAGATTAACAACTGATCAATACATTCTTATGTAGAAATTCAAAGAGCCTACACAGTAGCATGGTGTGGACAGTAGCGTGCAGATCACAGAGGAAGATAACCATCTGCAACCTGCAAGGGGTCTCCTTACCTGTAGTCTATGCCTGTGAATACAAATTAAAAGCCTCAAAAGTAATGCCAGACCTCAGTATCTGCTAATTTGGGGACAAACACATTGAACCCAGGATACATGAAATACCAGCAGCACCTTTTCCTTTCAAATGGAAGAGTCATGGCACTCCAAGGTAACCAACTAATTCTTATACAGGCTGGGTTTACTTGTTATTAAATCACATCTAGGATTCAATCAACCAAAGGTCAAAAATATTTGGAGAAAATACTGCATCTGTCCTGACCTTATACAGCAGACCTTTCTTGTCATTACTTCTGAAACAATGCAGTTTAACAAGCATTTGGATCTCATTAGGTAGTATCCGTAATCTAGCAATGATTCAAAGTGCATGGACAATGTGCATAGGTTATGTGCATATACTGTGCCCTTTTACATAAGGGTCTTAAGAATCCCTGGATTTAGTTAACCAAGGCTCTAGTAACCAACCCCTAGTGAACGGAGGGACAAATGTTCCATTTTAAGTGGAACATTTAAAGAGAGAGGAGTGGGACCTTTTCAACATATTGTCACCTGTCTATCCTACTTGCTATTTAGCTTTCTATAAGCAAATCGTGCAGCTTGTCCATGGTTCACAGAAACAATACTTTCCAAACTTTCCAGATAACTAAAAATATCAATGTGGCCTTGGATCCAGCACAGGCAAGTGGGCCATGCCTCATATCAGAACACTCACTTCCCATTCCAGCAGCTCCCTTCTCTCCTTCTGCCCCTACAGGCTGGGAAAGCCATTTGGTGAGCCAATCTTCCTGACTCTGGGTCAAGTCTAAACTCAGAACCAGGAGTGCTTGTGCTCAGAACCCTTGCACAGCTGTATGAAAATCCCAAACATCTCAGATATGGGTCCAAACAGCCATTCCAAGAACAGCATTTGGCAGCTCCCAGGCAAGACAAAATCAAGAAAGGGATTATACCATTCATGTTCACTCGGAGTCACTATTTTCAACACCGAGAAATACCCCAGGTATCAATGGCCTAATTTCTTATCATTTTGGTTGTGAGCCTGGCCTTTAATGGCTGAGCCATCTCTCCAGCCCTATGGCCTAATTTTTAAGAGGCACTACTTGGGACAATGGAAAGGAAATGCTTTCATTGGAAGGAGGGACATGAAAGATAAAGATTGGTATGTATGTACTAGAGCCACAGGCAGGCAGCAGTGGTCCCATGATTGAGCCCTGCATTAGCTCCCAAAGTGGATGGAGATAAAGGGACCAGTATTGTATGGAATAGTCTAGGCAGCCGGGAAGAATTCCAAAATGACTTGTGGATACTAATACAAATAACTAAGAGCCTAGCTGGCACAAAGTGACTGCAACAGCATATTTTAGGTGTATATACTTTCATGTAAATAAGTGGTGTTCACTTTATATAAGCAATTACTGAGAAAGCCATCCAACTTTACCCTGAGGGTCACATGTTCCCTCCACAGACCACAGTGAAGGAAGGGCAGCTCCCAGAGACCTAACCCTTTCCCTTGTCTACCCTGGAGCCATCAGAAAGCCTCCTCTCACTACAGTGATCGGATTAGCTTGAAGAGCAATAAAAAAAGTTACTGAAACCAAGAGAAAATGATGATCTCAATTTAGCCACAAACCAAGAATAATGTGGCCAGAATTCCTGCCGCCTCCCCAAACTTACTCTGCCAATGCAATTAAATGCTGGTCTAAAGGTATCGCCTCTTTGACAGGATGAGAGATTATTTCACTCTCCTTGCTAAAGTGGTCCAATTTAAAACCACCAATTATGTTAAATGTGATTTAGGACTTGGTTTAGTGGACACAAACAATAACCCCACATTCAATTTGCCAAGCCTCTCTCAGCCTTTTGGCGTGCATTTGAATGTGTTGTCTTGCGACTCCATTCACACTCGAAGGGAGGAACCAAATGCATAGCTATTATTTCCCTGTAAACTACATAATTTTTCATCAGCTATGGTAAAAATAGGAAGAATAACATTCAGACTTGTCCTGGACAGAGGACCATTCATCCAACCAAAAATCAGAGAACGCTATCCATGTACAGGATGGTATCCTATCCTCTTGACATCTAGCATAGTAATGCTTTGCAGCTAAAGTGAGAGCTCTGCTGTGCTATTTAAAGAGAGAAAGTTATAAAAGAAGGGTTGTCATAGTCATGTAGAAATGGAGCCAGTATTTGGAAAGCCAGCTAATCCCCAACAAAACCATGACAAATGTAAAAGGTTAGCAACACAAAGCTGTGGTGAATAAATCATGTGCATACATAGCACAGACGATCCCAACCGTTCATTATGAAAAGGCGGCTGCAAAATTTCACCAGTCAAAAGCCTCTCCTGGAGGATTCCAAGGCATCCATGGGACACATCAGCAAAAAGAAGCATTTGAAAACATAACTAAGCAGGCTGGTGAGATGGTGCAGCAGTTAAAAGCACTTGCCAAGGCTGATAATTTGTATTTAATCCAGGGGGATTCACATGATGTTATATAAGGACCACAAGCTAACCGCTTGAGCCACTGAGCTCCAGGGGATCCACATGATATAAGGAGTGACTATAGAAGTTCTCCCTGAAATCTAGATGTGCACCACAGCATGTGAGTACAAGCACGCGCACTCACACGCACATACACACACTCACACACTCACTCCAACAAATATATACAATTTAAATTTTTTTAAAAGAGAATATAATTAAACAGTGTACATCAATGTGTCTCTTATAACCACGCAGAAACCTGCCCCACCTGCCTGTGTGGTACATGATCTGTGAGCATTGGGTCTATAGACAATGCAGAACTGTGCACACAGAAGCAGCAGAGGAACACTAAGGTATCTGATCAAAGACATCATAGACCGACTCAGACACCTCCTGACTCTGCCTTGTCCTTACTGTGTGTCTCCTTACTTAACAGACAACCTCTCTGGGACTTATTTTCCTCAAGAGTAAAATGAGAAAGCTGGATTGTGGTCATTTTAAATCCTATTCTACCTGCTTTTAACATTTCATGAGCCTAAGAAGAGAAGGATTGTGAAAATCAATAATAATAGATTTAAATAATGCAACACTGGGGTCCCCAATTAGGATGCTCAGTCATGTAGAACTTTGCTTGTCACAAAGAACTTAGTAGCATCTTCTGTCTTGTCAGTGACAGTTCCTCTAATTTTCAGAATTCAGTTGCTAAATTTGAGAGGAAGGCCATAACTGTTTTCTGCTGTTCCTAGGCTCCCCAAGGTCACACTCTGTGTCGATGGGAAGACCACATCACCTTTGGGGATTTTTTCAGCCCAGATATTAAGCCTGTTTGCAGAGTACTTTCTGGGGTTTCTAACAATTTGAGACAAACTAACCCAGCACAGCCCTGTTTCTTCCTTTAAGTTTTCCTTAATGAAAATGAAACCAAACCAAACAAAAAACCTGAACGTTGTCCCCGAGGTCTGTCTATCTTATATGCTGGCTCAGACTCAACAATTTAGAAAATATTCTCCAAAGTATCTGGAAGGTTCCACAAGAGCCCTGGGGGACTTAAAGGTCACATTAGCTTGTCTTTGAGGGAGTTCCATTATAGCCAGCAAAGTGTTACACTTCTGCAATACCATCACTCAGGAGGCTAAGACAGGAGGATGGCAAGTTTGAGAACTACAAAGTGAGTCCCACTTAGAGTTCCACTTAGGCTGCTATATAATACTTCCATGGGCAAGAAGCCTCATACTACACCTCTCTCTCCACCTCACTTTACACATCAGGGGCTAGAACTCCAGCTGGAAGAAATCAGTAAGTAATTCTGTTAGTGAAAAAGGGTGTGACTCCTAAGAGGACATTTTATCACCATGCAACACATAATTTTAAAATTTATGTGTATGGATAATTTGTCTGTATGCATGTCTATGCATCACGCACATGCCTGGTGCCTGTGGAGGCCAGAAGCAGGCATCAGATCCCCCTGAACTGGAGTGACAGATGGCTGTGAGCTGCCATGAGGGTACTGAGAATCAAACCTGGGTTCTCTGCAAGAGCAGCCAGTGCTCTTGACTACTGAGCCATCTCTCTAGCCCCTCACCATTTTATATTTACAACTGGCAGGAGCTACATGGCCAATCAGTGACTCTTAAGAAGGGTTTTACTCAACTAGTTGGCAAGCAGCCAAGTGGCCCCAGCAAAAGGAGGGGCAAGACAAGCCGTGGTACAACAACAGGTACTCCACTCTCAGAGAGTTCTGTTCTATGACGTGAAATTAGTGAGAATATGTCTTAAAACATTTTAGGAGTTTATCCACACAGCAGCAAAATTTCTCTGGAACCAAGCGGCCAGTGGGTAACCACTATTTATACGGATGTTTAAATCAAAGTGGGAAAAAAAAAAATCTACTGCTATGATTCCTGGCTGGTGGTGCTGTCTGGGGAGGCTGTGGAGTCTTGAAGAGGTGGGACCTGGTAGCTAGAAGGTCACTAGCAGTAGGCCTTGAAGATGACAGCAGAGCCCCTGGTTCACACCCCACTCTCTCTACTTCCTGGTCCATAGTCATGTAAAGTTAGGCCTCACGCCCCTGCAACCATGAACTGAGTCACTCTACCATGCCTGACCAACTGGGACAAACTGAAAACCGTTGAAACCACATGCGAAAAGAAACATTTCCTCATTAAGTTATCTCCATTGCACTTTCATTGTTTGGTGATATTTGGAAGAGTTGGACAAATCCTGTGAGGCTCATGGTTTCGACACTCCTTATTTCCACCTCTACAGAATGTTCTCTTGGGCAGTACTGCTCTAGGACTATGCATCTTAAGACACAGGGTACAAACCTGGAGCACCGGGAGATTCACAGATGGGGTGGCCTAGATTTTTATCCCAGTGGCCTAGAGATGGGCCTGGGAACCTGCATTTTCCATCAGCTCCAGTGGCTGCTGCTGCTGTTGTTAGTAGAAAGCTTTTACTAGTTTAGAAATTTTTCAATCTGTTTGTCCTTTTAAGATCACTTCTTCAATGCCTATGCCCACTATTCCACACAATTACAGTGACAATCATATAAGCAATCTTACCCAAATTAAGAGTGAGCCCGAGGACTAATGAAAAGTGGGAAAAGGAAGGAAAAAAAATACTTTGAGACCAAGCCACCCAACCTGGATGCTACCATGACAACATTTCTAGTCAACTCCTGCTTCTCCAACAGAGACTTTCCTGGTGAAAGCAGTGGTGGGTAGGATAAACAGCATACAAAGGTAGAACTCCTCTAGTCACGAATCACCCAGGAGCAAATTCATCGTGAGCAAGTGTGGTCCTGGAGAGACAGCTGAGGTGTTATAGTGCAACACCAGGGCCTGACTACAGCATATTGGATAGATGAAGACATCCCACAGACTGGCTTGGGTGGGCACAGCCGTTCCAGGGGCTTTTTGAGCAAAAGCATTTTGGCCCCCCAGGCTAAGAAACAAAACTGTGAAGACTGACAGGCTCTGGGAACAGCAAGCATCATGCAAAACATAAGGATGGGAGCTCTGCCTGGGTGCAGCCCACGGAGGGGTCAGGAAGCCGTGCATTGGTCTTTGGAACCATATGGTTAGTACTGACAGTGGTTCTCCTATAGCTCCAGAAGGGCAGTTAATAGACCATGCACCATGTCGACACCCACGCTGCCAGGAAGCCAGGAGCAGCACAGAACATGTGGGTTTTCCATCAGAAGCGAAGGCATAAAATCCGGAGACGACCTTCTCCCACCCCCCACCACCAAACTTCGGGGTGGTGAGAACTATACTGTGACGACTTTTTTTTTGCAGCAGCACCAAAAGCTGTTTGAAGCTCCAGTGATTGCTGGGCTGGGATACGAGGCCCAAGGGACCCAGTCCTCATTCAATTTCCAAAGAAGCAGATTCATAGTTCAGCTTTAACCTCCTTTATGGGAAGCCACTGATGGAATGCAAATTCCCACAGGATGAGAAGTGGGAGACCCGGAGCATGCACCTCACAGGGCCACGTGTCTGCAACACAGCACAGGGCTGAGAGCAGCAGACATTGGGGTGCATGTACTTGCTGAGGTAGAATGTGGAACACCATTGCCACCTGTCCATTTCCAAGGACACAAAGGTGCCACCTAACCCAGACCCAATAAACCCCCAACGATATCACACTGGAGGGGGTCAAAGCAAATTACAACGCACAGCACTGTGTTGAAAACCCTAGTGCATTAAAAATGTCCAGTGGGGGCAGCAAGACACTTCGGGAGCAAAACGCTTGCCTAGAAGCCTGATGGGCTGAGTTTGATCCCCACAAAGCCCACGTAAAGGTAGAAGGAGAGAACTGACTCCACACAGTTGTCCTCTGATCTCCACATGCACACCATGGCAAGTGCACCCCAACACGCACGTGGGCGCGCACACACACACACACACACATACACACGCACACACGCACACACACACACATACACACGCACGCACGCACACACACACATATACACACGCACGCATGCGCACACACACACACATGCATGTGCACCAATAAAATTGTTAAAATAAGTATTCTGGCTGTGGCCATAACAAATGAAAATATGGTCTTATTTTTGCGTGGAGTGGGTAGGGGTGGGTATTGAGAGACAACATTTTTCTATGTAACAGCCTTGGCTGTCCTGGAACTCACTTTGCAGACCAGGCTGGCCTAGAACTCACAGAGATGCACCTGCCTCTGTCTCCCACAAACTGGGATTAAAGGCACGCACCACCACTGCCCAGCATGGTCTTATTTTTTACACTCTAGGCTTTCGTGGCCTGTCTTTTAAACAGAAAAGAGTAATGGGTAGTGAAGAATACTATGTTGTCTTGTTCCTACAACAAAGGTAAAAAAAAATAAAAAAAATAAAAATAAAAACAAAAACTACCAATGGCAAGATAATACATGAAAATGAGCAAGGCTTCTCATAACATATAACAAGAAGGATACAACCATTCAAGATGAAAGAGGAAGCTAGCATTTCTCTGACCAGGTAGTCTATGGAACAGAATACTGGATAGCCATGGTCCTCCTGTAGCCTGAGTGAAACCAAGATCACAGAACCTGTTTCGAAGATGACTTGGAGCATGGCGGGGAGGGGGGGATCACAGGGCCTTCAATCCTTACCCACCACAGCTAGAAAACAGCCCCCTAGTCCCACCAGAGGCAGTGTCTGGCCAGGCTCCTTACATACATGCCAATTCCTACAGCAAACCAGGAATCCTATCCATCCACGCCATTTCAATGATTCCGTGTAAAAAAGAGATCTTTATTCTCACATGCAAATACTTACACTCCTTGGAATTTTATATGCAAATAAAAAAGGTCATTTGTATTTATGGTGATTAATTACCTTTGTTTTCTGGCCCAAACCACAAGGTAGATAATGAAGTAATTATATATTACTGTACGAGTCTGAAGTTCAGAAGTACACTAATCATGTTCAGCTTCACGGATTTTATGAGATTTCCTCCAAAGCAGCTATTACAGCAGTGAATTACAGTAGTTACAGGTTATTTAAAAACATAAAGTTTATGAAACACTGAAGCAAGTTTTCATTTAAAAGGTTCTAGATGTCCCTCAAGGTAAAAATAAAAATTCACCAAGTATCGAAGCCTCCACCTTAATGGAAGGCCACCATCTCCCCAAGTATTATTAGACTTACAGGTAACTCCAGTAATTCCACCTGTGGTTAATCAACAAGGATCTGCAAAGCACATGTGCCCAGGGACACACACATTTCATGGGCCTCCTTAGGATTCTGCAGCTTAAGTAGTTTTATGAACCAAAAAAAAAAAAAAAAAAAAAAAAAAAAATCCCTGAGTTAATCACCGCACAGACACACAAATATGGTCTCCCTCTCTCACCAACGGCAATGTGAACAATCAGTTAGACAAAAATTAGGAGGAAATGCTACAAACGAGCAATAAGGCAGATTTTGTAACATGAAACCAAACAAGCAAAAATGTATGTCCCTGAGCTATAGAAAGTGTGCAGGTGTAACTAAAGGAAACTCGAAAAGAGCTGACGGGCATGGACTGCTTCCCTTCTGAGCAGACACAACCTGGTCAGTGCCCGAAGCCTGCACTAACTTAGCAGAGAGGAAAGCACAGGCTAGCCCATGCTGTCTTCAAGAGGACTTCCAAACCCCAGCGTCTGCTGGAAAACACACTTCTCATTATGCCTGGTTCTGGTTTCTCCGCTAATTCAGTCACACATCAGCAGACAGCTTTCATTTGGGGGTTGGCAGAACAATTAGCACTCAAAAGAGAAAAAAATGACACTCAGAGGTATGGGACAGAAGTGACCTCTAGTGAAAAGGAAGAAAAGAACAGCAGTCATCCTAAGGAAAAAAATGCCTCAGAAGTTCAGAAACATCAAGAGAAACAATAGGGAAAAAAACAAACAAAAAAAAAAAAAAACGAAAAAACAAAAAGACACACCTCCAGCAGAAGAAGTAAGCTTGGGATGCCAAAAAAAGCTTCTTAGCCTCTTTGATGTACATGCTTTATTATGTGTAGCATAGCACAGCATAGCACAGCATAGCATATGAACACATGTGTGGTCTATGTGGGCTTATTAACAATAAGAGGCAGACAGTACAAATAAGAGGCCACATGGGGTGGCTTCCTTCCTATTGGAGCATATGTTTAGAGGCTGAGGAAAGGGGTAATTCCACAAGCAGGGAAGGAAGGGGAAGTAGAGGAAGATGGCCAGAGATAGGGAAACACACACAACCTACCCAGTGGTTCCGCACTCCTCGCCCTACCTGGAAGGCCTGCTCGCCAACCTTAGCGATTCTCCCTTGTGCGATGGAAACGAGGAAAGATCTGGAGTCCCAGAGATGCTTGGTCCCAGGAGCACTGGGTTTCCCTTGCCTGGGACAGTTAAACTGCACACATCAATCACTTAGAAAAGCGGCCACAGAAATGGGGGTGCAGAGAAGATGCGGACCCTTCCAACTCCGATGATTTAAGCACAGTAGGTCTAAGTCCTCCACTTAACGGAGAGTTTGGTTCCATGAATGGTATCTCTCTCGCCTCACTTAATTCTCGGGTAATTTCATATATGGGGTGTTGTCCTTCACAACCTGATGGACGGCGAGGTGCCTTCCGTCTACATGCCACACAGTCATGGTTCATTCTGAAGGAGAAGAGGGTTCCATGGAAGCGACGGGAGATGGTCTAAGTTTTCTAAAGGGTAGCAGGTTTCAGAAAGAGGAGACAGAACTTCAGAGATGAAGATAATAATGTAAGTAAAACAAAGAACATACAGGCGAGGAGAAAGGATACCAAAAATAAAAAGAAAATTAAAAAGAAAATCACACGAAAGAGTTCATATTGAATATAAGGTCAAAAGTCTTCCATCTGGTTAAGTGAATCACACGGGCAATTCTGTCCTAATAGGCTATGTGACAGAGAAAGGAAAAGCACTCACAGGAATTCTATGACTTAAAAACACATGTATACATATATATGTATGTATAACTACATTTCACTCAAGACCGGGGGCTACAAGATGAGAAATCTGCATTTTGAAATGTAAATTTAAGCTGATAAATTGGGTGGTATATATGAACCCTTTTTATATGTATTTCTCATTCTGTTGGAAAATCTTTTTACAGTTCTGCAGAACTTTCTTCAAGAAACAGCATCAGTTTTTCCTGTCTGTCTTTCCCCCAGCCCAGGGTTTCCAAACCAGAGATGCATGGGCTTAAAGAACTGTTGTACGGGCAGAGCAGGACCCAAGGTCAGTTAAATCACAAGCACCATGTGCACTTCTCCAGGGATTCGGATCTGTTTTCCTTTGATTCTTATAATAATAATAAAATAATAATAATAACTCAATGACTTAAAAATAGTTAAAACCCTTTTTAAAATGTACATACCTGTATATTGCACATCCTAGGCTATATATACACTTTCTATGTCTCTCTCTCTCTCTCTCTCTCTCTCTCTCTCTTGCACGCGCGCACGTGCGCGCACGTGTGTGCATGTGTGTTGTGTGTGTTGTGCTTAATTTAGCCTTGGCTGGCTCATGGTCCAAGGACACTAGACAACACTATATGCATATCCTATGTTGCTATTATGTCACTTCCATTTGACAGATATTTAACTGTAAATAGAAAGATAAACTGTTCATGAAAAACTAGGACGGGCTAGTTATGATTTGAAAGGTATCAGGCTCCTCTACCCCATCTTACTGTTTTCACAGCCAGTCACCAACCAGGCTCAGGCTGTTATGACTGATGCCCTCCCATTTAAAACTACACCACAGGAGAATTAATAGGCTACATTTTAGGTATCTTCCTTTTATCATGGAACAAGGTCCCAAGAAAAAAAGAATACTAAAACAGGTAAATTTTGGAGGGTGGAACCAGTAGCCAGGGGACCAAAAGGAACATGGCCCGTCAGCCCAGGGCGAGATGCCACAGGAGCCAGCAGCAAATGGACCAAAAGGAGGAGGGCCCATCAGCTGAGGGATACCACCGAAAGCAATCTCCATTCGCTACAGCCACTGCCTGAGGCCTGGCCTGCGGCTGGACAACTCTCACATGTGATGACCTCACATGCCTGCTTACTGAAGCCAAAAATAACAGCACACTGCCAACTGCAGGCAATTTTTCAAGGTAACCTGACGACCGGGACCAACAGAGAGATATTGTTAAATTAATAGCTGTCAGGTTCAAAAATACTCTGTGCATACTTTTTCAACTCCAATCTCTCAAACGATGGCACAATAACAAACTGATAAATGTGCACTAATTAAAAAAATAAGCTATTGATCAAAGCCTCTGTGTTATAAATACATGTGTGCTCTGTTAAAATGCAAACAGCAAGTTGTTTTGATATTGTCACAAGATAAATTCATGGCACAGGAGATTTATTTTGCATATCCCCCCCCCATACTTTAATTTCATCCAAGCCAGGAACAGGAAGTTTTGCATGCGGGATGACAAATCAGCTATGAGAAGTGGAATGACTAGAGACCCAGGAGCGGCAAGGTCCTGAGACTGGTGAAGGTCATTGTTATAAACTGGGACAGTTAATTTTTCTCACTCATCCAGCAGTCCATTATGGCTATGGGAAATGTTTTCAATGTAAACCATTCTTAAAACCTGTTCCGTCTTCTTCTTTACAGCGGGACCTGCACATTTTCAGACTGCTGTGTTTTCATCTTTAGCCTGCTCAGGTCATTCACAATGACACTGGATGTACACATTCTATTGGTTTCCATAAAATTTACAAGCATTGTCTTAACTCTCTATGTACTCGGAACACCAACCTTGGTTAAAAACAACAAACAACAAAAACTATGAAATCACTAAAGAAAATATCCTAGCATTTTCTTGTTCACTATAATTTTAGATTCACATCTAAGCGATCAGTAATGGGAAATCGCCTTTTCAAAACTCATATCTGGCCATAATACTTGGGTTTATTACTTGACTAGCCATTTCCAATGCATTAAATGACAAGAGAAAGCCCACAGCTGAGACCCAAAACTGCAGCCATAACTGGCAATACCTCAGGAAAAGCTCCACATGACAGTTAAAAGTTCAAAGCATCCAACCACACGCTTTCATTCAGAGACACACACTTAGGGAACGCTGTCCAAAGCAGAGGGCAGCTCAGTGATTGCAAAGATAAGGGATGTGATCCGAGTTTGCCACTCACACTGGCAATGGCTCCATGCTCGACATGTAGAGGCTGGACAATGAGAAACGCTGTTGTTGTATTTAAGCTCCTCGCAGAATCTACAGACGGGTGTTCACACAGGACCACTTTCCAAAATTAAGAAAAGTATCATGTTGAAAATGAATTCCTAGAGGCTTTCCTCACTCAGGAAAGAAGGAAACTCATGACATAGCTCAGCATTTCCCCCTTCACAGTATCATTTATTAGTATAAAAAAAATCAGTATGAATGTGAGCAGGATGAATATTTCCCAATTCTCATGCTTATTTGTAAATTGACATCTGATCACAGACACACGTATGTTGAAAGTCCTGCTATAGAAAAATCTCCAATACACCCAATACAAACAGTGTAGAAAGTAACACATTTCCTTCTATTTAGGCATATTGGAAAAAGAGAAAATGTTCCTAACTCAAGAAAGTAGGAATAATAAATATTAAAAAAAAAAAGTGCATGGAACTGAAAATATATTTCAGTTTTAACAACCAAACATAAAAACCAAATACCTCTTTTGATAAAGATCTATTGTAAATGTAACAACACTGCACTCTGTAAATGGCAACAGTAACATGCCCTGTGGTACAAAGCCAAGCCAGAGAGCTGCCAGAAACATTTCTTCTGACAACACAAACTTGTTTTTCAATCTTAGGTACCAGACCTGGGGGTACCAGAATCAAATGTGTGTCTCAACAGTGCCCTCTAGTGGACAAGCCTTAAAATGACTGTCTCCCACAGAAACTCTTTTCAATGATGCTAACATCTCCCAGAGGATGGGACCAAATTAAGGAACCAGCTGGAGAAGATTCAAAGCTAGCACCCACAGAGGATGGCTTTGCAAAGGTCATGGCAAAGGTACTCAGGGACAGACAACTTTAATAAACACTTGTCTCTCTTCTGACTGTATTCGTTTGTCCCAGCAGGCAGGTCCTTGGCTAGGCCTCCCAGACTGCTGGAGATTAGCATTTAGTCACCTAACCAATCCACTTCTCAACTGGCATTACATCAGTGCTTATTTCATACTCAACATGTTTTGAGTACTTCTGTGGGATACAAAATGAGAAGATGGTATTACAAACCTCAAATGACTAATGTGGATGAACGCACGCACGCACGCACGCACGCACGCACGCACCATAGCCAGTGAAGGGCAGAGTGCTAATTTTGACTGAAAGAAAGAAGAGCCCCAGCCCCAGCCCCTAACAACAGGAAGCGGAGCACAGAAGCAGAGCAGAGCCCAGGAAGCTGTTGAGAAGCAAGCATTTCTGGAGCGGTTTCTATCCCAGCTTCCCCTAGGTGCTGGTGTTTTGGAGTACCCTAGCACCACCACAACACAGCATCCCTCAGGGACCAAGGAGATCCATGACTACAGAGACGGAGTACATGCCAAATTCTCAGACATAATGCAGTGTTTCTTCAAGGTGCTAAAACCCAGTGGGTTTGAAATAAGAACAAGGTGAGACCGAAGTCAGTGGCAGACCCTACACCGGCTGGTCCCCAAGAAACCCTTTGGTCCCAAGGGTTCCCCACTTAATCTCAGTTGTTTCCTTTCAGACCTTCCCTGTCACCTGGCTGCTTCCTTTGAGCAATCCTATGAGTCTACCCAGGTAAACTAGAAACGGACATGATCCTTGTTTTTAAAAAGGCTTAACATTAGGTGTGGTGTTGCTCAGTGGCACAACACTTACTTCCCTAGCAAGACTGAAGACCTGGCTTCACCCCAGATCTATGAAAATCAGTAAATAAAGGCAACTTTTTAAAGTTTCCAAATTCTGAAATTCTGACCCTTGGGCCAGAAAGAACCCCTTGATGTTCCCAGCTCATACCTGCCCATCAGAGCAGAAAGGCAGGAGAAAAACAGCAACTCGCTCCTCTTCCACCCACCTCCCTAAAGATGCCACAACTCCAGCAGGTCTGAGAAAGTTCCCGCTAACATTATTCCCTAGGCGACTTCATGAGAATCCATCAACACTGCCCCAGTGACCAACTTCACATTTAAGTAGTTGCCTTGTGGTGAGAATGAAGCTCCAGCAGTTACACCCTAGACACACACACACACACACACACACACACACACACACACACACACACACACAAAAATATCGGACAACTTCAGGATGATAAAGGCCGCCTTCGGGTATTCATAACCTCACTTGTAGTATATTACCCTACACGGATCTCTCAAGGTCAAAACCCCCAACAGGAAAAGGACTGTCAACCCAGCACCACAGTGATCAGATGTCTCTGCAGATGCTAACTTAGAAGGAAATGGTGTCCCCAGACAAGGTCCCAGCTTCAATAAGCTAGTCATTCCTTCCCTAAGCAGGCAAGCAGAAATGTCAGAGAGCAGCGTAATTGGCACACTGAGAGAAAAACACAACTACTTTAGCAAGATAAAAGTAAGCACTGGTGAGGGGTTTCGGTTCTGAGGCCCGGTGGCGTTAACACAGCCACATCAGGCAGTCCCTATTAAACAACAATGGAAAGTGAAAGACACTGATTAGAATAAAAAGTGACAGGAGGGGTGGGCTCAGCCATGAACATTTAATGCATATTTATATTTCCATCAAACGGACATATTTACTATAAACACTTGAAAAACCACAGCAAAGTCATTCATTTAAATGCCAGAAAAATAGTAAAAGATGCTAATTTGACCTTAGTGGAACAGATCGGGTGTCACTGACACTCCAGGACGGCGTGAAGCAGAATCTACCAAGACGATTAATTAATGCTTACTGGATTAGGTCAAGAGTGTCGCAAACGGAGGGAGAAGAAGCAAATGGGGAAGAGAGGAGGACGAAATGGGGGTTCTTTCACGGTCAGTCTCTTGCAGTTTACCACATTTGCACCTCGGCTGTATCTAAACTCATATGGCTTGGCGACAGAGGTGGGTCTGTTGATTCCTAGGGCTTCGGTCTCTGCAGATATGTAAAGGGAACGAAGGACAGCTATCGGGATGCTTTTGAGAAGGCTAGATGGATGAATGAGCTCTAAGAATGGAATGCACCCAACAGTCTTGCGTAAATGTAAGTGAATGCACAGAAACCTCCCCGTGAGCCAACACTTCATAAACTGAAAACCTGGAGCGTCAAGAATTCCTACTGGAAAGTCCTAGGGGATTTTGACATCGTGTGATGGGGCACTTTTCAGAACAAACTGCAAAGCTCTTCTGAACTGGAATTGTGGTCACCAAGGAGGGCAAGACTGGGAACTGTGAAAACAACACAACCAACACATTCCCTGTTACAACAAGGATTGCTTAGGACGTGTAGATCTTAGTTTCAGCTTTTGTGGCCACTGCTCCTTCAACGTGACAGTGGTGCCACTCTGCCTTTCCTTACAGATGTGCGCGCTGCCTAAAAGTCAGCTTGTTTCTAGCACAGGAGGGGCCTTCCCTCACTGCCACTCTTAATCCTCAATAATCAACTGCTCGGTGACATTGCCTCCGGCTATGTATAATGCACATACACACATAAATTCACAACACAAATCCCTCAACATGACATTCTGCTCAACTCCATCGGACTCGGAAAGCCCCCTAACAAATGCTTGCCACATGATTAGAAAATCATTCAAGTCTGCAGGAAATATGGCAAGTGGGAAGAGGTGACAGTCAATTAGGAATGAGAAAGGGGAGTGGGGCCTGGTCATTAAAGTCTTTAAAGCCTTAGTGGCAAGAAGAAAATGGACCATCATTCACGCTCCATATTCCCTTTAAAACAGGTATTAATTCTACTGCGTGTGAACCACTCCAAAACACCACCGATTCCCCAGAGAATCCTGCAGAAGGGGCCCAGGAGCCAGTCTCAAAAACATGAGAACAATGTATTCAATGTATACAACTTTGTGATGTTTTCTCCATCTATAAAGCAGGGACAAAAAGCATTTTCAACAAGGAAACCTTCCCCGCTGGAGGAAGAAACATAGGGTGAAAATGACTTTTATTCTAATATAATTAGATGTTTTAATATAATATAATGTTTGTAATATAATATAATTTGGTTTTGTTGTTGCAAGTTGGAGGTGGGGGAGACCCAGGATTGTGCCCTTGGCTGGCCTTGAACACCTGGGCTGAAGACATCCTCTTGCCTCAGCCTCCTGAGGAGCTGGAAAGACAGGTGTGCACTGCCACACCCAGCTCAATACGTTCCTCAGGAAACGCTAACCACTGGCCAGGCAGTCCCAGTCACCACAGCACTAACTACCTCAGGTAGAACTACCAGCAGACACAGGGCAGGAGAGAATTCTCAAAATAGAGGCAAACACAGAACACAGAGAGAGAACGGGAACATACGTATCTTCGTTGTCACCTAAATAAACTTTAATTTTTTCACAAGTGATCACTTATCATTACTTTCCTTAATGGAAAGAATAATGGAATCAGCGGCACTATGACATGATGTATGAAGGATGCCATGTAACGAAAGAGAAGTTTGACTTACTTGTTAGCTTGTTGTGACTGAGTACCAGTTGCGTGATATGGGCCAAGGAGACTGGAAAAGAAAGAAAGAACAAAACAGTCAGGATTATTTACAGTGGCACTTCTTTGGCTTCCTGGTAGGCTGCAAAATGATTTTCAAAGATCGAGGCATCCGCCACCCAGAACTCGAGCTGGGATTCGTGCAAGCTGTTGTCTGAGCGTTAGACCAGATGAAGAAGTCATGCAATGGATGGTGCACTTAGCATGGCTAGTTGGAGCTAATGAGATTCGGGTCACAGGATTGAGCATTACCAGGATCACAGGATCAAGCCTCACATGGCAACTTGGTCAGCTGGCCTAACTTGAACCATCCCTCTCAATACGGCGCAGCTCAGAAGAAGAGGCCAAGACTGCGGAGAAACTGGAGGCCCTGCCTGTGCCAAACAAAACCTTCATATCCAACTGACATACGTAGACCAGGAGTGTAGCCCCACCCCCATCGCCCACCCGGAATTCCTCTACACATAATTACAGGGTCAGAGGTGAAACCTCTCCTGGACCTCCTCTGAGCGTAACTTAGTTGATGGGTCAAAGTACTGACCTGGAATGTGTACTGCTTGCTAGTTTCCAACCTTATGATGGAGGCTCTATCTGTGTCTCCCAAGATTACAATGGTTACCTAAGTATAGGGGAATTAAATGAGCACAACAGTTGAAAACAGAGAGAAAGGGGAGGAGGGGGAGGAACTTGCGGTGTTCCACTTTGGGTTCTAAACCTCTACAGGGTGCTCAGAAGTCTATGCATATATACATATATGTACGTATGTATGTATGTATAATAAATGTTCTTTCAATACTCTGCCTCTAAGCACATTCTTTTAATGCAGTCAACATTTTTGTTTAAAGGGATAAGAAAGAACAGTTCCCAGCTTGCTGTGGAGACAGTGAGTATGCACTGCCCCCAAGCATAACCTTTGCTATGCTTTTTAACGGTGTGTTTCCATTCCATCAGTTATAGAAGAGTTCAAAATACAATTCAAGGCCAAATCTTTCTAGTCTGGTTCACTGTTACTAAGTAGCTATAAACTGTGGGAATACTGGGGTAGGGGGTGGTCTTATATGACCATCAAAACCAAGATCATGGCTGAGTGTAATCTCAGCTCCCATCCAATAAACACTCCATTTATTTACAAGAAAGGATCCAATTTTGAATTCACAGTGCATGGCACTGCCAACCCTCTGCAGTGTCCTTTAATCTCAGATCTCCTGTCCTTGACTTCCATGGCCTTGGCTACTGAGAATTGCAGACCAAATCAGTTTTCATTATGTCCTTGCTATGGTTCAGGTGAGTTTCTGGCTTTGGGATGTGGGCATTTGGTCCAACTCATGCTTCCCCCCATAATGTACAAATTTCAGAAGAGGGCCAGCCTGATGGGTTTGCACAATCTTGGACGTGAGTCTCCAGAACTGGGAGCCAAAAGAACCTTGTTTTGATTTCCTAAGTATCCTTCATCAGGTGGCCAGACAAAGCACTTGTGGATACAGTCTCTCTGCCTGGACTCTCCCATCCATTGACCCTCATGAGTGTGGCTTACTTCTCTGGCAGGAGCATGGTACCAACGCATTCTCACTGCATCCTCCCGGCACTCTGTGTGATAATGAATGCCCTAGCACTTAGGAACTTCCTGTGACTACAGGGTTCCACCATCAATTTAGTCCTTTGTAACCAGTAAGCATGTGGGGGGGAGAAAGGGTATATGAAACTATACTCATTCCCTGTTCCTCACTCAACTTTTTATGTGATTTTCATTAAGCATTTATTAGACAGCAATGGTCAAAATCATTGAAAATGCCTCGTGGGACACCAGGGCCCGGATCTATAGCTCCAGAGTTTATGTGGCCATGACCAGTCAGTCAAACATGAAAGGTACTGAACATGCTCACCCAGGCTCTTCTGGAACTAAAATTCCTCCCTCACACACCTCTGGATGGTTTATAATCTGGAAACAAATGTGTCCTCTACAACTAAAAAGTCACCCGATACCTGTACTGGGGTCAGTACAGACTTAGACACGGGTCTTGCCTTTTCCTGCTGAGCCATATAGCCTATGCCTTTATTAAGTCCCAATGAGGAAGAGGCTCTGGGGACAAGACACGCACATCTCTGTGACAAGAACTTTCTTCTCCCACCTCTCTCAACCTGGTTCCCTCCTGCTGATCCATGCCCAGCCCCTGGGCACCAGATGCCCTCTGACTGTGTGGGTTAAGGTACACCACTCTGTAAGGTTGTCCTCTTTCCCATGCTTGCCCCACACTCCACCTTACATCATCCCTGAGTATATCTGTTCCAGTCCCATTTAATGATTTCAGAAGAACCCTTGGTGAGGAAAGAGATCAGGGCAGATCAGAACACGCCCGTGGTTTTTAAGAGGAATCATCATGGTAGCCTCAAGAACATTTGAGATCTCGGATGCTGTGGAAAACCGCACACATTTTTACTGGTAAGAGTTCAGATTTTCTTGTCTACTAGATAAAGTAGTCCTCTGTTTCAGAGGTGTGGAAGTCTGACATGACAAAAATCTCCAACAACTCCCTTGAACCAAACAAGTCTCACAGATGAATCTATAAGATTATGCTCTGCTTCGTGTTGACAGAAAATAACAAATGGCAGGGATTACAATGTGCAGGAGCCTCTCCAGCGTATACACAAGCAGACTAGCAGTCCCTTGGGTGTCCAAGCTTGGTCCGCACCTTGTATGGGTTAGATGTTTGTCTTCACACATGCATGTGTTGAAGCACTAATCCCAAAAGTATTTGGAGGTTTGGCCTTTAGCAATTAGGCCATGAGGGTGAAGCCCCCGCGAGTGGGATTGGTGCCTTTACACAAAGACACACAAGACAGATGACTTCTCTACATTCCTGCTGCCATCTCCAGCCAGTGAGGACCAGACAAGACTGTGGCCCTCTGTAAACCACAAGAGGGGATCTCAGGAGGCACCAATGTTGGCACCTGATCCATCAACATGTCAGCTTTCAGGACTGTGAAAAGTTTAAGCCACCCAATCTATAATGTATTTATTATTTTAATAACCCAAACTATGAAGAGGTACATTATGATATCAGCTGACTAACTGAGGTCAGCCATCAACACCTCCATTCCTCCTAGGGAGAGAAAAGAAAAAAGCAAGTCTTCCTTCTAGACACTTCTGAGAACTTGTACATGATCTACCCATTCACAGGCATTCTGTATCTAGGCTACCTACTTCAGGAAGGGTTAGAAATACAGCCCGTATTCCAGGCAACCACTAATTAGCAAGGAAAAAAGGGGGGGGGGATTAATACCAAGAAAGAGCAAACTAAATCTAGCAGATTAATAGCAGTCTCTCTCACTGACATCTGAATGTCACAGGAATCAATTCTGATTACAAAAGAAAATTGATAATTTTCCTATCTCCTTCTGCCTTGATTTTTCCTAAGATATCAACAAGTAACTAATTAGAAAGGAGAAAAAAATCTGTTTTTCTTAATGATGGGCGAAGTTGACAGTGACAGATTTAATTGGGAGAAGCCAACTCTTTTCAATCATTTCATCCTGTCCTTCCAAGCATCACTTAGCAGGCGAGAAGGTACCAGAGCTGAAAAGTTGAGCTGTCTCTTTAATCATAAGTTGTTGTTCCCCCTGATGGCACCACCAGAATGTATTTTTCTTTCTCACTATTGTTACAGGGCGCCAAGCCAAAGTAGGTGAGAGGGCGAGAAATTAGAGCAGGAAAGAAAAAGTTTATAAAAGAGCTTTGAGGAAAATGTTTAGGGCAACAAAAGGCTGCAGGCTGAGTCTGCAGGGAAGGCAGTTAAAGTTGGACAGGATCAAGAGAAACCCGCCAAGCCTGTGACGGGAACAGACCAAGTGACAGGGACATATTTATCCAACCAGCCACTCCCTATCACTTGGGAAAGGTGGGTTCATTGTGACTCTACTGTGACAACTGTGTGGCTGGAAGAGAAGAAAAGGCTCACCACAATAGAACGGGTTATTTCAGACTACAAAAGCACCCCGTTAAACATGCCCAAGAAGTGGAAACAGGCTGCACCCCCTGACCTGTTCCTGGTACCTCGCTGACCATAATCACACCCGGGAAAGGTTTTCTGCTGTGTTAATAATACACTCTAAGGGTGGGCTCTGCTATTCAGAAACACCACCAGAACACCGGGAACAAATTGCTAGCAAAATTCCAAAAGCAATATTCAAGTGTGATTGCCCTGGTATTTGCAGAGTCCGTATCAAAATTCAACTAAACGAATGAAAATGTGCCACAAGTTACGTGTTATGGTCCCTTCACTATTCTTCCCCCTTCAACTTCGTTAAGCAGTGTTACAGGGTTAGGTACTGTAGCGAGCTTGTGAAGTCCTGAGTGAATGTATACTCTCTGACATGCACACTGCCATGTCAAGGACCCCAGTGCCTCAGCCACATGGGAGTGGCAAAGCCTTCCCTGGGAGGGACTCAGAGGGATGGCAAAGACTTCCTCTGGTCCCAGTGGGAATGTTGGTGATGTATGCAGAAAATGTGTACCATAGCTTTCTCCCCCTGCATGTTTACAAGCTGAAGGCTGAGATTAGCTAAACCTGCCTTCTTGTTCAGCTGCATATAATAAACATGCTGCCATTTCTCTACCAGAAAGCCTAGAGCTCCCAATCCCAGGTTTTCTCTAACTGCATGCCTATTATTTCTTCATTCACTTGCCACCCCCAGCGGAGTCTCCAAAACCCAAGCGCTGCAAGAATGTAGTAGAATATGAGCTTATTCATGTAATCCTGGCTGACTCGAGAGTGGAGACGGACGGACGGACGTATCACAAATTCCAAGCCATCCTGGGCCACACAGTGAGATCCTGTATCAAAAAGGAACAGAAAGGATGCTAGCTGGATGAACGATGAAACATGAGATCAGATCAAAACAAACAGTGCGAAGCAAAGGGCTGGAAGGGATGCATCCGTGGGGAATTAGGGAGAGGCAGAGGCTGCCGGCACTGGAGGGGTAACTATTTATTTATTCTATAAGCCAGAAGAGAACGAGTAGGAAAATGCAGAGGAGTTGGTGGGATTGATAATTTCCTAAGAAAGACAATGGGGGGGGGGGGCTCATTTAGGCGCTTACTAGATATTTACTGACAGAGCACCAGCCAATAATCTCTGCTTCAGAGATTCACTTAGAGTCTCTTAGAAGTGGTACTGACTGCCCATCCTGGTTAGCCTGGGATGGTCTCAGATGACATCTGCTGTCCCAGAATGGTTGCCCAATACAGGAACACAAAGCATGCTGGTAGAAGAGGCTCACAGACTCAAGGGAAGGAAGGAGATCGGAAAGATAAGGTACGCAGAAGATGCTCCTCATTGTAAGGTGAGGGACATCAAGAGATGCTTTCAAGTAGGAGGACACTACGAACTGGAGCTGGCTCTGGAGAACATACGGAAACAGAGGCTGTGGAATCAAGCAGAGCCTGTGAGCGTGGCGCTGCAAGGTAGGGAAGGTATGGAAGCAGGTGAAGCTCTGCCAGGATTTCAATGCTGCAGATTCAGGAAAGCAAACAACTAAGAAAAAACTCCTGGAGACGGGGCTGGAGAGGTGGCTTGGTTGGCAAAGCACTTGCCGCACAAGCGTGGGGACCCGAGTTTGGAACCCTAGCACGTACATCACATGAGCCTGTCACCCTAATAGTATGGGTGGGATGGGGATAGGCAGAGCCCTAGTTCTCATCAGTCAGGGAGCCCCAGCTTTGGCAAGAGGCCCTGTCTCAACAAATAAGGTGGTGAATGATAAATGGAGACACCTGACATCAGCCTCCGTCCTCCAGGGCCACATACGTATGTCCATGCACACAATAAACACACGCATTACCCACCCACCCTCACTCACACACGCAGATAAAATCCTGGAAAAGAATCACATTTTCCAGACACATAGGAAAGCATCTATTTTTTAAACCAGGTTCTGTGTTTTTCCTTCTTCTTCAGCATAAAACAGACAACATGAGAACAACAACAACAACAACAAAATCAGCAGGGTAAAGCCACTGCACCTATGATGACACTGTAGAGTTATTTCCAAAGTAACCCCACATATCACAACCGTGTGGTGCAGTCAGAGCGGTCTCCAAGGCTTTCCACTGGGAAATTAAGAAGCCAATGATTCCTTCGGTGGCACTTCACATATGGGAGGGAAGTTCTGACTTCACAGGATGACATTTACAGCCAAAGAAAAGAATGCAAGGCTCGAAAACATGCAAAGTGGCAACAAATTCTGTCACTGATCAGAACTGGCCTTTACCCGTTTCCCAGTGAAAACTACTGTATTTTAACTTTGTTAAAATAATAGGACTTTAGCCATCAGTTCATGTTGGAGGCTGTGTGCTATATATAGCAAAAGCATCTAGGAGGCACTATTATTATCACCAGAACACAAATGGCTTACTGAATCTTGGTGGCTCTTTTGGTATAAAATGGAACATGATAGACCAATAACATACCTCCTCAGATGTTCAACATGGTCACCTGATTTTACAAGGGACACTGTTCAAATTCTGAACCATTCTATTGTGAACAGCAATATCATTTGTAGATGAGCACCGTGTTAATAGAAACCCACTCAAAGTTGTAAACTGTTCAAGAATTACTTTGAACTTTGCCTGTAAGATGATCTTAATACCTTTTTCCATTTTGGTGTCCCAGTCAGTTAGAAATTGTGACAGCCTTAAGTAACATTGATTCAAAGACACCACAAGAATGTGGGCACTGACCAGTTGTCAATACCAATGATGACCAACTTGAGTTTTGCATGTCTGTGATGTGTGATTAAAATGCCTGCCTGTGTCACCCAGCTGAAGTTATTTCACCCCTGGTAGTAGAATAGAGATTCGGCCCTTCTTAAGTATGCAGGTTCTGGCAATATATTAAAATGAAGACAGACAATAAAATGTCAGATACTGAGATATAACTCAAACATATTCACCAACACACTCAGAATCATAAAATTATTTATTTTGGATTTCACTCATAATTTACAACTTTAAACAAAATCAGTGGTATGAAAGTTTTTCTTCATTTCACAGCTAATTATTATTCAGTTTTGCAAACTGCTAAGTTTTTTTTTTAAGGTTACCATTTAATATAAAGGGTTAATCTACTCTGGTTACCTTGTCCTTCATTCAACAAGAACACAGACGACAACTGAATAAAAAATGTGCTACCTCTTTCTGCTCCAGGAGCAAGGAAAAAACATCACAATCGGGTCACTAACTGAGAGCCTTGGGTTTTCCAGGATTTCAAACAACTGGCTCGTCCAGCGTCAGAACAGAACAAGAATGGAGAGGACGGGTGGGTTCTCCTCTTCTGGAGCTGGCACATCCATCATCTCCCACTCTTGCTCATGACAGCTTCTGGCTGCTGAGCCTTCAGTCTCTGGGATTACATCACTGACCACGCCCTTTCTCTGGTTCTCAGGTCCTAGTCTGATTACACCACAATGTCTCTAACTTTCCGTCTTGTGGACGGCAGACCACGTGACTCCTCAGCCTCTACAACCTCATGAGATGGCTCTCATAATAAATCCCGTTCTAAGTCTGTACATGTCTGTATAAAACGGGCCATTTCTCTTTCTCTGGAGAGCCCTGACTAATATACAGACAAGTAGACCCATACAGAATAGAAGAGCCCATTAAAAGAGAAATGCCTAAAAAGAGTTTTAGTTAAGAAAATCTTCGAGAACCAAAGTCAACATAATCCCATATCCACCCTCCAACTTCCATTTCCTCCTTTCCTTCCTCTTCTTTTGTGTTGCTTATTTGCATCATCTAACTTTTCCTCAGCATAAACTGTTACATCTGTGTAACATAAATATGTATTTTTAGAAACTATAGTTACTTCACTAGTTAGCTCTTCTTATCAACTTGGCCCCCACTAGAGTCTCCTGGGAAGAAGGAGCCTCAGTTTAAGAAGAACCGCCTACACCAGCTGGCCTGTGGGCATCCAGTGGGGCATGTTCCTTGATTATTACCTAATGTTGGAGGACCCAGCTTCTCTTGGGCAGTGCCATCCCTAAAAAACCAGGAGGGCCTGAGCTGCATTAAAAAGGCTACATGCAGAGGAGCCAGACAGCAGGGCAGCAAGCAGCATTCCTCCAGGGTTTCAGCTTCCAGCTCCTGCCTGGAGTTCCTGCCTTGGCTTTCCTCATGATGGACTGTAGCCTGTAAGAATAATTAACCCTTTCCTGTCCTGGTTGCAGAAAAAGCTACTGGACAATTACAGAATATTGGAGCCTAAGAAATCTATATCTTGGTCATTGTGTGTTATAATCAAATGCCATGGACTAGGTAATTTAAAATACAGAAGAAAAAAAAAAGAAGCCATGGATTTGAAACAGAGAATGGGGGAGGGTACATAGGATGGCTTCCAGGGAACAAAAAAAGGGGGGGGGTGATGTAATTATAATATAATCTCAATTAAACATAATAATTTATTTCTACAATCTAGAAAGTCCATGCTCAAAGGCCTGAATCTACATAAGAATGGCTGACTGAATAATTCCAGGGCAGAAAGCAGAAGGACAAGAGAGGGGTGGGCGAAAGGACCAGAGGAACCAATCCAGTTTCATAACAACCCCTTCTCAGGGAGACTAGCACTCCTGAGATGGCATTAACTGACTCCCCAAAGACTTCAGAACCTCTTTTTAGGACCTGTTTCCCAACGTTGGAAGCTGGATGAAGGTGCTAGCACATGAAGTCTGGGGGACACACTCAAACTGCAGCAGGTTTGAAATCAGAGGACACGAGATCCCTGTACTGGTTTGTTTGTTTTTTCCCTAAGAGTCCGCAGAGCACTAGAATCAGAACTGAGACTACATCCTGGTTTCTCAATTCTTAATCTTGAGTTTATTGTTTCGAAACCGAGAAAATAATATTCACACTTGGTCGGAGTGTTCTTTATAAGATGGTAGAAAATCTTATCATAATCAAAATAGTCTAAACCTGAATGGAAAAATTCTATCTTGAAAAAAAAATATGAGAGTTACATAAAAGAACTGAACTGAAAGCAGAGAATGTAGATCCAGGCAGTGTGAATCCATGTCCTAATGCCACGAGAGCCAAGGACAATCACTAGATCCCCCAGAGCACAAATTCCTCATGTTAAAATGAAAGGCTGAATTAAAGTATTTGATTCTGTGGCAAGAATGAAAGAAAGAGAAATTAATATTTGTGCAGGACCCATGACATCAATATGCTGAATGTTTACCAAATGCTCACAACATGACAGGCACAGATCTAAGAATTTTAACTCACAATGGCCTCAAAATAACCCTATAAAGTAATGGTCACATTTCCTGCACCTATCCCAGATTCAGACAAGGAAAACGAGACCAGGAGAAGTCAAGTGACTTGCTCATGGCTGCTGGGCTCGGAGGCAGAGAGAAGCTTCTAAAGCTACCGAAAGAAGAAACTGGTTGGTTTCTAACACTATCTTCTGCCCCCAAATGTGCAACGTACAAATGCACCATGAACAGCATCCACGGTTCACTCAACCGTTTGTGGGACAAAGGATAAGAGCGAGCTCAGGTCCACCGGTGTGGCTTCTTGCTGAAGTCCATTAGACAGCATAGTGCTTCTCAGTCCCAACGGAAGCTCACAGACCAACTTGCTGCTGTTGCGTACAAGGGGGCAGAGGGTCTATCTTACCAGGTCTGATCTTGACATTTCTATTCATTGGTTGCCCTCCCTGGGCTACAGCTCTCTGCCTCTGCTTCAGCTTTCTTCTACATATCTCACTTGAACCCAGTCCATATTCCCCTGGTAGAGGCAAGCCAAGCCCCCTGCATGGACAAGGAATCAGGAGATGGAATCTGACTTTCTGATATGACAAGAGCCTTGTGGTTCTCAGAGGAGGGTCTGCAGAAGCAGAGCAATTCACAGCAGATGGACAGGAATCAGAACAAGGAACCAAGAAGTAGGAGCCAGGCAAAACCACCAGGGGCAGAACCCCAGTGACACACTTCCTCCAGCTAAGCACCAGCTGCTAAGGTTTCTACTACTTCCATAAGGAACGCCACCACCTGGAGATCAAACCCTTAAACAGATGCACCTGTAGGAGGGAGTGCACATTAGACCATAACAGTGCTCCTCATAATTGACCGAGTCCACGTGCGTCTGTATTTCCAGGCAGCAGCAGACCCTCCTCTGGTTTCTTTCGTACATGCATGTTTTCCCACAACCCTGCTACAATCCGCTCTACCTGCCTGTCCCCCTTAACACATAGAGATGTCACTCACGGTGTCCATAAGCTCCCATCAAATCCTCGGCACTTGGGTATTTGATTCTTCACCTCCTAACCGGTGCCCTGTGCAAGCCTGCACATCCAAATCTTCAAAAGAGGCTAGGGCTCAGCTTAGCGGATACAAACTCTAACGATGGCTCATGAGGAGGCTCTCAGTGCCTGCTCTGCACCAGCTATTACAACTCCACAAACGCATTAGCCTTCATCTGGGCTGAACCATACTTTTCTCATCTCCACAAAGACAAAACCAAGTACAAAGGCACAAAATGAACCATGTAATGACATCCGACCAATGTCAAGTTGAGATACTTAACGAACGAACGAACGAACGAACGAACGAACGAACGAACGAACGAACGAACGAACGAACGAACGAACGAACGAACGATGTCATGGTTTGAACATGAAATATCCCACCCGGGTTTACATGTTCAAAGACTTGGTCCCCAATGGCTGGCGCTGTTTTGGAAGGTTGTGGAACTTTAAGGAGATGGATCCTTGGGGCCAGGTTTTCCTTGACTGCCTCCCCTACTTTTCTGAGCACCACTGTGCTGTGACCAGCCTCATGATGCTCCTCCTGCTATGAACTCTCCTTCACGGTGGACTAAAACTTCTGAAATCGTGAGCCAAAACAGCTCTCCTTCCTAAAGATGTTTCTGCCGGGTACTTTAGGCACAGCAATGAAAAGTAATTAATTCAGACCACAAGGAACTTCTATTTAAAGAAAGCTCACTCCTTCAGTCAACTCTAGAGGTACTTGAAGAATCACAAAAGGAATCAATATTGAAAAGAATCTTATTTTCTCTAGAGAGTCGAAGGTTCTAGCGGGGAAAGGATGACAGTGAGCAGCAGAGTGAGAGGATTAACCACAGTTTGTCTTCCCTACCCAAACTCACCTTTTTCCCCACCTGTAGCAATGTTTCAGTGGGAGGCTGAACTACTTGGTGATGATACCAACACCCAGCTCCCTCCCCTACAGCTTCTGGTGGGTGTGAGCTTGTGGATACCTTGATTTATGGATTCCAGACCTGGGAATAAGTTGATTTCTGATGTTCTAAGAAAGCAAATTTGTGGTATTTTGTTACAGCAGCCACCAGAGTCTAATATAATTGGACTTAAAGAAAAATGTTAAAATCTCAGCATATAGGGAAAAAAAACAATGGTTTAACATATGAAATAAAATGAGATTATCATCAGGCTTTTGGACAGCAGTAACTTTTGCCCAAGAAAACAGGATAACACAGTTACAGTGTTTCAAAAAGTTGAATAAAACTGGCTTCCCAGTAAAATGGCACAGATCTGCGTTTGCCATCAACATGTAAGGACTCTAGGAATCCTGTTTTGTTGGCCTTCTAGATAAATCTCCCAGATATATAAGGTTCACATCAGAATAACTTGAGACACTGACCAAGGGACAGCAGAAGCATAACATATCCTGGGACTGCAGAGTGAATTCTTGCCAAGAGAAACTGAGGCAGGTGATCTAGGTCCCTTACAAACAGACACTCCACATCCAAAAGCTTAACAAGTTAAGACCGCCAAGGGCCAGCCACTGGCCCCAAGCTGCACACAAAGGGACCTAGAAAGAACCTGAGGTCCCTGAGTGCCAGGATGACCAGAGATGTTTACTGACTTCCGACAGCTGCCTCGGACTCCGATATATAAGAGAGCTCTGTTTTCTTCAAGCCGTCATGTATGGGTCTCTTGTGTACAGAGTGTACCCTGGACTCCAAGTGACGGATCTCACAGCAAGTAGAGAAGGGCGGAGGAAACCTCACTGCAGAGAACCTGCGCTACAGAGCAGGAGGCTGGGTGGATGAAGCCAAAGATTCCAGTGCCCAGGTCTTAGGGCAAGACTCTGACAAGGGGCCAGCACTGAAGGGGGCAGTCGGGAGGGGAGGGGTGACAGGGTGTGCAGTGAGGGGAGATGAGGTGGGACCTGCTGGGGGGGGGGTGACAGGGCCTGCTGGGGGGGTGACAGGGCCTGCTGGGGGGGTGACAGGGCCTGCTGGGGGGAGTGACAGGGCCTGCTGGGGGCATGACAGGGGCCCGCAGTAGGGGGGAAAGCCCATCAACCACCTCCTGCTTCTGCGAGATTGAAAACAAAATGAGAGTTCTGGGAAGATGGAACAACACAAGAACACATCTCAAGGGCTCTCAGTCCCCATGTTCAAACCCACACAGTAACTAGGTAGGATGGCTCGGGGGTAAGAGCGCTTGCTAACGAGCCTGAACATGTAAGTTCAGTCTGCACATTTAAGCACACACAGTGAACAGAGAGGATGGCCCAGGAGTAAAGGTGCTGGAGGCCAAACCTGATGATGACTGAAGTACAATCCCCAGAACCGACATGGTGAAAAAAGACGGCCAGGTAGTGCAGGTTGTCCTCTGAGCGCCACAGGTACACCACACCATCCATGAGCACCATCCATCACACACACACACACACACACACACACACACACACACACACACACACACACACACCACACTGACTCATACACACATGGACATGCACAAATAAATGATTCTAATAAAACAAAGAAAATTGTAATTGTAACAAAACAAAGAAAATTCAAAGTCTACAAAACTTCAGTTTACAAATTCCAAACTAGAGGAAGGTAGACAGCATCAATGATGTAAATATGGCTGTGCTGAAGGAAAGACAAACCAGGATCTCCAAACCTGAGAGCAGAGAACGCCATGAGAGCCAACCAAGCCCAGTCGGAAGTTCGGCAGACGGACAGAAGAGCCGCTGAAAGGAAGAGAGGCTGTCCATTCCAAAAGCAGGGGGGGTCCGTTAGAGCTGAGGGGTGGGGAGGGTCTAGCCCACGACCTGGAAAATGACCACCAAGGGCTTCCTATCAAGACAGAGCCTAGAACCAAGACTGGGCAAGACAGAAATCTAGAGACCCAGCAGAGGGAAGGTACAGAGGGAAGGAGGGCTCATTTATTCGTGAGCAGTTACGTTTTTGGAGACAACAGAAGGTGGGAAATTTTAATAGTAAAACTAACTTGAAATATTAAAAAAAAAAAAGGAAAATGGGAATGGAAGCAAAACCCATTCATTTATTAAAATAAAATATAGGACAGAATACAAAAATAGTATTCCTTGGGCAGGGGGTCCTGTACTGAACAGAACAGAGCACACACGCCTGCATGTAAAGCTCTCTGCTTCCCGACCCTGGGCACCATGTGATCCCTGCTTCAAGCTCCGGCCACCTGGACAGGGAGCCAGAGCAAAGTGTCTCCTTTCAGTTGCTTTTATCAGGGTATTTTAGAACAGCAACAGCCAAAGAAGCTAAGCCACTCCGGAACGCACGGAAATGACTAAAGAGTATATTCTTGTCCAAAGGACCGGAGAACTAGAGGGGGCTCCCCGCGTGAATAATCTGAGCTTGTCACAGTAACTAGGACAAGACCAGCCTGTACAGAAGCAAAACTTACTTTTCAATGCAAAACTGGAGCCACACCAGACCTTCATAGTTCTTGGTCGGTCTGGGGTATGGGCTGCACTCAACATTATTGGTTCCCCAGGTGACACTGTTATACAGCCATGTTCGGAAGCCTCCTGTATAGATCAGATGGACTTCTCAGAGAAGGGTCCGAGGTGTGAAAAGACTGCTTGGAAAGGGGCAATGTTTGAGAAAGTGCCTTGTTTGGCCTGGCTAGTGCCATTAAAAAAACCCACTATACATTAAGAGTGCTCAGTGCGGGCCAGCCATATACTTCTCAAATATTTCCGCTAGTTTGGTGATGTGCACTTTGTATTTTCAAAAGCATATGGATGCACATTCCACCACCCAGCAATTTGCTCCTTGGTATTTAACCAACAGAAGTGCATGCATATGCTCACCAAAACGTATCTCCATATGCTCACAGCAGCACTGTTTATAACAGCCCTACCTGGAGAATACCTGGGGTAGATAGCTTTGTGTTACTGTACTGATGGAACACACTCCAGAATAGGCTGGTCTGGGTTCACATTCTGGAGGTTTCAATTCCTGGCTGCTCAGCCCTGGTGGAAGTCTGACATAAGAATGGTCCCCAGGACGTATGGCCTTGTTGGAGGAAGTGTGTCATGGAGTGAGGGGTAGGGGAGGGGTGTGTGGCTCTGAAGTTTCAAAAGCCCAAGCCAGGCTCAGTCTCTCTCTGTCTGGTGCCGGTGGATGAGGATGTAACTCTCAACTACTGCCCCAGGGTCATGAATGCCGCCATTTTCCCTGCCAGGATGATAATGGACTAAGTCTCTGAAACTGTAAGCGAGTCCGCAGTTAAATGTTTTCCTTTATAAGAGTCGCTTTGGTCATGGTGTCTCTCCACAGCCATAGAACAGTGACTAAGGCAGCCTGTTGCTTTGAGGCTGGAGCAAATCTGCTGAGATCCAGGTTAGGAGATAAAAACCAAGCAGAAAGGGTTGCAGACTCAAATCCCCTTAAAGGGTATGCCATAATAACTGCCTCTCATAGAGCTTACCTGTATCTTAAAGTTTCTACCACCCCCCAAAAGCACCAGGACGGGAACTAAACCTTTGGGGGTCATTTCACATCCAAACCAAAGCACTGCTCAAATGCCCATCAGTGATGGGCTGGTTGAACAAATGGTGTCTCGGACTGACTGCATACAAATGACAACGCATACAGACATACTGACAGGCTACTGGATTAGAGAAGGACACAAGGCGCTATCCCCCACACCACCATATACACAAGAACAGGCAGCATTCATCTATGCTTCTCATCCCTGAAGGGATGGTGACTGGGAGGGGCTCCTGAGACACTGCCAATGTGTTGTCCTGTGTTGTGAACACTGGGAACACTGGAATTGTACTGCTTGCAATGCACAGAGCATGCAAAGTCCTTAATCAGGTGTTTATGACAGCATCTTTTAAGAGGCATGTGCAAATGTTTAGGGGAAAGAGTTCCGATTTCGTCAGCTCAAATGATAGGAACATGGGTAGGTCAGCATCCATGAACGCATTCCTAAATGGATAGGAAGGAAGCCACTAGCCCATCCAGGCAGGAACAGCTTGGCATCAGGCATGAAGCTCACTTGCTCAATTAGTCATTTATCTTTGTCTCCTCCATGGAATTTGTACATAACTTGTCAGAAAAGTTCGGAGGAACAAGGAAACAGAGGAAGCCAAAACTGTAGCTCCTAGATTCTGGAGGCCTGGATTCAAATCCTACCACAGACTGGCTGCTGCTTAGGCTTGCTTAACATGTTTCCCCAGCCACTAATTGGATCATCATTATCATTACATGGACGATGAGTTTAAAAAGTCATCTGTAAGAGAGTTTACACAGTGGTACATGATAAATGTGAGCATAAATGTTTTAATATACTGCAAAGCCAAGCATGGTGATACATGCCTGTAATACCAGCATCCAGAGGAAGACGCCGGAGGATCATGAGTTTGAGGGCAGCCTGGCTACATTATGAGTTACAGGCCAGCTTGTCTGTCTAGGGAAGTAACACACACACACACACATACACACACACACACCACACACACACACACACACACACACACACCCCACATACGCAATATGCATATACACATATACATATATATTTGGCATGTTATCTTCTTAACAAAGGGCACAATATGTAGAAAACAAATACATATGTTAAGTAAATATATGACCTGGCCTGAAAACTTAAACATTCAAAGCTGGAAGAGAAAATGTTTTCAGGGCTGACCAGGTGGCACTGAATAACCAGTTGGTGTGCTCTTCCCTGAGGAAGACCATTTCTCCCCTTCTCAGCATCCCTTAGTTGCCTGTAGTTTTTTTTTTTGTTTATGGATGAGGCCTCCTGGGGTTTCCTCTTCCATGTTAGCACGTTGATTGTGGTCCTTGTTCAGCTCCTATCTAAGAAGTCATACTGGTGAGACTTCATGGGTGTGGCTTCTGACATTACTAGGAGACACACTCTCACAGCAAACTCCCCATTCCTCTGGGTCTTACAATCTTCCTGCCCCCTCTTCTTTAACGATCCCTGAGCCCTAGGTTCAAGAGCTGCATTGTAGACGGTCAGCCCTGAAAGCATACATACAAGAAACATACAAACTGAGCAGGTTGTACTTCTGTATTTAGGAATATGAATACACACACGTATGTAACAATTAATGGGGGGGAAAAGGCCATAGATTTGAAAGAGAGCAAGAAGGTGTATATGGGAGAGTTTGGAGGGAGGAAAGGGAAGGAGGAAATGATGTAATTATATTATAATCTCAAAAACAGAAGAAATGATTTAAAAAGTAATAAAAATGTATTATTGTAGGAAAACTGTTGAAGCTGCCATTTATTTATAATAATTTCTGAAAAACTCAGAAGTTGTTAGGTCTCAAACTCAGGACAAATGGCTGAGGTACCTATTTAACAGATCAAAGCAGACACTGGTGGCCAGGTTCCCCCTGCATCCCTCAGAGGGTCTCACTGGCATACGCTCCCACCCTAAACTTCTCCAGGCCAGGGGCTGGGCCACCCTTCCCTATATAATCCAGCTATGTGGGTCACCTGGTCCTTCATCTATGCTCAGGCCAGGCTCTCAGCCCAGGCTGCCCCTCTTGGTCAGCAGTTGCTCTCCCCTCTCCCGCCCCTCTTCCCCTCACATGGCTCAGAGTCATGTCCACTCTCGACTCTCCCAGAAATCAAATTCCCCTTCCAACGAGACATGTGATCTGATGATACATATCACTCATTTGGCCCTGCTCAATTTTAATATTAAAAACTAGTCTGAGCCTGAAGAACACAGAGAAGCGTATGGGAACAGGAAGATCTTCAAGAGTGGTCCTCAACCTTCCTGATGCCGTTTTCCTTTAATGTGGGAGCCCATTCTCGGGTTCCTCGTGGCTTTACCCAGCAGGTCCAAATAGAGGATGATCAGGACCACGGGCCTGAGTGCAGGGGTCTGAGATGGTCTGCACTTGGCTGTGCTGGGGAAGGAGGTCTTTTGCTCCACCCCTTGGCGTCTCTATAAAAACCCTGGGCCAGAGACAGTCGGGGCCCGTTGGAATAGGTTCCAGGCCCTCTCGAGGCTATCCTTTATTTTCTATCTGTTTATCTCTGCAATATTCTTCGCTATAAATCCTTCTATCTAATATTTCCTGCTGATCGCACTCAAGAAAACTCTGGGGAACTGTGGGGGTGGTGGGTAAACGCCCCACACTTTAATACAGCTCCTCATGTGGTAGTGACCCCCAACCATAAAATCTTTTCATTGCTATTTCATAACTGTAATTTTGTTACGGTTATTAACTATAGTGTAAATATCTGTGTTTCTTGATGGTCTTAGGTGACCTCTGGTGAAAGGGTCGTCAGACTCCCAAAGGGGTCACAAAGCGCTGCTCAAAAGCTCTAAGTCATTAGGACTCACTGTCATTCTGGTGTATTCCATCAGCACATGAACCAGCATCTCCCCAGCACGGTCTTTTCTAGCACCTTGATATAGAATGCCACAAGCTAATGTGCTAAGTTGAAACGGGGGGGGGGGGGGGGGGGGGGGGGATGAGTTAAGATATACAATAGAAAAAGTTATCACACAATGAATTATTAAATAAACAATAGATCTCACACGTGGTCATCAAACTCAGTGAGGGCTGATGGGTTCTCAGGACACCCCAAAGCAAGGGAGGGTCCAGCCGGCCCTGCTCCAACGGAGATTACCCTGATTCTGTGTCTTCTCCACGCAACACTCTGTAAGGACTGTATAAACCCGGGTGGCTGAGCTGGCTGGGGGCACTAGTTTATGAGCCTAGCACGGTGTTTGAAGGAACTGTGAAACTAAACCAAGCATGGTGAGGTGGGCTTTTAATCTCAGTCTCTCAGGAGGCTGAGGCAGAGCACAGTACACGTTCATAGCCTATCTGGGTGACAGAGAAAGTCCAAGCCACCTGGGCTACTTATTGAGACCCTATCTTAAAAATAAAACATTCTGAAAGTGACTACAGCTATAGTCCAGTAGCTGAGTGACTACTCGGCATGCGGGAGGCCCCAAGTTCAATTACCAATAACCCTAATCCCTTCCCCCCAGCACACAAAAGAATATGTTTTAAGAAAGAAAGAACATAAAGCTGGTTTGGTAGGTGGAAAGATCGAAGTGTAATTGGGGCAGGGAAGAGAATATGATCAAAATATATTGTATGTAAACTTTAAAAAAAAAAAATAACCAAAAGAAAACCGAAGTTGAAAGCCTTGAAAGGTGGGTGGGCCGGCCCCATTCAGCCCCGGGAGATAAAGTATGGTGATATTTTATTTGTATTAAAATGTTATTTGTATGTTAATAAATAAAGTTGCCCAGGAGTCAGAGCTATTAGCAAGCCATAGGAAAGCAGGGCAGTGGTGGCATATGCCTGTAAACTCAGCACTTGGTAGGCAGAGCTAGGTAAGTCTCTGTGTGTTCAGGGATACAGCCAGTATTGGATACACATGCCTTAAATCTCAATACCAACCATAGAAAACCTGGAGGTCTATACAGACAGGCCATGACGAGGCGGTCATGTGGTTGGGTTTACAACCAATGAGAAGGCAGAACAGAAACACTATAAAAAGACAGACACACAGGAAGTAGCTGGTTCAGAGAGGTAGGACCACCGCAGGAGGAAGGGTAAGGTTTTAGCTCCTAGCTCTGACCTCTTGGCTTTCTTCTTTGCATTGGTTCTGTGTTTCTTATTTAATAAGATGGTTGGTTACATCTACAATAATGTGCTGTTTTCTCCGCTTTATCACCCGTCCAGGCCTGGTACGTTTTGGCAGCATATGGCTGGAAAACAACATAACACAGTACTAAAGGGAAAAGGTGCCAGCAACACTCAGATGCAAGCTTCAGTTCCACACTCACTACCTTGAGGCTATGGACTACAGAGCCACCCAGCGGTAGAAGTCTAGCAAAGATACCCTGCACCCAATTGTGTCAGGAAAGGAGCTCTCGGGGGCATTTCAGTGAGAACCTCTAATGCAGACAGTGTAGGTGGCATCATGTGCCCCAAATCCCTGCCTGAGCCTGGACCTCCAGGTCCCTGGAGTAAGACTATTTGCAGCGAGGATCTTTACAGAGTTAAGGGAGCTGGAGTGCCGTGCTTGGATGGGCGCTGATCCAAGCTGACCCCTGTCCTCAAGAGAAGAGGAGCTGGATACAGGACACCAGGAGTGTGCATGGTCAGAGGAAAGCCTGTCTGAGGACAAAGGAGGAAGACAGACATCTGTGAGCCAGGTGGACATGCCTCAGAGCAATGAACCCTGCTGATGTCATTTTGGACTTCCAATGAGAAACTGCATCTCTGTTGTTTAAGGAACCTGGTCTTTGGCATTTTGTTTATAGTAGTTCTAGAAACTTAAGAAAATAGAAGTAACATAGCATTTTTCTTTTTGACTTTTCCAACACTCTAAATCAAATCACTGTTTTCCATGATTAAACATCACCTCCTCCGCCCCCGAGACACACACACACACACACACACACACACACACACACACACACACACACGTTGAAGACTGTATTGAATCCTGTCTGTTGTGAGGAGGTTTGAAGGCACCAACACAGAAGATGTTTCAGACCACAGTCTTAACATGGGTGAGACTCCCCTCACCTGTGAGGTGACGCAGGTTATGTGCCATTAGGTGATACAAAAAAGTAAGGTGAGAGGCTTACAGAGCAACCCGGAAGGGAGCAGCAGGGCTCAAGGAAACACTGCTTCGTAGAGGCAGCTCAACACTGACCCCTACTGGTCAAACTGTAACACAGCTGGATCCTTCCTCAGCCACTGCCTCTTCTTCTGCTCTGAAAAATCGAATATAAGTCAACCTGTGCCAGTTCCCTAACCTAAATGCAGGAGGCCTTTTTCAGGCATGATACACCTCCAGCATTCTCAGTGTCTTAGTAGATCTCACATGCAGAGAACAAGGCTTTTTTTTTTCTTCAGGAAAGCATAGACGTGTGTCAAAGGTTACTGTAAGCCATTATTCACGCTGTTTCTAACACTGATTCACATTCTAACAGCTGGTATAACAGCAAAGTGGTGAGTGGCATGATGTTTTATGGGGAAATCTGCTTTATTATCCAGTACCACACTGTATAGTCTTAATACAGTAAATATTAATTTATCACTGGATAAAGATTCAATATAAAGGAAATCCCTAAGAGTAGTGCCCAGGGTGAAAATGCATTCAGTCAGCAGCTGCTACATGATACACGGTATTTTAACTAATAGTTGACAACTTGCCGAGTTTTTAAAATGCATTTGTTATTCTCAACAGAACCCGAGCCACAAACACATCACAGCTAAAGTCCCGTGGATGGCCCTCACTGTCCCCTATCTGTTCCTGGACCATCACAGCTCTGGACTTGCCAGTGTGAGGACACAGCTGTTTCTGACCATGGCACACACACACAGCTATCCGACTTCCAGGGATTTTGAACACGGTGAGGAATGGGGTAGCGAGTGCCAGGATGGTGAGAAACAGGACCAGTGAGCAAAAACAATGGATATGAACCGTTCCTTATACTTCCAAGTCATAAACATTGCTGTAAATTTTTACACAATCACAGAACAATTTTAAAAATAAGAGCTTGGGATAAGGAGATGGCTCAGTGGATAACAGCACTTGCCCCCAAGCCTGAGGACCTGAGTTCAATCCCTGGGACTCACATGGTACAGCAAACTGTCCTGTAGCATGCATGCTGCAGCGCATACACATATATACACACATATTAACAGACACACATACAAGTAAAGACATTTATAAATGTGGGACATTCACGGGACCTTAGCTATGATGTGTTTGTGGCTCAGGTTCTGTTGAGAATCACAAACGCACTTTAAAAACTTGACAAGTTTATATGCTATGTGGCAGCTACTGACTAACGCATTTTCACGCTGGGCACTACTCTTAGGGGACTCCCTGTATATATACTGGGTACATATAACGGGTAGATACAAAGTGGAATACTGGGTCCTCTGCAGGCCCTAGGAAAGAAAGACTAAATATTCTCAGTTTATACACGAGGAACCGAGGCTCAGAGCAGCCTAATGATTTGCCTACTTACTCCAGCTTGTAACTAAAAATAAATAAATAAGATTCTTAGGGCACCACCGATAGGCATGGCAGTGTATGGGGAAGCTGAAGCAGAGGGATCATAAACTCAAGTCCAGCCTGGGCTCCATAAACAAAACAAAAAGTCACTGCCAATTGGAGCCGAAGTATCACACACTTACTAGAGAAGGCCGTTACTAGTCCAGTCATACCAAAAAGGTCACATCTTCTCTTTATCTTCATTCCTTAACGAAATGAAATGTTTACAGTATTTAATGGTATATATATAATCACTTAGAACTTCTATCTTGTCCTGATGGTTGTGAATTACCCCTCTAAACACTGAGAGGAACCTCTATGGAGGGACCGAGCTGCTGCTCATCTTCCCTGATTACTGTCTACTGCAACGCCCCTAAGTCTCTTCACTAAGTCTAAAACAATCTCAAGAAAACAACCCGACTGTAAAAACGGGGTACAGAACTAAGCAGAGAATTCTCAAAGGATAAAACACAAACAGCCGAGAAACATTTAAAAGAAATATTTGAAATCCTTATCCACCAGGGAAACGTAAGTTAAAATTGCTTTGGGATTTCATCTTACATCAGTCAAAATGGCCAAGATCAATAAAACAAGTGAAGGTACATGCTTGGTAAGGACACCAAGAAAAGGGAACACTTACTCATTGCTGGTGGGAGTGCAAACTTGTACGGTCACTATGGACTATGTACATCGGTGTGGTAGCTCCACGGAAAGCTGGGGATAGATCCACCTCAAGATCCAGCTATACCACTCTTGGGCATATACCCAACAGACTCTACCCTACTACAGACATTATTTGCTCATCCATGTTCATTGCTACTCTACACATAATAGCCAGAAATAGCCTAGATGTCCATCAACTGATGAACAGATAATGAAATGTGGTACATTTACACAATGAAATACTATTCAGCTGTTTAAAAAAAGGAATTATGAAATTCCCATTTGACTGGATGGAGCTGGAAAAAAAATTCATCCCGAGTGAGGAAACCTAGAAAGATAATATTGTAAGTTTTCTCTCGTGTGTGGATGTTTGTTTTTAGGCCTTTGATATGTGAGCTGTGATTCATCTATCCACAGCGGTTAGGTACCTAGTAAGGAACTGGGGGTAGAGTTGGGTCTCCTCAGGAAAGGGAAATAGAATATATTGTTAAGGAGAGATGGGGGAGGGAGGGACTGGAGCGGGAGTATTAAGTGAGGAAGAAGATGGAAGAGAGGGGTGAGGGAAGGAATATGAGGAGGGACACTAATACTAAAGGCCATTATACTATAGAAGCTTCCTAAAATATGTACATGTATGAAAGAAAAATAAGTGGAATAACCAAAGAATGGGGGAGACACTGTCCTAACTAGAAACCTTATACCACCAGGTGAAACCTCCAGTGCCAGGAATGGGTTACATCCGAGTCTATGGCAAAGGGGCCCCATGCAAACCCACAAATATCTCAGGCTATTGGTTGCTCTCCACAAACTGATGGTCAGACCCTATCGCTGAGGAGAGCAACTGCATACCTCATCCAATATGGAGAAGTGGTGCTGGTGCCTACCTAGAGCCCTCACCCCTGCTAACTAGTGCTCATGGTACTGAAGGTACTCTGCACGCTAGCAGGGGAGAAAGGCAAACATCAGCCCAGATGCAAACAACGGTGACCTGCCTAGGGAGAGGGGCTGGCATGATGGCAGCACAAACAGCTGGACTTAAGACCCATGAGACCAAAACCATGCCTGACACGGCTTGGGTGGCCAAGAACCTGGGACTGGCTAGGCCATCGGCCTAAGGAAAAACCAAATACCAGTGTTCCGCTAGAAGAACATACAGTAAAATGACCCTAACGACACTCTGCTACACCCATCACCAGGGAAACGTCCTCTTGCAGTAGATGGGAACGAATACAGAGACCCACAACTGGACAATGTGCAGACGGTGATTTTGTAGTACTCAGTCCTCAATGTGATGTCTTCATCAAACCCCTCCCCGCAGGGCTCAGAGAGCTATGCAGAAGAGGAGGTAGATTGACTGTAAGATCCAGAGTGGATGGGTGACTCCAAGAAAACAGTGTCCTCCAGACACAACAGGACGGGCGCACACAGGAGCTCACGCAGACTGTGGCAGCGCGCATGGGGTCTGCACACGTGCAAGCCAGATGAGGTCCCAGCGCTGAAGGGAGGGAGTGGACACAGGCTCCCACTCCTAAGCAAGAAGCTACCTCCCACTTACACTTGACTACAAAGGAAGAATTCATTTTCTCCAATGGTTTCTCACTGGGTTATAGTAACCATACTTCAGAGTAGGCCCTGTCTCCAGGAGTATCTGGCCATGTCCTTATGAGTTTCTGGGTTGGTTTGTTAGTTTTGTTTTAAATGTTTATTTTTTTAGAGAGAGAGAGAAGAGACAGAGAGAGGAGTTGGGTGGGGAGGGGAAGAATAGGGGGAAAGCACAATCAGAGCACACTGTATGAAAAAAAAACTTTTCAAATACAAATTTCTTACCTAAAGGCAGTCACATTCTTCATTTCATAAACTGTTTCCCAGCACCACACTAAACACAGGAGCCCAGAAGAGACTCTTCGCCTCCCAGAGGAGGTGACACAAGAATGGAGTCACTAGACAGATAAGTCATCAGTTCTCTGGACAGCATTGACAGACAAGGGGAGGGGTCAGCAGGAGAGGGAAGGGAAATGGGCAACGCCTACAATTCTCAGATATGAAGCTGGGCCTCTTCACCAACTTACAGGAGGTGGGGAAATGAGAAATTTGAATAGATTACAGCTAAAATACGCCCAGCCTTCCAGAGTCTCACTGATACTTGCCCCAAAGATAGCCGAGATTGACAACATGCATTCTCAACAGGACCCCCAGTGCAGGTCTAACAGGCAAGCTGCAGTGGTCCTGGCTGTTTATTTTGCATGTCCCTCTAGACCAGTGGTTCTCAACCTTCCTAAGGCTGTGACCCTTTAATACAGCTCCTCATGTGGTGGTGACCCCAACCATAAAGTTATTTTCATTGCTGCTTCATAACTGTAATTTTTGCTACTGTTATAAATTATAATGTAAATATCTGAAAGGGTTGTTTGACTCCTGAAGGGTGGTGACGTACAGGTTGAGAACCACTGCTTTAGAAAGAACAAATATCCACCCCCCCCCACCCCCACTTCATGACTTACTTTTCAGAGATTTATCTGGAAAATATTTTAATCTACCTTGTGGGGGGGGGGGCAAAAATGCTTCAAGCACTTGCAAAATAAACTTGAAAATATTAAAAAGACACAAATGATTTAAATAGAAGAAATGAGCGGGGAGGGGGGGACACCCCTACAAGGTCCCTGTGAATACTGTTGGGGATCCTTGGCCTCTTGGAAGCTGATATGGGAACCCTTAAATGCAATTTTATCAAGCAGGTGAAGATAGGTGCTCTAGGGAAAGATTTCCATGGGGAAAATAAACAGCTTGTTTTGGTTTGTTTGGCTTTGGGCAGGACCACAATTGGAAACTTTAAGGAGACCATGTTAGGTAGAATTTCAGAAGATGAAATAGAACAAACCTCAAAAGAATAGAGACCCAAGTCACAAGGGTGCCAAATGATCTATGTTCTCAGAGGGAGCACACAAAACAGCAACATGGGACAGGGATGCTGAAGTCTAACTGATCTTGTTAGGTGATCGAGTTCACCTCACTGCCTCTCTGCGGACATTAGCATTCAAAATGCAGTCCCGGATTAAAACTAAACCAGTCCTATGAAGCCTGGGGAGAGAGGAGGGTAAAAGTGGGGGGGGGGGGTGCTGAGCTGATTCTCAACCAACAATGAGGATCTTGAGGTTTGGAAGATAAAGAATCTGAAACTCTAGCCAACTTCAAGCCCTTGCTCCTAAGAATGTCCCAGGGTAGGATCTGAGTGTCCCTAGTCTCTGCTCTGGCAGAAAAATGTAGAACGTATCTAACACTGACCTCCTGCTTAGAATTGTGCCTGATCAGAAGACTTTGATATCAGCTCAAAACATCTTTCAAAAACCAACCTACCTGCTGAAGATGGAGCGAGGTTAGCACAGTGCTTGCCTAGCACACCGAAAGCCTTCCATTCATTTCTCAAGTACAGGTTAAACCCGGTGTGGGGGGTTCACACCTGTAATCCCAGCACCTGGGAGATGGAAGCAGGAGGGTCCTCCTCAGCTACAAAAGAAGGGAGTTGAGGTCCAGGCCATTTTGGACTACATGAGACTCTGACTCAAAAAAGAAAAAAGGTAATTCACCTCATCTAAGGAAACAAAATGTTGTAGTGCTCATTCATACATCTCAACCTCCCAAGCAGAAATACTGGCATTTCAAATGCTTCAAATAAATACAAATCCTCTCTTCTTATCCTTGAAGCTGAATCATTAAATTATTTTTAAGAAATTAAAGCAAATGCAATAAAGAGGAAAGCTTAGGATACAAAACAATCACTCTCTGCAAGCAAGGTAATTTGTTTCCTATGTTTAATCTGGATACTAACATGCAAAAAATCACAGCGGCAGGTAAACTTCTGTAAGTAAGTATGGGAATACTTACAGGATGCTCAAAGGAACCCTGTCTTATAACACACACACTGTAAGCCGAGTGCTGCTTTAAATGTGTTTGAGGATGAACCCCAGCACTGCACACACTCTACACAAATGCTTGACCACTGAGCTCCTGTCTAGTGAGGGCTGATAGATAAAGCCAGTTTAGGAACAGGCTTCCAGTGAACACTCTAGAATCTTCTAGGTTCTTAGGAGATCTGACAGCAGGGAGTCAATATAAGCAGCCCTTCTTTAAACCAATACCACCAGAGGAGGTGAGATTTTTTTCCAAATCTCCACTGATCTTTCCAAGAAGTACCAATGTTCTTCTCCCTTAGCTTCTGGTTGGAGCAATTACAGGATGACCTTGCTTATTATCCCACAGTGTTAGGCCAGAAGCTTTTTTTTTTCAGGAAGCAAGTGGCTATCTTTTCTTCTACAGTAAGAGCCAAGGCTTCAAAGAGATAATGGAGCTGAATTTAAAGAGCTAAGCTACTTTTGCTATTTGTTAATATTACATGGAGTCTCATCTTCAGAAACAAAATAAAATGGCTCTGCCCAATTCAGACTCAACAATTCAGTCCATGGGGAAGGATGGCACAGGCAGAGAACTAGGGGATGTGCAGGGCACAGATGTGCCAGGTCCCTGCCTTCTGCTTAGCCTCTCCTTCCGCTACAGCGGTGGGACCCGAAATAAAGTTCATGATCACCACAGAATTAGGCCAAAGCTATGGGAGTGCATCTACATTGTCAACAGCCAATTCAGGGTCAAAGATCACCAAACCCATCCTTACTGCAAGAGACCAACACATATCAAGCAAATCAAGACGCGGTCGAGATGCCAAGAGTACAAAACCTATGTCAAAGCAGGACTCTATATAACGGCCACCAAATGCAAGATGTCTGCAACTCCATTTCTGTCTGGATGTATCAACATTCACCCTCCTGTGCCCCAAATGCAGATAAGAAACTCACAGAAAACTCGATTTTACTCTCTTCATGCCTAGGGAGCTCTGCACCATCTTTAAGTTCTCTGCACAGCTCCGCTCCTTGCTTCTCTGCTGTTAGATCTGCTCTGGCTCTCATGAACTCAGACTTAACCCGTCATTCTTTGCTTCACTCATCAAGCATCTTAGAGAACCTACTGTGTCCCAGACACTATTCTCAAGAACACGAGCATGAATAGTGCACAGCTTTGGTTCTCCTGGTATCTAATGAGGAAGAGAGACTGTTGGATTAAAAATAAATCAGGTAAAACCTATGTGTAATCTGTACCTTGAAGAAAGGCCACTTTCACAGAAGGACATAGAAAGAGAAGGCTTTTCATAGTCTGTGATGTCTGAGCTGACTCTTGGTAATTAGGTTAAAAGACTACAGGTGGGAAGGGGTGGGGACTGGGAAGCAACAGACTGGAGGCAGGAAGGTCTAACTGCTCAGGTCAAGCGGTGGAGCTTATTCAATAGGGTCTGGATGCTGGAATCATGAAACGGATCTGCGTAAGGTCAGAGTCAGACCCCATATGTCCCAATGAAGAATGTGGGGGCGCCACTGTCAACTGTGAACCCTATGAGGGTCGAAAACAGTGGTTCTCAACCTTTCTAACGCTTCGACCCTTTAATACAGATCCTCATCTTGTGGTAACCCCTAAGCATAAAATTGCTTCGTTGCTACTTCATAACTATAATTTTGCTACTGTTATGAATTATAATGTAAATATCTGATATGCAGGATATCTGATATGGACCCAAAGTGGTCGAGACCCAAAGGTTGAGAACCACTGGTCTAAAGTCACACTCAACCTGTAGAAGTGTTGTGTCTCACTTAGAAAGTGTTTTCAAAGCCAGAATTAGTTCCTAACATTTAAAAATTATGAAAACTTGGATTTTGTATTTTTTTTTTTAATTCTGGCAATACTGTTTCAACATTCACACATGGTGACAACTCTGGATGTGGAGAGGAGCCACCTCCTGCCAGAGGGGCACAGGCAATGGAACTCATGGTCATTCCCACTTGTGCTGAGTTTTACAGATGAGTTAACACAATAAAATAGTTATCACACAAACTCAAGGCCCAAAGCAACACCCTGATTAAACAGGACATTCGACTGGAGGCAAGATAATGAGCTTGGAGCATAAGAATGAGCAAAGCCTGACCGCAAATGGGAGAATGGCCCAGAAATAAATAAATAGTGAAGGGGAAATGTTGAAAACACTCCTGGCCCAAGAAGTCTTATTCATCGTGTAACTTTTGAGTGCCACCAGCTCATCATCCATAGAGTCAAAAGTGACTTCCAAATAAAAAACGTAAGTGGCTATTAGGGACACTGCATGGGAATTCGACCTCGCAGCGATGGAAACCACCTCAACAGCTGATAAGGAACTACAGCACACCTCCTGTGAGGCTCTCCTCTGGTTTACCGGGCTCAATCACAAACTGTGGTTGCAAACTTTCTGAGCCAGGCTCCTCACAAGTGACGTTTACAAGCAGAGGTGGGATGGAAGCCTTCTGAAACTCTCCTCCCAGGAGCTCAGTTTCTTAGCAAACTCAGCAACCATCCCGAAAACTTACACAAGCCGTTGACATCCAGCATACTGGAGATGCCCCTGTCACTCATGTCCACTTCCGGCTGGTTCTTCTCCCTGCTCTCCTCCACCAGCTTCTTCAGTGACTTAGACATGTTCTGCAGCAAAGGACAACAAAACACGTGGGCGATGGCCGGAGTGTGGAGGGTAGGGGGCGGGAGGGGGTGGGAAGGGCTGAGGCCAGGGCTGCACACTCCAGGGCTGTCTGGGGGAGAGTGGGCATCACCGCGGAGTCCTGAGTGGGAGGGCCCGGACCCCGCGCACTCACCACAGAGGGCAACAGCTGGCAGGTGTGCGTGGGAGCCCGAAAGGGGGAACTCGGGTGCCAAGGGATGCACTCGATCAGCCAAAACCAGGATCTGGGAGGAGGAACACACCCTGTCCGGGAGATCGGCGCAGGCGCACACCAAATCCGGCCAACCCCACGCCCCTCCCGGCCTGACACTTCCCAAATTAGGAGAACTGTTTCCCAGACGGGGCTCCCGGCGAGGCTCTGCCCACAGAAGAATGTGGACCCCGAGGCCGGCCAATCATACACGTTTTTAGGCTCAGAGACTCCGCCCCACGCTGAGGGACGCCCATCTTCCTCGGGTTTGAAACTTGGATTGGACCAGCGAGGTGCGTGCGTTCTAAGTTCAGCGCATGCTCAGTAGATTAGCTGAAGGACAAAGCTCTGTGGGCGGAAGCAGGGAAGTTTAGCGTGAAATGCCGGAAAAGGAGTAGGTATTAAGAATGGAGAGTAGCTTGTGGTTGAGGGGTCGGGGATTGAATCCTGGGAAATACAGAAGTAAATTATTCTCTTTCTCCTGTGTCTTTCATTGCGGCTCCTCTCCCACGGTGGACGGGGCGGGGGGCGGGGTTATTGCCCTGAATTCCTCTTCATCTGTGGCTGGTGAATGCATGAGGTCTGGATTCTGATCATGCTTCTAAAGACAATAATTCCGCCAAAAAACGTGTCCTGAAGGCGCACAGGTTTCTGTGTCTGCCTGTTTTGCCTTTGACCTGGATCTTAAACAACTGGAATCTCCCTAAGGGTTATATGCTAACAATAAATAAACCTCAACCATGTCAAAGTCCCTCCAGGAGATGAGGAGTCAGCTCCGCCTGAATCCTCCCTGCCATCATTGTCTGAGAAACTCTGACACCGTGAGTCAAAATGAATTCTCCCTCTCCTAAGGTATTTTTTCAGGTATTTTGTCTGGGTGATGTGACGGTAACTAATACAATTATGTCATTAAAATGTAAAATGAGCCAGGCGGTGGTGACGCATGCCTTTAATCCCAGGCCTCGGGAGGCAGAGGCAGGCGGATCTCTGTGAGTTCAAGGCCAGCCTGGTCTACAAAGCGAGTTCCAGGAAAGGCACAAAACTACACAAAGAAACCCTATCTCGAAAAACAAAGCAAAACAAAAACAAAATGTAAAATGAAAGTGCAATGAATCGCCTAATGAGGAGGTATTAGGGCAAGGTTTGGAAGAGTCTGAAAAATAGGCTGGAAATGGGAACCCCACCCTCTGGGTCTGTTGGTATGCTCACCAACAAGGAGGCTGTCTGAACTCAGTACTTACTTTGGGATGTGGCCCATGCAAGCCTTAAACTCACTGGGTAGCCAAGGCTGGCCTTGAACTTGTGATAGTCCTTCTGCCTCCTAAGTGGTAGGATTACAATAGTACACAGTCTCTTCATCCCGTTTAACACTATCAGATTTCCCCATGGGGGAGCAGGAGCCATTTGCTCTGTGGTTAGGAGTGCTAGCTGCTCTTGCCGAGGACTGAAATTCAGGTCCCAGCACCCACACTGGGCAGCTCACTGCAGCCTGCAACTCTAGCTATAGGGGATCAGATGTCTTCTGGTCTCCAAAGTGACCAGCACACACATGTGCGTACACACACACACACACACACACACACACACACACACACACACACGCACTACATACATACTCACATCTTCAAGAACTTTCTAGTGAGTCTGTAGCTGTACATCAACTATCGTATTTAATGAGTCCTATCTAGTCCTTTAGATATGAGACTCTTCTTCCCATGGTTACACAGATCACAACTCTGTCACTATGACTCTGTGTATGTTTTCTATAACTCATTTTTCTCATCTGTGAAGTGGGAGTGATAGTTCTTACTGTTCCAGTGAATTATATATATCACACGGGGAACTTGTTTGTGCCTGGGACAGTGCCAGGGCTGCATTAAAATTCTCTCCCTGCAACTACATGGAAGGCTTCTGAAGAAATTCTTCCTGTTAACTGGACTTTAAATGAAATCGGAAGTGTTGAGTAGTAAGACCGACATCTATGGCATTTTTTGATCTCAGACAGTCGTGGCCTATATTTCCATTGGAGTGTTTGTCAGAAGAATGCCTCCCGTCTCCACAGATCCCATTGAGTCTGTCTTTCAGTGTTTCTTCTGCTGCGATGAACACCATGACCCAAAGCAACTTCGGGAGGAGAGGGTTTATTTCATCTTAGAATTCTCGTGTCACACTTGAGCAGAGCAGGAAGTCAAGGCAGGAACCTGGAGGCAGGAACGAAGCAGATGCCATGGAGCGAGTGCTTACTGGTTTGCTCCCTATGGCTTGCTCAACCTGCTTTCTTATGCTATCCTGGCCTACCTGCCTGGCGGTACACCACCCACAGTAAGCTGGGCCCCTACATCAATCATGAATCAAAAAAATGTCCCCACAGACTTACCTATAGGGACTCTGCTGGCATCATTTTCTCCACTGAGGTTCCTCTTCCCAGATAACTCTAACTTATGCCAGATTGGCAGAAAATCAACCAGGATAGGGCCCTATGTGAGTCTGTAAACCTCTGAGAAAGGTGTCCCAGCCAAACTTAGACGCTCTGGGGAGAGACAGTGCACTTTATCTTGAATATTAAAAGGAAGCTCAACTCAGTTAGTGGGGGGAGGGGCATCAGAGAAGACTGGTTTCCTACAGTACCACCCCTGACCCCAGACTATAAGAGAATAGGTTGGATCCCAGAGGACTGAATTAGAAAGCTGCTCCTATTCTGTATTAAGCTGCTTATTGCTGGAACATGAGGTGTCAGAAGAAGGAAGGGATGCTGGTGCTGAGATCTTGTTTTCTGACCTGCCCTATCTCAGATAGGATGCTTTAAGGTCCCCATTTCTCTCAAGTGAGTAGTTTATCTATGACCTTGGGATTTTCTCAGTTCTCCAAAAAGCAGACACTTCCTTTACTCTACATTTTATTTTTTGAGCTACATTTGTATTTCCTTTGGGTTCCTTCAAGAGTCATGCAGAGTACAACTTTCCATTAACTCTAAATAAGGCTCGCTGCCACTTACCTCGTGACCATGCATTTTACATTTTGACTTTATGGGTTCCTATTTAGGGCCCAGAAGAAACGTGTGTGTGTGTGTGTGTGTGTGTGTGTGTGTGTGTGTGTGTGTGTGTGTGTGTCCTAAGCACTAGAATGCCAGTGGAAATATCAACTAATTATTTGATTGATGGCAATGAAGCTTTAGAATGAATCACTCTGGGAATGAGAAGGAAAAAAAGTCCCTTACCACTTGCTCTGAGGAGTTGACTTAGTGTAAATTTCACCAGATAAGAAAATTGAGGCTGAGCATGGTAGCACATACCTGTAATCCAACACTTGGGAAGTGGAGGCAGGAAGATTTTAGTTTGATGCTACAGAACAAGTTGAGACCCACATTAGATACATTTAAAGACTGTTAAAAAATAATGTGAAAAGGAATAAGGAAAGAAGAGGTGTGAGAGGAAAGCAGAAAAGATGAGGAGAAGGGGTGAGGAAAGATGAGAGGGAAGAGGATGCTGCAGGAGATTTGGTCACATGATGTGAACGGTGCCTTCTGGTTGGTTTAATAAAGAGCTGTACGGCCAATAGCTAGGCAGGACTTCCAAGGAGAGAGGAACTGGAGATGAATCTAGGCTCCAGAGAGATCTCATGAGACTGGGAACAAATTGGACGTACAGAATGGGAAAGAGGTAAAAGTCACGTGGCAGAATGTAGATAAATAGAGATAGGTTAATTGGAGTTATAAGAGCTAGTTGGGAACAAACCTAAGCTAAAGGCCAAGCTTTCATAATTAATGATAAGTCTCTGTGTCATTATTGGGGAGCTGGTGATTCTAAGAAAAATCTGACAAGAAAGCCTAATTCCAAAAAGATGGGGGAGAGAGGAAATGGAAGGACATGGGAGGGGGAGAGGAAGAGAGGAGAGAGGACAGGAAGGGAGGAGAGGGGAAGGAAGAGGAGGGGAGAGGAGGGCTCACATAAGAACCCAGGAAGGAGGGAACTGTGAAGCCTGCATTGTGCAGTAGGGAGATGTCAGTTGATAGAAATCTGTGGCGGTCTTCATTCTCTCCTCAGTGTGTTTAGTGTGTGTCACAGGATAGACATTCAATAAGCATTTATAAATGAATGAATTATAAACCAGAACCAGTGACTAAGAGATGGGGCTTCCCCAGAGAGAGCCAGCTTTATCTGACTTGGTGTCCACAGAACAATGGTATCTGTAAGAGTGAGTTCCACTCAGAGGGACCCACACTTCTCTCAGATGCATGCTACTATGTCCAGGAAGTGGGACTATAGAATGATGAAGACCCTGGTTGTGTTTTGCTCTCTTTGTATGGGTGAATGCATGATCTTGCTCTTTCTTCCTAAATGTGTTGCCAAGGTGCAGAATGTGAGAAAGATCACAGATGTGAGTGACATGAAAATGTCTTGAAAGCCAGATCGAGCTGATGTATATCGTCATGTATGTATCACTTTTGAATTCTGGTCTTCTTGCAATTGGTCCCTTGTTTCAGCTTGTCAAGGTCCTTTGGATGTAATGATGTTATCCATTGCTTTACCCTATTTCCAATACAGCATTTTCTATCAACTGGAGGCATAGGCATAGCTGATGGGAGCAGAGCTATGTAAGGTGATAATATTTCATTGATGGAGTTGCATGTTCTGTACAGAAACAACTTCCCAGTATCAAGTGTTAAAGTTAGATGAAGCAACACTCTCTCATTCAGTGCAGGTCTTAACGACTTCACTTGGCTTACTTAAACTGTAGTAAGTTTCCTTCTGTGAAGTCATCTGCTCTGCTGGAGGCCATGGAAAACTCCAGAAAGCACTGGGTTTTCATGCAGAAAGGAAGCTAATATGCACCTCTCTTAGCTACCCATCTGGAAAAGTAGGTGGCGACAACATGCCATGGGATGCTCTCATTCTTGACAAAGCTGCATGGTGGTACTGCAAAACTAGGGTACCCAAGGAGGTAGTTCTTATAGGAGCCATACACCCTAAGACAGCACACACAATGTCAACACACTGTGATTGAGAAATGCAATTGCCACTACTCAGGGACAAGCTAGCATATGCAAGGTTTTGTTTTGTGGGTCTGTGCATTTTTATACTTGATAATAAATAGGATTGTCTACAGCAAATGCTCTATATTCTTGGCTTAACCTGAATAGAAATATATAGAATGTGCTTCAGAACTAGAACACACTCCTTCTAAGAACATTGTTTCTTTGAGAATTTGCTTTTACTCACACCGTTTAAACAGACAGAAACAACAAACTTCTACAACCAAATAGTTATTGATTCTCATCTGTTACAGTAGTGGCTTGAAACAAGACATGAAGGGAAATAGGAAGTTGTTAAATAAAACACACATACAATAAGAACTGATGACCTGTGTGAGTTGAAGGTGTAACTGTGAGGCTAGAAGTATGACGGATGTTTCCGCTGTAGCAAGTACAATGTGTGCATATAACATGGAGGGCGGCAGGACGCCAGTGGTGTGAAGAGAGCCAAACAGCTACTGTGCAATGGAGATAAAGGGCTGATGTTTTTCTGAAAATGTAATGTGTGGTGGTTGGAGTCTGACACGCCCTCACAGGCTCCTTGGTTTAAACAGTTACTTGACCCCCCGCTAATGGTGCTGTTTAGGGAGGCTGTAGAACTTTGGTTTCTTGCTGGTGGTGCTGTTTGGGAAGGCCACAGAACCGTTGTTCCCCAGCTGATGGTGCTGCTTCCTGGTTTTCTGCAAAGTGGGTAGCTCTGTCCTTGGGTCTACTGCCTGTTCCACCGTACCCTTTTCAGTGTGATGAAAAGAAACTCTCTAAAACAGTGAGCAAAACAGACCCTTTCTTACCAAAGACATGTGAAGAAAGAAGCACCCTTAGTGTACAGAAGCATGACTGTGACAAATACCTGACAGATGCAACCTAAGTAAGAACAGTTAATGGGGACATTCCAGGACTACGGAGCCATGAATAACAGTGAGTGGGGGATGCACAGACATTCAACAGTCAGGCTAGCACAGAGTCCTGGGAATGATCAGAGGGAAGACCCAGCATGGCCGGGAATGGAAGCTGGAGAGCTCATAATAGAGAACAGTTTCAGAGGTCACAGAAAATTCTACCCCAAGCCACAGTGAAAAACCAAGTTGCAATGGGTTAAAAATGAAGACAATAGAACCGTACATGGTTTTTAGTAACGTTTACTACCTTGACTTTGACTTTTGTAGTGAAAACAATGCATATATGTGTATCACAATACAAATGTACATCAATATGCCCCAGGGTATTTTGAAGAACTTCTTAAAAGACGTCAGCTAAATGGTACATCCAGTAAGAATGGTGTGTACAGCTGAGTTGAACAAAGTTATGCTCTGTATTCAGAACACCAACTGTGAAAAATTCGTTCCATGCTGTCTCTGGTAAAGGCCACAGAAGTTCAGTTCACTGCTTGATGGCACAGACGGCCATGGGGATGAGGAAGGCAGAGTTCTGGGCAGGGTGGCATCTGACAATGCTGTGGCAGAGCAGAGTCCTGGGCTTGCACGCGGCTCTTCCAATTCAGCTGTCCCACCATAACTGGAACCCTGACAGCTGCGTTGTATACTCAGCATGAAATCTTACGAAGACTCGATTGGATGAAGCTGTGAAGTCGGCTATACTAGTATACTAAAATTGAAGGGAGAAAAGGTTAGCTTTTACATTGAACATATTTCTAGAAATGTCAGCCTATTTAAAGTATTACCTATAGAAACCTTACGGAGTTTATATTCTGTAAGTTCTGATAGTGAACCAACATATATTTCTAGAAGTAACTTGCCAATAATTAATGCATTAATTAATACAACAGAATGCTTCCAGGGACAGGAGGCTGAGAGGTGATGGGTGGGGAGGTAATGATGAAGTCCCATTGGTCTTTCGTTTCCTAGATCTCTGAACTGAGTGTGAACAGTGGCATGCATCTTTACTGCAACATAAAGCACATGCAGATCATCACACTGAAGCTAGCTGCTGGAGGAGCATATGGGACCTGACATCTTATGCTAGTGTTTTACTTTTTTTCTGTTATTCTTAGGCTTTATGTTTCAGGTTAACCTTGTGAAATTTTAAATAAATTGATGATGCCTTTCATTTAACAAGTTAAAAGAAAAAAATAATTGCGCATGGGAGGGAGTACATTTTGAAAGCACCAGCGTATCCAGTTATATCCTTGGATTTAATGTGACACTGGTCTACATGGGAGTCATCTGCCTCCTAGTGCCCCAGGTCTCCTTCAGCAACAAAGTCCAGAGTAAACTGTTCTTCCCACAGCACAGGCTGTCGACTGTGGGATCAAATGGAGCTGAATGCTTGGAAGGTACTGAAATACACAAACAGGAGCTGTACAAAGATAAAATTTATCTTATCTCTTTGATTTTATCCTGGGTATAATAGCGATAGGATGCCTACTGATCCCAAGATCAAAATTTCTCCCCAAGTAACCAACTTCCTGTGTGAAGATATAGTTAGCAAAAGGATTCCTGGAGCGCGTCAGCTGTAGTAGTGGGAAGTTAAGGAGAGCTTACTTTCTGAGCAGAGGGGCTTTGGTAAGTAATCTGGGCTGTACCCAGGTACATAGAAAGTGTACCTAATCGGTGTGGTAAGATACTAATGACAGATTAGTCAATGATTAGATAGTATAAAATATGCAGATATGTGTATATGTTCACAGGAAAGGTTCCGGTAATAATAGCATTCTCAATCTTTTAAATTTTTGATGTACTTACTGATATTTTTAAGAATAAAAGTTTACAACAAATTTTAAAAATAATTTATATATTTTTAATTCTCTAGGTTTCCAGTGATATAATGCTTGTCCAGTTTGATTGAAAGACTCGTGTAAATAAAGAGGAGAATAATTAGAAACATAATGCCCTAATTCTATAGGGTTCGGTGGTGAGTGTAATATAACATATCTGCCACCAGATAGCGCTCATGCTCCCAAAATAGAAAATCACTGACTTGAGACTTTTGTTTTTTGCATGTGCCCATACGGTTACCGTCAATGTTGAAAAATCACATGTGAAAATCTAATAATGTTTTACTCACTGTTCCACAGTATGTTCCAAAGGGCGGTGAGCTGTCGTCTGGCCCATTATAGAGAACGAGGTAGTTGTGGGCACAGTCTCCTGGAGGGTTGATATTGACAAAAGGGAACCTGATGTTGACAGGTCTTCCAGAAGGAGCAACGATGGTCCATTCACAGTGAGTGTTGTTTGAGTAGCTGCCAGGGTAGCCAGGGTTGGTTAATATACCATTGTCACTAAAAAGAGTTCCTCCGCAGCCTGCAAGGAAGGAATAGAAAAAGGTTCCATTTAGCAAACGATGAACCATCCTGCCTGCTTTCCCACACGTGCAGGCAATGGCAGGGACAGCTTTCATCTTCTTGGGGGGCAGAGAGTCTGCAAACGTCGCCAGACAATGCAGAAACCCTCCTCTTGGTCAACAGCCCCTCCAGGCCCATTCCCACGGGATATTCCTTTCTCGATGGTCTGTGACGCAGGGTGACTTCTCCCAGGACTGCTCTTTGCTAACCTCAGGCTGAGAACAAACTGGAAAGCAACACAATAGTTACCCAGAGAGTCAAGTCTCTGTCTGCATGCTTTGAGGGTGCAACAGGCTCACAAACAGGGCAGGTAACCGTGGCCAGGAAGCCAAAACCAAATCAAGTTCTGTGGCACACCCAGACTGATATTACAGCCTAGATGCTACAATAAAACTGATTTTTACCAGGCCTAAGCTGACAGTTCTAAGACCTAATCAACTTCTGAATCTAGTGTGATGCCTTTACCAGGGTCTCCTTTCTGTGGGCTCCTATGTATAATAGCGGCAGGATGCCTATCGGTCCCAGACTAAAATTTCTCCCCAAGTAACCAATTTTTTGTGCAAAGAGAATAGTCAGCCAAGTGTTTCGTGGGGCCTGAGCTGTAGTGGTGAAGAGCATGCTTCAAGTCACACTCGTTAGGCCTCAGTGTCACTTTACTTGATTTGTTCATTCATATACCAACGCTGCAGCTAGAGTAGACAAGGGGATCCAGAAGAAACAGCCCAGGGTGATTGGACAACTTGATCTTCCCACTTCATTTCCTGCTGATTTATTTTTTTCTTTGCTTTTTCTCTCTCTTTTAATTTTAATTTCTCAAGATCAGTTCTTACTATGCAGGTCAGGCTGGCCTTAGATTATGAGCACCCCACCTCAGCCTCCCCAAGTGTACGACTGCAGGCCTCTAACGCCAGCACAGCCACGACTTCCTCCTTTTATCTCCAGTTAGGGCAGTTAATTACTGAGCTGCCTTGGGGTGTAGAGACTTAGTAATGTGGGACTATTGGATGGGACCCTCTCTTATCCTTGAGCACTTAGAATATTCCTCTTATGATTTCTATTTCATAGGTTTTCAGATATGATAGACCTTTTGTAAAGGTATCCCTCCTTTCTTGAGCTAAAATGTGTTCACATGACTTATATGTCCCACTATTTAAAAAATAGGCAACCGAACGTTCAGGAAGATAGTTATCCTGAAGAAGAAATTATGATATAGGACTGCCACCAAATGACAGGAACCGGGAAGAGCGCAGCTGCTCATACATGTGCACACCATCAGGAACGTCTGTGTGCAGTCGGCTGCTCATTGTGTGCACAGCCGGCTGCTGGTACGCACACAGATGTGCTGGTACGCACACAGATGTGCTCCCGATTCGGCCTTTTGGTAATTTCATTCATTGAATTCTCAAAGAGACTTCCTTGGTGATCAAACCAGAAGGCCAGGATAAAGTTTACAGTGTTTGCCTTCTCAAGCTTTCTACATGTAAAACACAGTCCTTTATGTCATAGGAATGATAAACAATTGTAGGATTTTGAAAAATCGGTACTTTCATTGTTTAAACATCTGAATGTTTCACAGAAAATCATCAGGTGCAGATCTAACATGAAAATGGCCTTTAAATCTGAATTCCTGTTTCCTATGGACACTTCGCCTAGCCTCACAGTGAGCATCTTACCGGATGGCGAGGAGGTCCAGATAATTTCATATCCAGCGGAGGTGACGGAGCCATCGCTCTTAAACCGCAGGTACAGTTCGTTGCTCTGAGAGAAGATGGGGTTCGGCAGGAGAGCTCCACAGTGCTTGCTAAGCAGCGGTGAGCTGCTGTGGCTGCCATTTCTTACCTGTTAAAATCACTCATTAGTTATCTCAGCCATGTTATTCCTGCTTCAGTTTATCATTAGCACGCGAGACAAAGTCCAGTAAGTGTTCCGTCTGTATTTTGAGACAGTGTCTCCTCCCTAGCTCAGTCTGGCCTCAGGCTCCCATTCTTCAGGTTCCAGAATACTGGGGTGAGGCTTTACATAGCTAAGAATGAAGGGTTTTTCTGTAAACACGGGGGAAGTCACCTTCATTTGTAGAAGAAAAAACGTTAGAATTTACATCGCACACCATTTGCATTGGGGTTTAGAAAATGCCCTTTGAACTATAGCCATGGAAACATCAGGCATCCTTGTGATATACTAGCGGGTACCATGGTCCTCCAAACTCTGCTATGTGTGCTGACATTTAAAGGGATGCAAAGTGAGTTTTAAAGGGGGGTGGGGGGGCACCAGTGTTTGGACTGTTTCCGGTCATTATACTTTATTCCTGGTAGACAGTGGTTGGTGCGATATTTCCCACTGAAAAGCATACAGTGGCTGCCATGTACGAAAGTATACCAAAGCTCAGAAACAGGTCTTTTCCCATGTGGGAAAAGGAGGCTGAGGTGGGGTGCTCATAATCTAAGGCCAGCCTGACCATTTCCATTCCATGCACCTATAATATTTCTGACCCTGTGGAGTTTCTTTTCCTCCAGGCCCGGAAGAGAAACAGGAAATGAGCGGGGGGGGGGGGGGGGGGGGGAGGAGCGTGGGGCGGGGGAGTAGAAGCATCTGTAATATCTTGCTTTCTACTGTGTGTTCTCAGAGCACTCTACAGGCTTCACGTGTGAATAGTTTTAGGCAATGGTTAGCCGTGCACGGTGGAAGAGATAGGTTTAGCATCTGTGTGTTCAGAATTTGAGAAGCCACCCTCCTTCCCTTTCGGTTTCCACAGTTCAGAACCTGGCTGGCCTGTTAGCTTGAGTCACCCAGCCTCTGCAAAGGTGCAGAGGGACTCACTGGGTGAATGAGCTGGGGAGGGGCGGGGGGCTTCTTCTAGACCTAGGCAACAGTGAGTGTTTATTGTTGGTTTCTTCCGCTAAATGTTTAAACAAAATGGCTCTAGCTGGGACAGCCTGGCCCATTATCTCCAGGTTCATGGGATAGCTACCATATTTAAGTTGGAAGGCCTGACCTGCCACCCCCCAGACTCTTTGAGTTTCCTTCCCTTGGGATCCTCTTAAATCACTGCTGAGGATGAGAGACATACAGCATAGAGCTTACCACGTTCACTTTTCTAAGGAGAACGGGGTAACTCAGAGCAGAGGCATCTCTGGGGAATAGCGAGGGAGTCGGAGGTACATTTGTTCACAGTAGGGTCTGGAGCAGGGCCCTCTCTGCCAGCAATACACTATAGAGTTCTCGTGAAAGACTTCCGTTCCCACCATAGTTAATATGAACGGAACACTAGAGCTTCCTGCATACAATCCTCTTTGGAGCACCAGACTCAGATATGTTTGACAGGCCGTGTTATAGCTTCCTGTCTCTGCTAATGTAACAGGAAGTTCCTCATCCATTCTCTGGAGTGGAGGAGGATGTCTGGGTAGCATAGTTCTCATCCTCCAATGCTAAAAAGCAAGACTTCACTTCCCAGCATCCAGAGACAAATGACCAAGGCTAAGCAGGACCAATAAAAGGCAACTTGGGTTAGGGATGACTCAGAGTTAGCAGGGGAGCCCACCCCTTTCCTGTATCACGCTCTTCTTGTTCCTGCTTCGTGTTCCGTAGAAACGTTTGATTTTGAGGATGGATAAGCATGTGAATCCGAGTCTAACACCTGACTAGCACAAACAACATAGCTTCTGTGTCTTCAATTCTCCCTTCCTTCTCATCTCCTGCCATGGAAAGTATCCCATGAGGAAGACATGAGCATTCCCTGGGAATTCACTATTTGTGAAGGACACTGATTTACAACAGATTTGGTTTAATACCATATGGGGAGCTTTCCTACTTAATAAGACATCAGGAAGCTTGTGGGACCTGAACTTATGTGCAAAGACCATGTGCAGAGATACAATTCTCCCTCAGGTTGAGGACCACACATGGGGTGGGTGGGACAGGATAGTACTGGAAACAAGATAGCTGGGGATGGGCTGGGGATCTGTCAGCCTGGAAAAGGAACATCAGAAGAAAAGAGGCCCATGAGCCTGGAAGTGGCTTATCCGATGAAGCTCATACCATTCTGGAGAGCTTATGTGGAATATAAAGCTAATCAAACACGGAAATTTTAACTACCCTGATTTGATTAATATGCATTGTCCATGTGTTTGCGATATCATACTGTACCCCAACTATGTGCACTTAAAATAGTGATTAAGCTTTTATGGACCTGATCAAAGAGGCCCATAACAAAAGGAATAAATAAATCTCCGAGTCAGATGTGGAGGCTGTGGACACCTTTCAGAGCCTCTCCTACATAGCCACAAGGCCAGTCAGGAAGTTTCAGATTCAGTGCTGGCCTAACACAGGTGCTGCACCCACTTAATGCCCCTAGGAACCAATGTGTCAAGGCCTTTACACGTAAATAATGCCATCGCCACCTTGCCCTTGGCGTTCTCACTCATTCTGCAGGTTGGAACTCAGATCTAACTTCCTTGAAAAAGTCTTCTCTTCTCCCTTCCTGAATGTTGCTTCAACCAACTCTGACACTGTCATCCATACTGCACTTCCAGTACTGAAACTAGAATATGCTCAGTACACATTTATAGAATGAAAAATAATGAAAAATTAACTTAATGAAATGAAGAGAGACACATTGGATTAACATCACTATAGAAAAATTCTTAGCAGTCTTTCATCTTTTTACATCATCCATTTAAATTACTTTCATATATATATTACCTCCAAGAAATCATGCGTGCATTGTCTTGAATCTTCCAGCTGAAACCAATAGAAAAAGAGGGAGATGGTATTGTTCTGTGGGGCCCTGAGAATAATGGTGCAGTCCAGGTTATTATCATATACTTGAGGCCACCCAGGACTCTTCAGAGTACCAAATGCTTGGTTGTATTCTCTGTTGCAATCTGAGATAAAAACAATATTCATAATTAATGTGCATGCCCACATATTTGATGCTCTTTCATCTTGACAACACAGTGTTTAAAGTCTACTGAATCTGAGCAAAGTTCAGAAGCTACTGCACCCCTTGGCTGATGTTTGAGAAAACTGGGACCTGAGAGATGGTGACAATTTGAGCGATGCTGAGAACCGCATATTCACAGCTGCAGTGCTGTGCCTCACTAATGTGGAACAACCCCCATGTGAAAAGTGTGAAATGCCCGAACCCTTTGAAGAACACTCCAGCATCTTTGGAACTCTCCTGCTCACAGGGAGGGAAAGTTCAAGAGTCATTGGTGACATTTAGACCTTTTCTAGACCCAAAGACTCAATCTCCCAGATACTATCTTCATTAGGTTTCCCTTTGGTGAATTGTTAGTTCTGATACAATTCACATATTTCTTTTTACCATTTTATTTTGTAAAATAAAAACCAGAAGCAACTGTGTCTTCGAATCAAATGTTGCTTTGGTTTTAATCAAGTTCAAAACAGTCCTTACATGAAATATTCTCTGCAAGCACTTCTCGGTCACCAAAATCAAGGAACTTCTTCAAGGCACCATGGTATTTACAAAATAATTTACTAAGATATAGTGATTCCCACCATTGTGGCCACACCAAATATCACTGACCTGTGAAGTTCATATAAGTGAATAGTGTACTATGAGAGATATCTTGAAAAGCTTAGTTTTCAATTGGCTAAGTTAGGCCTGAGTCTCAGTTGAATCTTACTTCAGATGGGTTTTTTACCTTAACAACACCTGATGTATTCACAGGAGTCAGTTCCAGTAATGCCTGTCACCAAAGCTGCCTTCTCCCATTTTTAGGCTCACCTGCAATCTGATATGTGAAATACACTTGAGAGTTTGTGTTCAAAACGTCAGATCTGAAGACGACAAGTGCAGTCCTCGTTGAAGAATAAAATGCTGGCAGGGTTGTAAAGTTGGCACCGCAGAACTGAGTCACCGGTCCATTTCTCTGAAATGAAACAGAAGCCACATTGCCTGAGATTTGGTTTCAGAAGAGGGCAGCCACACCAGATAGTAAACCGTATTTAACAGGTGACTTCGGTATCCAGGGATGAAGACCAGCTCGTGTCTCCAGCGTCCAGCAGCACTCAGCATTAGCAGTGCCCCACCTTCCTCGGGGGATGAGAGGTAAGGAGCAGGGTTTCTGCAAAAGCCATGAGCAGACTCTTCCCTGCAGAAAACAAGATTGTTCCCTCTCAAGCCATATCACAGCGAAAGCATGTGTTTTGTTGGGAGCAGAGCCAGGCCGTGGGAGCTCCCTACAGGTCTCTCACCCCAGCTTCTCCCACAGTCTAGAGTCCAGTTACATTAGCCAGAGCTGGTCACACTCCTAAGAGCATCCCTTTCCCATCATCCCTGGCAGTCAGCACCTGTAATCATCTCCCCATTCTCTTCAGCAGCACTTTGGGGCCCTTGTTCCCTCTCAGTGCACAGGGCAAATGTCTAATCATTTCTACCCAGAGAAGCAAGTACCCCAAAGGCAGCACCCAGCAGCCCCTGTCACATTATGCGTATGGCTGAAATACATGCAGTCCTTGGCTCGCTCCTACACCGACCCTCAGCCCACTGCCTTCTGCATTGACCTTGTCCTAAGTTTGTCTGCTGCAAACTCTAAACTGCATTGCTAACACCCCCGCCCCCTGCAATGTTTACATCCCAAGACTTTCAACTTTGTAGTCCTACATGCATCTCAGGTCTCCAGCAGCCCCGTGAAGCCTTTCTCCACGGCTCACTGGGTGGAAGAGGCGCAGGGTGGTGGGGAGGGTTCTTCTGTGTTCCTCATTATTTCATCTATCCTCTGTGGTGGCTTGGCTCCTAGTCATTTCCTATGTCCTAGGCTTGCGCTGAGCCCCGAGAGGCTTTAAGTAGTTTTATAGACGGTGCATTAAACACCCTCACTTTGAACTTTACAGGGGTGATTCTCATTTCCACTTTCCAGGGTTGTCTACCCCAGATACAGCTGTCCACCTATACCTTCTCCAATGTTCCCACACCCACCAAATAAGCCTTTCATGACCTTCCAACTAGCTTCTCCTTCTACTCTTGGAGAACCTGAGAATTCCATTTTTCCCCCAACTCATCTATCATTTTTGTCATTTTTGTCTTTATCCCCTATTTGTCCACTGTATTCTCCTTTATTCATTCAGTTTAAGCATATTGTTAGTGATGAGAAATACATATTTCTCATGGTTGATAATACATAGTATGTTTTTACTCGTAGTAATTTTCTATATCCTAGGCTTGTTCTGAGCCTTCAGAGGCTTTGAGTATTTTTATAGACAGCGCATTAAACATCCTCACTTGTATTATTTGAGGAGGCCAGTTCAGCTGATCTTATATCTCAGTTCCCCCATACCCTTTACATGCTTTTTTTTTTTTTGTGCTCTGATGAGGAGTCTGTCCAGATTCCCCTTGTTCCAGCTTCATAAAGTGACAGGAAACTGAAAGAACCTTGACACAAAGGCTCTAGTTTCACTTGGCTCTAAGTCATCCTCGTAGGCTTCCACTGGGATATAAGAATTCTGCGCTGACAAGCACTGTGGGTGGAATGTCCCTAACCTCGCATCTCAGCCAGCCTGGAAGCGTAAGAGTAACCTGGGTCTCTAGGATCTACCCAGCACTCAGCTGGTCTCTAGCTTGTGCGTCTCTGACCCTCTCTACCAAGTCAAGCTAGACTTTTACCTCCTCCGGCAAGTTAGGGACATGTAAGAACCAGGGAACCCCAGCTTTATAATGAGGAGGGTTGAAAACTCAGAAGGTGACAGCTAGAGCTCTGTGACTGCCAGGCATTGGGCATTTGAAATGGCCTTCGGGGAGTAAACGGGTGAGCTGTTCACTCAACCACAGAGACCACCCAGATGTTTCCCAATAGTTTCAGGGTATGAGCTCAGCCCATGAGCCCTGAACTTAAACATTTTCTCTGGCCACCATGTCATTACGTTCCTCATTCCACTACCTATCAGGGACATGATCACGCTCTGGGTCTTTCACACACCAGCTGTCTTGTCATCTGTCCCCATGTGAAATGAAGACTCAGCTATTTATCTCTTTGAGCCCAAACCGCTTCTGTTCCCCCTTTTTTATTCTCTCACATTGCCATAAGTGTAACCCACTAAGCCAAATGGCCTCTTAGCTGACTTTCCTGTATTCTGTATGGATCCCTTCAGTTCACCCTGTACACACCCTGCTGGCCACAGATGTGGTTCTCCAGGTGGTGCCCATGGAGCTCTGGGATTGGTGGCAGAGCACAAGATATACTCATCAAACACTGATGAATGTGTGTTTTGCTGATGAATCAGTGTCTGGTGGTGGGGGGTTAGGGAGGTGCATTTTTATCAAGATACCCGGATGATTCTTAGACACAGGACAATTTGAAAGCCTCTTTCTCACAGGACTACATTTAAGTCTCTCAGTATTAAGGAAAGGAGGGCTTCATCTCTTGCTGAAAAAAAAAAAATACAATTCTAGAAGTAACACGGACTTTATCCAGCTGTGGATTCATTACTTGCAGTGTGTGCAGATGTTATGGCCACCATTCTGGGGTCTTTACCTGTGGTGAATCCTGAAGTTCTAAGTAGTTCTGTGAGCAGTCTTGTGAGGTTAACTGTAATTCCCATACAGTGATCTTGATCTGCTTGTGTGGAGGAGCCTCAATGACCCAAGTACAGGTGGAAAATCGTCGTCTGATGTTTGACAAATGAGGTGACGATGCATTTTGTGGGGTCAAAGTTGCAACATGTGTTCCACCACAAGGTACTGAAGAGAGGAGAGAGAAAACATGTAGATGTTTTAATTGTGTCTAATTGTATATATCATCTTAAAAATCTGGCTCTGGCCTGGCCCACAGAAATGTTTTATTATTCTTTTAAGGATTTGAGTTTATGTCCTAGTGATGCAGGGCTACAATCCCAGCTCCTTGCAAGCTTAATGCAGGAGGATGAAGTTCAAGGCTAGCTTGGCAGCTTAGTGAGACTTCGTTAAAGAAAAGCCAAAGAAGAAAAACAAATGTAGCCCACATGTGTTTAATAATCCACTAAAATTATAATTAATTTAGATATAATAACATGCATACTTGTCTGTGCCTAAGGACACATGTATTTCATAGCATGTCAAAATACTTACTGTCCACAAAGGTATATGTTGCATTAAATCCTTCTCCTTCAAAAGTTATGTCAGAGAAAAATTGAATCGTAAGGAAGTTGCCAGAAGAGATAAACGGGGCAGGTATTTGGGAACCACAAAATCTTCCACCGAAATTTGATCTTATGCTCCTGCCATCTGCTATCTGGAAGAAAAAGTAGTTTTTAGTAGTTCATTATTACTAGAGAAATTTGTTATTTTGCACTGAGGCTACCATAGGTCAGCACTAAGGATCTTTATATTGATGTTCTTTCAGACAGTCTTAATTTAGATTGATAATACTATAATGGCTTTCAGTAAAAATCCAGTATGATGCCAAACATATATTTCTCTCTTAGGAAAAGTAGTATATAATTAAAAAATATGGCCATGGACTCATCAGACCCATTACTAATATCTCTGCTGCCTGAATTCTTACTAGAGGCTCTTCCTGAAGTTTCCTGGCTAAGTAAGCTCTTGTTTCTCCTCTTTACTTTCAAGATGTCACCCAGAAGTTGCTGCTAAAATGAAGCCAGACCGGGAGCTGCCTAACAGCTTCCTACCCTCTTACGACAAAGGCCATGTCCATGATAACAGCTGTCACAGCCTAAATGGGCTCCCCTCCCACCCCAGACCTCGTGGGTCTCCTTTCTGGCTGTCTGCTTGTCTGAGCTCCTTGAGCATCCCAGGCTCAGTCAGACTTCACAGCTGTAGCATCTGCCTTCCTCTGCTGGACCACTCCTTCCTGTATCCGCAGTGTCTTTTTTATGATCCCTTCAGGTCTTGCCTCCTCTATGACCCACGGGGTTCCCAGACTTTAAGAGTATGTAAGGCATAAACAATGTTTCATCAGTACCTAGTAAATGCTTTGATTCTTCCCTACTACCCACCTGCCTTGGTAGACAATGTCATTTTTATTTATTTATTTATTTATTTATTTATTTTTTTAGAGCTGAGGATTGAACCCAGGGCATTGCACTAAATCCCCAACCCTGACAATGTCATTTATAAACAAACAAGTTGATTTGTGACAGTTCTGGAGGCTGAGAAGTCTTCAGAATTCCAGGGCTGCCTCCAATGAGGACCTTCTTATCTTCTGACATGAAAGCATCATATGAAGAGATAGCAGGAGCATGCCAGCTCTGCAGTAGCTTCCTCTTTTATGAAGTCATTCACCCCATCCTAGAAACCCCACTCTCATGACTTTATCTAACCCCAATTATATCTCAAAGCTCCCCCTATACCATAGGCATGTCGATTTGAGGTTTATGTTTCTAACACAAACTAAAGTGATATGTTCATACCACAGTATACACTTCCCTAAAATGTTCTCCCCAAGTCTTTTCCATCTCAATAACTAGCTAAAGACTAAACTTCAGTCATATCCAGCTGTTTCTCATTCCCATTACAACCATACCTGCTTCTTTCCACCTTCTAAATACATCTACATCAATGCCACATCACCCCATGCCTCCAGAACATGGTTCACAAGTCAGTTACACAGAGCACCCACGGAATTCTCCACCATGCTGCCCAGGTGTTTGGTGACCTAGATTATGCTCTTGTTCTTCCTGCAAAGCTACACCTTCACCTAATGCAGAATCTTCCCTCTTTACCACTATCTACAAGCCCTGGCCAATAAAGATGCTATCGTTCCTCTCACATTGCTCCCCACACTGCCTCTGGCATTCTCCTCCCTTGGTGGCACAGTCTCTCTTGAAGGACTGGCAACTCCCAGCCATGGAGCTTTAGCTCATAAGTCACCTCCTCAGAGAGGCCGACCCCACACACTGCTGCCCGCATCCAGTATCGTCCTGTTTTACTTTACTGTAATCAAACTGTATTTTTATTGTTTATTTGCTTTTACTGGGCTCTCTCTCTGCAAGAATATGAGTTCCACAAGTAGAGGCATGGAGCTATGCTCAGAAGTGTCTCCAGCACCAAGAACCATTTTACAAACACCCAAGGAAATAGTGATGGTTTAGATGTACCTCAAATACTTTATTAAACAAATGAAGTAGGTTTTACCTTTTACTTACATTTCAGTAATCTTAATTGCCCTTTAACCACATGTTTTGTGTTTGTGTAGCTCCAGATATGAGCCGATAATAGAACCACATCAGATCAGAGATCTTAGAGCAGTGGTTCCCTGACATTGTTCTAGAGATGGTGAGTTTCAAAATTAAAAGTTAAACTGACCACTAGATGGCACTGTCTCTCCTTTATGAATATTTCTATTCATGCGGAGAATGTAAAAGTGGAATTCTGTAATCTAAAACCCTCGATTTACATAAAAAAAGAGCTGCAAATCTAGGACAATATACTTTTTCTGATAAATCAGGTATCATTATACCCACTGCAGTCTTCATGATCATCGCAAGCTTTTTCCTTTTTTTTTTTTTTTCATGTGCCTGACTTGGCGTTGGAGTTTTTGTGTACGGAGAAGCATCAAAGCACTCTCTGTACCTTCAAAATGCTCACTGACCAGTGAGAAGGGCCCAAAGTAAATGTGAGCGTATGTGTGTCTGTGTATCTCTCTATATAAATATATTTACAAATGAGTATAGGAAAATAAAAAAAAAGAACAAAGAACGCTAAAGGTAAATATGTCAAATAGAATAGGGGAAATACATACTATAAAAGAAAGAAGTGTATTGGGTATGAGAGAAGTAGGAAAGACCACCCATTTCATGCCAAGGAGCTTGGGCCTCAATCTACAAGACCTGACATGGGTTTTCAGTAGAGACTGGTAAGTGTGAAGGGAAGTATGAGGGAGAAGCCAGGGCTGGGTAGAAGGTGCCCCGTGCAGGCATGACATTCATTCAATCACTGTTGAAGCGAGAGTCTCCCAACTGATTGGAGATCCATTTTTACAACTAGCGCCCTTCCTAGACTCCTGTGCCGTCCAACCTGACATTTTTTCTATCTCTTTTCTGTTCTCGGACAACACCAAGTCTCCACTGTGGGGGGACCCTGCACAACACCGGAGCAGGGATGGCATGGCCATGGTGCCGGGAACAATAACCCAGCCACACCTTGCTTCTAGAATCCTTTGTTTCCTGGCATTGCTGTGACAAAATGCCTATAATAATCAATAAAAAGATATACTTTGTCTCCCAGTCCCAGTCCATGCATGACTAATCTCTACAGAGACATAGTCACGGAGCTCTGTGGTCTGGGGCCTGTGCTGAGGTTAAGCATCAGGACAGAAGGACAAACTGGAGGCAGCTGCACACTGAATAGAAGCTGTGATGAAGAGAGAAAGGAGGGGATGGGGCTCAAGCATCCTCTCAAAGGGTGGTGTCCTCAGGGACCTACCTTCCTAATGATTCTGTGTCGGTAGCCATGCCTTCTTAACCGCTGGGCTTTGGTGGGACGTTCAAGACCCAGACCATCATAGTTCTTTCATCTTTATGGTATAACCTGGCTTGCACACTATAGAGCTGAGTCAACTTAGCTTTCATAGAGTGTGATTTTATTGCAATTTAAAAGGTGATATTAAGTATTGATATCAACTTGCCAAGATCTAGAATGACCTAGGGGACCAACCTCTGGGCATGTCTGTGAGGGAGTTTCTGGATTGGGTTAACTGAAATTAGAAAAACCACATCCTCAATGGGGGTGATACCAGTCTGTGACCCGGGATTCCAAACTGAATACAAGGGGAGAAAATAAGCTGAGCATCAGAATGAACCCCTGACTGTGGACATAATGTGACCAGCTGCCTCCCGTTCCTGCCCCATGGCTTCTCTGCCGTGATGAGGTGTGTCCTCAAGCGGTGAGCCTGGATAAATTGTTTCTTTTATTGCACAGGCCTCTCAATCTAGTGGAGACATCTTGAAGTTTCAAATTTCCAGCACTGTCCTTGGGTCTGCTATCTACTGGGAAAGTTGTCAGTGTGTAAAACTGCTCTCCAAAAAATGGAAAATAAGAGTAGCCCTGAAGAGCTCTTATTTGTAATAAATAAATAAATATCCATTAGGATTTCATTTTGAAGATAGCAACAACAATTCCTTTTGTTCAGGCACCTTGCCTAGCTGCTATTCCTGTCATAGTGACTTCAGGAATTTCATATGATCACAAGTTCTTATATATCACCAAGTCACGCTCGCAGAAATAGCTCTTGAAAATCAAGTCAACCAATTTACCTCCTTGCAGGACCTAAGATACCTTTCATGAGTTAAGTTTCTACTCTTTATATGAATTGCTTTTTAAATATTTGTTAATTTGTGTGTGTGTGTGTGTGTGTGTGTGTGTGTGTGTGTGTTATGTATGCATACAAGTATAGGTGCATGTATGCCGCAGCATGCCAAGAACCACTTTTCACTATGAGTTCAGGGTTATGAAGCAAGTGCTTTTACCTGTTCAGGCACCTTGCCTACCCCTATTTTCAGTATTTTGAAAAAAAGGAAATTAAAAAATCTCTATGCCTACTTGGAAATAACCCAAGGGGGAAATGGAAATAAATGGATTAATGAATTATTATATGACACAATGGGCAACACTCTAACAAACATCGTTTTTGTTCTCAAAATAGCCTTGCAAAGTAGCTACTATTGTATGGCCATTTTAAATTAAATAAAGTGATTAGGAATCAGGTTGATCAAGAATTTAGTCAGGGAGCAAAACTGGGTTTGAGTCAACCTACTATCTGCCTTTAAATCCTATTACTTTTCGATAACCCGGGCATGCTGGTTTTAAATAACATCTTAAGCTGTTCTGGCTACTTGGTCTCATTTTAGAGAAGGATTGAGCTTGAATTGACATACGTCATCCCACACTTTGTTATCTCTCGTTCCCCATGAACTCCCTTGGATCGACCGGCTTCTATCCCAATGTCTTATTAAAATGGTTCTCATCCCGTAGAATAACTTTCTTCGTCATAGCCTTTCTTGGCCTGTGACCTGCCGCTTAACGGCACTGTCCACCCACACATCCTAGGGAAAAGCATCTTCCCTGGAGGTCAGTGCATCACACTGCTGCTGGCTGAATCAGCCTTTCTCACTCATCTGTTTCCTTCCCGTTGTCTTCTGTGCTCCCCCTGCATCCCTGGGTACCGTCCCTAGAGCTGAATGGGAGCCTGGCTGTCTAGCTTCACGCTGTCTACGGAAGTGTGATTCTTTGAACTCCTTAGGAAGCTTTAGACCAATTAAAGGGTCATTTTCTTTTGCACTTCAGATGTCATTTATATTAGGAACTGTCAAATCCCTTTGAGTATCTCACTCCATACGCCCAATCTTCCCATAGATCACTTCCTAACAAGGCACTGAACAAGACAGAACTGAATCCTGAAGTGAATGTTAGAAGTCACTTGAAGTTTGAGGCATGATTATCAAACATGAACTTGAACAGGAAACCAGCATCTGTAGTATGTACTGAAGCCACTGTGAGCAACAGTGGTCCCATTTTGAAGACGTCTAGATAATAAGCTGGAACACACTATTTTAGAGTCGGCTCTTCCAGTGCAGCAGTCTTACCTGCACATAATCATAGTTGCAGGTTCCTTGCCGTGTTGCTGCCTCCAGAGAAAACTTACTGAAGGTGAGATTAATGAGTTTGTTTTCAGGGGCAATTATGTACCATATGCAGTTTAGACCTTGGTCATACTTTCCATTTGAGTCAGAATCAGGAGAGACAAAGGTACTGTTGTCATCTGTCAGGTATCCCCCACATCCTTGCTGTGCTCCTGTTAAAACAAAGACACATCACCGTGCAGATGAACAAAATGATCTTAACTTTCACGTGGAAGGTTTTTGAAAAGGGGAGGTGCCGATGGCCATATCAGAGAAACAGCAGGTAGCAACTGAAGTGCAATGTGTCAGCCCACCAGGAGGCAACTCCCTGATGGGTGAATCTTCCATAGTCAAGGCCCTGAGACCTTTACATGTTTGCTTCTGCTGTCTTCCTCTGGCATCTGGCATGGCATGAACGGCTGTGGGGAGATCCCCACTGCCTGTAATATAGTTTGTTTATCTCCTGGAAACATCCCATTCTTCTGGGCATTTTTACCTATGGATTATTATGAAGATGATTCCCCCCTAAATTATACTGTCTAATTGATAATAATAATAATAATAATAATAATAATGTTAGCTTACACAGATTTTTGATGAATAAAAACACAAAGAAATGTTACAGAGCTAGGGCCTGTGAGTTTCATTTAAGGAGTTCCATTAGATCACAGCTCAGGTTAATGATTAAGAAAAACAATTGAGTCCCAGGAGCCAGACCGGCTCAAATTCCTTTAATCTTGATGCTGAAAGACCCAGTCACAGGTTTTGGTGTGCATTATTAGCTGAAACAAAGCTTTGATATAACTTCAGGTTAGATAAGATGCTTTGATAATAGCTTTAAAATGAAAAACCCCAGAAAACAATCTAAAGTTCACAAGGACACATAGCTGAGTTATAGACTCATTAGATTAGGGTCAAAAATACAAAGCAGCCCAATTGCTGCTAGCTGATGTACTTTCCTTACTAGGCTTGGTTTATAATCAAAGGTGATTAATTCCTTGTACCCATTCCCGCCCTCAATCTCTTGATATAAGAAACTGTTGATGAATGGGTAAGTACACTAAAGATTCAAAGTACAAGTGACTGATGGTTTTTATGTATAAAAGTTTAGGTTTATGATTTCTTTAAGATTCCTTATAAGATTACCTTTCAAGATAAATGATACAATGATTGATTCTTTCTTCGTAACTGCAATATGCAGTCTGCCAACAAAAGAGTTGGCTAAGAAAAAACACTTTCTGCTTGCTCGTGTTCTGTTAATCTATAACAAATTACTTAGATGTAATGTATGTGGGTTATTGGAGTGACTTTGTTTTTAATCATGTAAGGGAGATGAAAAACATGTTTTTACCTGTATTCATTATAATCATTCACTTGAAAAATGGGATGTAACCACTTTGTAATTTCTATATTGCCTGAAAAACTTTGTTGGTGTATATAAGCTATAGAAAAAAAGGTATACAGAAGACAAACAGAGAAGAATAGAGAATAAAGAAGGAAAACATCAAGGGAGTATGTGTCTTTTTCCCTAACCCCCTCAGACAGAAAAGTCTAGTACACGCCAACACTGTGGATTTCCCTTTGAAGTCCTGTGCTACTCAAAGGGAGGCTGGACTCCCAGGCAGCAATAGGGAGGTTACATTCTCTACCACATATCTGTGAACACTATCAAAAGGTTTCCAAACACTGGCAGGCATGTTCATGGGTTCCTCAAATTTTCTTGGTTCCTTGCTTATTGTGGTCATTTGAAAGAAAATGCACCCCCGCCAAAGGGAGTAGCACTATTAGGAGGTGTGGCCTTGCTGGAGGAAGTGTGTCACTGTGGTGGCGGGCTTTGAGGCCTCATATATGCTCAAGCCAGGCCCAGTGAAACAGACCACTTCCTGTTGCCTGCAAGTCAAGATATAGGACATTCAGCTACTTCTCCAGCACCATGTCTGCCTGCACATCACCATGTCCCACCATGATGATAATGGACTAAACCTCTGAAAATGTAAGCCACCCCAGTTAAATGTTTTTCCTTTGTAAAAGCTGACATGATCATGGATGCTCTTCACAGCAATAGAAACCCTAACTAAGACACTTGCTTTCTTTTTATTCCCATCGCCCACTGGAGTCGCCTCCTTTTCAGCATGTATAGATACCTGAGAGCAAGTAATCATATTGAAGTGCAGGCATGTGCCTCTTTAAAACTATTCATGTGATTTATTTGAGTTTTTTTTCAACATTGAAATACTCGATTTTGTGAAAATTGAGTATTTTGCATAATAAAGCTGGTGGAAAATGTGCACACGTCTGACTTTTATGTTCTACTTTTGTGAACACTGCCAAAACTAGAAATTGAATTTATGAAGATTTACCCAATACCTCTAAGAAAATTACCTCCCAACCAGGTTTTCATTTAAATAGTCTCACAGAAAGAGGCTGTGAGGAGGCAATTAGCTCTGTAGTCTAGTTTACATTAAACTACATTATCTGTACTTTTTACTTTTCCAGAATTAAGTCATGAGACTGAAGAATGAAAGAACTTCATTAGAGAAAAACTGTCTACATTGAAATTCAACAATTAGTGATACATAACCAAATTACAGAATACAGAGTACTCTAATGATGCCCCCATGCCTACTGTGGGAAAAAGTAGAAACAAAATCCCCTGGATTTAGGTTCTGTCGACTCCACAGCCTAGGTTTATCAGAAATGACAGAGGAAGAACATACAATGAAGAAAAGCTTACTCATGATTTCTAAAGAAAGAGTTAGGTTGAATTAAGCTCAAAGTAGTCACGGTAAAAATAACATTAAATTAGTGTTCAAATTAATGTTCTACAACTTGCATAAGTCACAAACACAGTCAATTTCCTCTGTCGTTGGCTTTCCATTTGTTTCATTCCAGTTATTTCTCTACTTGCAGTGAAAAGATTACCTTCCATATTAGGGGGCATTAAGATGATATCTCTCCTCAGCTCCAACCACGAAGTACAGAGGGTGTACGGAGGGGCTTTCAGCACCTCACAGCCCGTGGCAGGCCAGGCTGCCCTGTCCACGGCTTCTGACTCGGGTAAAACTAGAGTGTTTGCACAGCCAGGTATTCCCTGGAATTGAAAACCTTCCAAAGGCCTGATCCCTAATATGGCCACATCTAGTATACAGGTCAAAATGAATGTAAAACGTAAGTACTGCATATAGCCACACTGTGTGCTGCTGTTGGGTCAGCTCATGAAACGTGACTGCAAAAGACAGAAAGAACTGGAGCTTGAGCAGCTTTTAGTCTGTCATGGGCTGTTACACAAGGAACCCAATTAAGCTAATTGGGTTGCATAGCAGGGAGGAACAATTACATTATTAATGAAATGGAAAATGTATGTTTATTTTAATATTTCCTTAGTATTCAAGGAGGTAACTTAGGATTGAAGGCCATTAGAAGTAATAACATAAATAGCAATGATACTGCGAAGAGAATGATAGATGCCCTAAAAGGGAAAGGATAAAATTTTAATCTTGTAAGAAGTCATCAACTAGTTACTGTGAGGATATAGAATGCTCCAGTACAATATTAAACTCGGGCCTTAAGGATGCATAGAATAAGAACATGTAAGAATAGGACTGAGATCATGTAGTTCAGGCTGAATGAAGCTCACCATCCAATGTTAAATGAACAGTATGTGTAGGAAGGCACAATTTTGTTCTGAAAACCATGAGGCAAATAAAGGATCACACCAAGGCTCAAGACTAGGTCATGAAAAGCTTTTGATTTTATCCTACGGATGCTGGGGATCCACTTGAAAGCCTTTTTTTGTAAGATTTATTTTTATTCTTACTTATTGTATGTGTGAGCAAATGTTACACATGTATGAGAGCCTGTCAAGACCAAAAGAGTGCATAGTTAGATTTCTTGGCTTTGTGAACTGCCCTTCGTGGGTGTTGTGAATGAGCTTGAATCCTCTGGACAAGTAGTAATTGTTAAACTTTTAAGGCTTCTACAGCTCCTTGAAAGGCTTTTTGATCAGAAAAATAGTAGTATCATTTTATCTGGAATTACATCTGGTAGTAGCCTCTTACATATAAGGAGAAGAAGTTCACTAGAGGAGGTGATGCCAGCAGAGAGATGGTTGCTGCAGTATACATCTGGATTGGCAAGAGGCAGTGAAGAGTTGGAACTTAATATACATTACACCATTAATATATCAGCTTCAAAAATGAAATGCTACTTTTAAAAAGTTAACCTATAGATTTTATCACTATTTGCATGTTAGTTATTGCTAACAAGTTAATAAGGGGAAAACGATCAGATGACTCTTCTCACTCAAAGTGAATGGCATTATGCACACTTACTACTCAGTAGCAGCAATACCACTAATAAAAGTGATGCCATAAGGTAGATAGGCCTCGAATGGAGACGAGCAAGCAATATCTGCACTCCCATAAATGAATAAAAAAATGCTTCAGTTATAAGCAACTGACATCTGACTGGCTACACAGTATCACTGTAGTAATAGCAAACACACAGACACAGACAGACAGACAGACAGACAGACACACACACACACACACAGAGAGAGAGAGAGAGAGAGAGAGAGAGAGAGAGAGAGAGATCTTGTCTGAGTTATCAAACTATTACAGAGAACCCAATTTACCCAATTTATAAAATACAGAGAACAAATAAGATGGAAAACTAACATTACTTAATATTAATCAATATTATCAGTTAGATAACCCTGGCCAAAGTAGCCAAGTAACTATAAGAAAAATGATATTATATGGGTGAATAGAAGTTTACAGTGCTCTGGAAATGATAATTACAGAGAATGCCCCATTTTAGTATTTAAACATAGTCAGCTTCTCCACACTTCAGACCTCCTAAGGTAGATGGGAACACAAGTGTGCATATCTTTGGGGGGATGTAAACAGCAGTCTTAACAAAATGAGGATGCCTTTGTAGGTTTCCCCATCATGATCGTGATGCCCCTTGCTCATAGACTCTCTCTTCTCTCTCTTAGACTGAACTCCTGGAGCTCGGCCTGGTGCTTGGCTGTGGATCTCTGCATCTGCTTCCATCAGTTACTGAATGAAGGCTCTATGATGACAGGATATTCACTGATCTGATTACTGGGGTAAGCCAGTTCAGGGGAACTCATGAACTTGAGACCAACAGCTGTGGAACCTCCACGGAACTGGGCTAGGCCTTCTGCATAGGTTAGACAGTTGTGTAGCTTGATCTGCTTAAGGGGCCCCCTGGCAGTAGGATCAGGATCCATCCCTAGTGCATGAGCGGGCTTTTTGGAGCCCACTACCTATGGTGGGACACCTTAAACAGCCTTGATGCAGAGGGAGGGGCTTGGACCTGCCTCTACTGAAGGCATCAGGCTCTGCTGACTCCCCAGGGGAGGCCATACCTTGTTGGAAGAGGGAATGATGGGAGAAGTCTGGAGGGGAGGGAGGAGGGAAGAGAGGGGAATCTGTAGTTGGTAGGTAAAATGAATAAAAAATTTCTGAATAAAAAATAAATAACAATAAACAAAACAAAATGAGGATACAATGTCAAAAAGTTCCATGGCCACATTGCTGTGTCCAAATATCTATAGTAGCAAGATATAATAGGATCTGTGACTATGGAAGAGTCCCATATACTAAAATATCTGTATTTTCTGTATTGGTATTTTGAAGTTTCTTTTCTTCTGGTAAAGACATCATAACATGTTCTGCTTCGACATCACAAATCCATCATTTTTTCCATTACCACACATTCTTCTACCATTTAGAAAGTGCTTAGGCACCGGCACCTGCTTTAGCAGTCAGACTGTCAGAGACACTCGGATGACACACCCTGGACCCAAGAACAAATGTCACTATAGCAGTCTTCTGTACGTTGGAAACATTTAGCTCAAGAGAGCTATTTCCTCAGAGAAAGAAAATGTGCAGGGGCTGGGGGGGGGGGCGGGGCGGGGCGGGGGTAACCCTACTGGAGATATAAACCCACATTCAGCAGAGCGATCCCAGCCAGATCTACTTAATTAACTCAGTAACTGAATCCTGAATGACTAAACTTCAGAGTGCAGCATAAGGCAGCATCAGTGTGAAAAGAGAAGAAATAGCTGCCGTATCTCGGAGAAACATCTTAGAGGCTGCAGTGGAGGGAGACGACTTTATTAAGAAGTTATTTCGAGGACTGCCATTTTTGTGACTGACACTTTAATGAGGTCTTTGGGATGGTATCTCTCTGTTTCTGGACTCTTGCTGCTCTAGAGGTTCGTGGTCAGGTGCACTTCAGATAATGATCACCCTGACTTCAGCACAGTCCTGCTTTCCAGCACCAGCTGTGGCTGGAGGTGGCAGCCCAAGAGTGCTGGAAGCATGACACAAATGCATCTAAGAATCGGTGCCCTAGCAAGACAGAGCATGCCATGGTGGCTTCTCTTCAACCACGCAGGGCCTGAGCTTCACAATCCGAGTTTGGAGTAAAGCTCGCTGTGACTTTCACAGCTGCACGACCAACTGATCCAGGGTTGTGAACTCACTGGAGAATTCCACGTGGTTTTTGATGGCCCTGCTGTGCTTCTTTCTCTAAAAGGGTTTCATAGACTACAACACAGCTTCATGATTAAAAAGAAAACAAAAACAAAACCTCTCAGAAAACTAGGATTAGAAGGGAAATTTCTCAATTTGATAAAGAATATCTGCACAACTTATAGCCATTAGCAAACCTTTAAAAAGTGTGTGTGTGTGTGTGTGTGTGTGTGTGTGTGTGTGTGTGTGTGTGTGTGTTCATGCCTGTGGAGACCAGAGTCTAATGTCCAGTATATTTTGCAATCGTTCTCCATATTGTATTTTGAGATAGAGCCTCTCACTGAGTCTGGAGCTTGCTGATTCTGCTGTAGACTTAGACCCATATAAAAAGGGGACTTGGTGGGGAAAACGAAGCCATCTGTTGTTATTCACTTTTCACTCTACACATCCAGATATATTTGTATGAGCTGTTCTTTGGTCTGCAGTGCCATACCGGTTTAAAGAAAAGTAAAGCAGCTGATGAGTAATGTAATCTGTATGGTGAGAGCTAAAATAAATAACATGTGTGTAATAACATAAAAGAAGAGTGATAAAAATGATTAATTTTTTTAAGAAGCAAAGAAAAGGAGCTAGAGGCCCAAAAGCACCTGCCACCAAGCCTAAAGACTGGGGTTCAGTGCTCAGGACCTATACACTGGTTAACTCCTGCAAAGTTCTCCTCTAATGTTCTATGCACCATGCACTCCATTCCCAAACACATGCACACACAATAAGTGAAAAATAAAATGCAATCAAAAGTTTATAGGCAAGAAAGGATGGTTGTGGGAACACACGAGGAGGCAGGGAAAACAGCAAAGAGCACAAAGACTGAGTGAAATCTGACAACACCAGTCATTTTGTTGCCCATAAATATATTAATTGTTAAATTCCCCAATGGGAAGAAAAAGCCAAACATCAAATACATTCTTCAGCATAGAAAAAGGCTGGAAGTAAAGGATCAGCAAATATGCCATGGACATATATGTGCACAAGTATAATTAGAGTTTTTATCCAAATGCCTTTTGGGTCCAATAGAAAGCCATGCATATTATTCTAAATCAGGAAAAATGGAAATTACGATTAAGATGTTTTCAAAAGTTATTGCATAATGATATGAGTTAATCTCCCAGGAAGATACAGTGACTTTAGGCATGATTGTTCTTTATCGAGTGTATGGATCTCAGTGAGTGCCTTTCTTAACCTCCTAAGATAAATCAGTTAGAGCTGGGAATTCCTGGCTTCTCAAATGAGTATGGAGAATTTTCTAGCTTAATCAACACTACAACCCTATAAAGTATTAGTGATGAGTGTGCCCATTTTATAGATTATAAAACCAAGACAGAGTAGTTAAGCACATTGTCCAGGGCCAAACTTGTTAGAATTATAAACTGGCTCTGACACTCCTAAGCATACATACTATTCAGGACTGCCATTTTCACGATATCATACTGAATTTACAAGGAGCTGTTAACTTCTGACTATGAGTTTATCAAGCATAGGACTTGCTAAACTCACCAGTGCATTCTTAAATCACTGCCTGCATAATAAGTAGCTAGGGAATATTGTAAAAACAATGAAGGAATACATTGAGCACAAATAGCTGTTAGATGGATCTTTGCCTTCTAGCATAGGACTATAAAGGGAATTTTCATAATTAAATTTATTTCTTGATTTATAAAGTGTTGCATTATTATAAAAATGTGTATATGCACATGTGCATACATGTATATATACATATATATCTATATATTAGCAAAATGACTGCTTATCCTTGATTGTAAGCCTTCTTTCAAAGCCAACTTTTCTATTTTTCATGCCATATTTGACTGCATATTTCAGCAAAACAGCGGTAAAAATTTCACCAAAAGATACAAAATAATGACTATATAAGTCATTCCAACAGGTCGTCTCATAATAAGAAAATGCTTCTTTTGCAACAACAAATGATGTCAGGTCTATTACTTAAGGGACTTGAATCTCTGAGTATTGGGGTAGTATGCCAGTAGAATGCATTCATTCATTTGTAGAATTCAGGACATATTAATGAGCATATTCTCTATTTAAAGGTAATATGATTTTACTGAATATTCACAATTACATAAGCAGAAGTTTATAAAGGAAAACATTTTGTTTAAATAAATGCTACGTTAATGGTCATGTATTACTTGGATGTCATAAAATAGATGATAATATAAGAGGTGAAATTTGTAAAATCAGAGCCAACAATCAGGAGTTTTATAATAACAATTTAAAGAAGGAAATAATTTTTTTATTTTCATTAATGTGTTATCTCATACTAAATATATAGCTGATTTTTTTAACTTTTACTACCCTGGTGTCATACTGTTTAATTGTGACAGAGATCAATTCTCCTCCTCTCAAAACTTGCTAAGTGTCCTTGACAAGTCATTTAATTCCCTTGTGACTTCTTCCTACACTTTTAAACTTGAATACCTGACAAGTGTACCAATCAGGGTTGCACCGTCAGAATAAAATATCTAAATCCCTTCATTTTGTTTTCAGAACCCTAGGTAAGAAATGTCACTAAATTGAAGTCCACAGTTTGAAGCTACTAATTTTTTGTCCTTTATTGTAATATAAATATACTTTATTGTAATATAAATTTATTATTATCCTTTATTTATTATCCTTTATTGTAATATAAATATACTCCCTATGTCTGTACTTAACCATGCAAGGGCTTCACTTTTATGCCATGCAAAGCCAATAGGGAAAATGTGACATTTTTCTATCAACACCAAAAAGGTGGCTTTTACAGCATATACTCATATCTACAAAATACATATACTTGATATATTTACAATTATGTAATAAATTGTGTAAATTATGTTTAAAGTATAATTTTGTTATTTATATAAATGTTAAATAAGTCATATGTATTTCAATATTACATATTATAACATTTTATACAACATATCACTATTATTGGAAATATGTAGAGGTTGTATACCATTTGTTATAAATATACCATATATAAATATATAACTATTCTATGTTGTAGTATCATGTAGTAATAGTAAATCACAAGTGTACTATTCAGGACTGGCATCCTATGATTTAAAAACAGAATCAAGTGAGAAGATGAACATGGAAAAAAGGAGTGCTAACACAAAGGGAGAGGAAAACTAACTCTTCTTTTAGAAAATATTCCCAGGACCTCTCCTTAGCTTGGTATTTTTATAAATTGCCCCAGAGGCAACACAGGCCAATTAGGAAAGTGTGGGTTGGAAGATGGTCAAATCTAATTCAATGCTTGGCTTTGGCCACAAACAAATTACTTAATCTTTAATAAATAGTTCTCATTTCCTCCTTTGTAAAATACACTAAGTCCTGCCTCATAAGGTAGTCATGAGGATTAAATGAATCAATCTAGGTAAGGGAGCTTGGAGGAGAAGCTTAGTGATGGGCAGTCACTGTCATAACAGATTATAAAGTACCATACAAAGTGAACAGATTGCTAGCAAGTTAGAACAAAGGAATACACAGTCCCATAATACTTTTTAATATTTCTGAATGACTTATTGATAACTAAAGTCTGTTTAAATTTTATTGTTGACTGTGTTTTGCTTTTATGTACCTGAGAATACAATATCAATGCCAATCCAGTGCGCATAAGGATGATTACAGGAAATTTATGGTTACAATAACTTAACCCAGACATCCAGTTATTGGAGACAAAGCTGAGTTGCATTTTGCAGAGGGTGTGGCTTCCATCGTGCAGAATCACTGCTTCCCAGATCTTTCTCTCTAAATGCTTTTCACCATGTTACCTTATCTGACCATTAATCTGACCACATAGCTTGGTCTCTAAAAAACCATCTGGCTTATTGTCTCAAGGACAGACAACCGTATCCTTCCAGAGCTGGGGCAAACCTAGCCATTCAGGGGGCAAGGAGGAGGGATACGTGATTGTGGGGGATACTGGAATATGTTTATTAAGACCTTTTCCTTGCTTGATCTAAAATTTAACTCCTGTCTCTACATGATTCTGTATGGTTTTGATGAACTATGCGCTAGCTGGTTTCTTTATCCCGTTCACACATTCTAAGCTAAGCAAATACTCTTCTCAGTGAGTCCCTGAAGAATAAGCTGCAGATAACCTTGTGTTTAGCTTTATCCTCTGGGGACAGCTTATCAACAGTGAAAGCAAGCAGGCTTGCAAGGGGCAGGAACGAGCTTAGTCTAGTTTCCTTTAAATGGGTTTACAATGTCAGCTCATCTCATTCTCAAGCTTTATAAAAGGAAGCAAATGACATTAAGAAACCAGACGAATAGCATCCCCTGGTTGCTTTCAAGTCATACCCTACCATTGCTTCCCTGAAAGTTATATGAGTAGTGATTTATCAAATTATTGAACTGATAACCCAGCTATCTGACTGTACTGTGCTTCTAGGAGTCAGGGCAGTTGGCAGCCTGTCGCCAGCTGCTCAGAGGCGCCTGGAGACACATACACTCATATTTTTAATGTCTGTGAATGTTTGAAAGCGCATTCTTTTATTGTCAGGCTACACAATTTCAGAGTGCCTCTCCGAGTTCAAACTTGATACCACAACTGGGAAGGCTAAATATAACTAGAAGTGGAATTCTCAAGTGGGCATGAGAGCCTCAAATGGAGAGTCTCCTCCATTTGCTGAGACCATGGTTTTCATTTCCGTGACCCCAGGCTCTCTGTAATCGCTGTCTTTCATATCCTCCTTTTAGAAGTCAACCATTTTTTATCCCCTCACCTTCTTTCCACCCTTCTCATTGTCTGCACTTTTAGCACATTTGAGAGATGTTTTCCAAGAGTATGATAGCAGGTCCAGAGACCGAGCTCATGTGACCCAATTTTGAATCAGATCCCGTATCTCCAGAACTGGATGAAAGGGATTCTACTCTCTTCCCTGTAAAATAGCTTAACTCTATGAATTGTGAATCAATTTTGAGAATAAATTAAATATAGTTATAATATATTATATCAGGCACATATAAATGTAATTTCAAAGTAGGCATAATTTACCCATCTATTCTTCAGTTCATTCACACAGTCACTATTGATGGAGTAACATTTATTTATGTCTGAGGCCTCTACAAGGCCTTAGGATGTAATTAGAATTTAACTTCTGAGTTGACTTAAGTTATAAAATAAATATACTTTAGGACAGCTATGGTATGTTCCAGGAACTAATCTTCTTTACCTTTAATAGATTCTTAAAGGATAGAAAGTGGTAATATTTCAAGCTGATCTTCTTCAGTAGATAAAAAAATTGAGCATAGAGAGATGAGGGATTTTTTTCTAAAGCTCTGACACAGGCAGTGGGATGATGAGTCACCTGCATCCTGAGACCTGAATCCTGGCACACAGCTCTTCCCCTTTGGCCACACTCCTGCCTTTGTTGCCCTGTGATTCATTCTGTCCTTGACAGACATGTGTTTTTGTATTCATGCCTTTCCCTCACAGCATCCCCCCCCCCACACTGACTTTGCCATGAATACTGCCCGACTCTTCTCCACATGACTAACAAGCCAGGTGAAGGAAGACGGATAGTGGCCTCCATCTTTGACATATTTGCTGTGATCAGCAGGAGGCAGGGAGCTTAACGATGTGCTTCTGGCCACTGAGGTCCCTGGTACAGCTTTTTTCTCCAGGGACAGGGATTTGTCTCCTTGGATTGCAGGGACTCCTAATTGTCTCTTGGGCTAGTCATTGATTCCAATGACCAAAAACATATTGGGCCAGGTTTAGTGTTGTATACTAGAATTGTGCTCAAGTGGTACAAAATGAATTATTTGAGGGGAGGGGTGGATGAAAGCTAGGGAGACAGCTGAGTAGATAAAGTGCTTGCTACACAAGCTTGAGGCCTAGAGCTTGGAACCTAATGTTGTATATAGGAGCTGGCCCGACAAGGTGACTCCCCTGTAACCACAGCCCTTGGGAGGTGGAGACAGATTCTAAAAGAAGCTGGTTATCTATACTAGCTACGCTGGTAAGCTATGGGTCAATTGAGAGACCTTGTCTGGATGTGTAAGGTCAAGAATGACTGAAGCAGAGTCTAGCCTCATCTCTTGGGCCTCCATATGCACACACATGTGGATATACATCATTCGTGCATACGACACACACATACACACAAACTACTGAAGAAGAAAAAAGAAAACGAAAGTACAATGGTACTGAAAGTACACACCTAGCTCTGTGTCTAGAAGATCTGTGTATAACATAATGAGTAGTCATGAAAGACTCATAACATCATGAAAGACTCAGCAAAACACTTGGGCATGAGGTCAGTATAGTAAGGAATGGAGGCAAGAGCTGTAAAAACATGTATTCAAAGATGAAGTGTTTCATTCATAACAAGTGCAAGTTGGCCACAGCTGAATGGAGCCGTTCTGGCAAAGGAGAGGCTAAAACTAAAGCTATCAGAAATTATTGAAAAAGCAGAGTGCTTTTAATGTCAGTTCTGTCCTGTAGAGCTGACACACATCATCCAAACCCACAGAATCAGTGAGATCTCAGGCCATTGGTGGTCTGATAAAGGGTGAGCACTTGGTCCAGGAAAACGCTCATCTTCCTAGATCATTTTATTTCCTGGATCCTGGAAAGCTCGGTACAATCATTTCTCTGACTTCCCTTCTTTCAGGACCAGTCACCCATGGTGTGTTGACACTCATGGGAAATCTGAGAAAATTTTATGTCATGGTTAGGTGCCAGGCCCTGGTATTGGTTTTGCTTTCACCTATCCCTACACTTGAGCAATAATTCCACAAAATAAAGGAGACTCAACTTCATCATCTATTTACTAATTAACTATGGATAGTTCCCCCAAATTCTCTCCATCAATGAGAAGGACAAATGTAGCAGATGCACAGGGAGATGCTGCACTGTCTCGTAAGTACAGAAGCTGATTTTACTGAAGTTTGAAAAATTAAAGTGGATGTGCATAAATTATCATCAACTGTATAATCAACAGCAAAGCTGCAAAAGCTGTACTTAGGGAATCCAGTTGAGATCAAACTAAACAGAAATGTCAAGGACTACAGTGTTTACCCAGGGAAGGTGTTGTTCAGGCAGATTGATAGCCTTGGAAATGAGCAGCCAGTCTGGTCCACAGAGTAGCTGTCTCCTTATGGAAAAGATGGGGTGGTCTAAATGAATGAGGTGAAAGAGAAAGGTGTATGCGATTAGCCAAGGCTGACCTTTCACTTCTCATTTTTCGTTAAGTCTGTAAGGAAAAGATTCTAGAAACCCTGGAACTGCGATGGCATTTGTGACTCCTTCTCCTCCCCACACAGAACAACAAAGAAAGCTGTAAGTTATTTAGACTGGCCAGTACACTTAGCTGTGTGAGCTAAAAAGCTTTGTAAGACCCAATTAAAAATTACAATACTCGAGTTCCCACTGAAAAGTACAGTTAATAGTTAAATTATTTCTTGAATGTCTTCAGGTGGACAATGGCATTTACACCTATGGGAAAGTGGTAACATTTTCTACAGGAAGCACAATGCAGCCCAATACATGCGATCCTTCATGCAAAATTAGTGTCCAAAGGAAAGTGGGATTTTCTTTTCAAATAGCCTGCAGCGTTTTACATACCGCTTCCCCCATACCATTCTAGCAAGGCCACATTCTGTGTCCTGGGAGACTTGCTTTTAGGTTATTGCCATGACAGCTGAAAAGGGTCAGTGGCAAAGTGCCTTTTTGATACAACTGTCACAACGCCTGCCCTTGATGGGGAGCTTCAAATCATCAGTGTCCGTCTGATAACTCTCCAGGAAAGTGCTAATGGGGCTGGAGAGAGGGCTCTGTAGTCAGGATTTCTTGCTGCTCAGTCACAAAAACCCAAAAGGGAAAGTTTGGAGGCCAGCACCCACATGGTGCAGACCCCATAACTGCAGCTCCGAGTACCTTCTCTGGCCTCCAAGGACATCTGCACATGCATGTCCATATATAATCATACAGTCATGTGCATATGGATACACTCACATAAATAAATAAATCGTTAAAAATAATTTCAGAAAGCAGGACATAGAAAACGTAATGGAGTTTAAAGTATTCTCTGTTTTCATGTCACAGAGATGGAGGTGAAATAGGCCATAGGAAAAGAGAGAACCCTGGAAAAAAGGAGCCCCGATTATTTATTGTGGCAAAGTCTTCCTGTCTTTCTGAATCTTCTCAGAGAATGGGATTTGTTTGTGGATCTGTTAGATCTCAGAACATTAATCACATCAATATTCAAGGAAAAATCAAAATGCTTCTCAGAGTCAAATAAAAATTATGCCACTTATGCAATTAGTACAAACAGAGAACTGATTATTTTAAATGACTGGCATTTCTGTGCTCATCTTAGGCAGATAATTATCTTTCATGTGCAGTGGCAATAAACTGGCCTGTTCTTCTCAGTTTATCCTCACACTCAGCCATCCCGCCATCTCACAATGACTCAGAGGCCACCCTCTCCAGCTCAAATGCCTTTTCAACTATCTCTTAGATATCTCTACCTATGTACCTGACAAGCCTACTAGCCTCAAATATGGCAAACTAAATACAGCGTTCTTCCTGTACTCAGAGCAGACTGAGGTACCACCTAGGTAGAGTCAGGTGACATCATTTAACAAGTTGCCTTTAAGATCACATTGTCAACTTGCATTCCCTCATAATGTCCCACCAAGTTCCAAATGCTACATTTCTGATGTATTTGGCCTTCTAAGGACCTTTGGTACTTTGATCCTTTCTTTACCTCTATTCCCACTTGTGCTAGTTAGAGCCTCAGCCATTTCCCATCAGGACCTTTGTCCTAAGTTCCTCTTTCCTTCCTTAGGTGGTTGGGTTCTTGGAGCATTCCTTTTTACAGTCATAAAACCATTACATACATTCTCAAGACTCGTTACCACTCTAGGAATAAAGCAACCATAGTCAATGAGGCTTCTGTGTGGGCTTCCTCTATGTGTAAATGAAAATCAGCTGGGATTAGCTGGTGGGGAAAATTCAAAAAAGCAGAAGAGTAGGGGTAGCAAGAAAAAGACTTTCATGTCTCAAATGCTCACCTATTGTCTCCCAGAAAAATATTTCCCAACCACTTGCTGTTTGAGAAGAATCTGTCTTGAATAGCAGAGTCAGGCTGTTATTGGTACTCTTCAGATTTTGTGGAATTGTGGGACCACAGAACTTTCCAAGAGACTGATTTCCAATGCTAGGACCATCGAAAACCTCCAGGTAGTCATTGTTGCATAAGTTGGAGGGAACCACGTCAAAATGCTTGAACCTGTGAAGTACACCTGGTTATTATTCATGTCCTGTTTTATATGCCCATTAAATTGTACCTATAGTTCTTATAACATTTAAAAACACATAAAGCAAAAGACTGTCCACACAGTATTCAAGCTTGACTTGGAAAGAGATCTTATAAACAAGACATTACTGATGTGTTCAAACGTGAAGTCAGTATTTGTTGGGTAACTGCAATATACTAAGAGCTGTGATAGGAGCTGGGGATGTAAAGATGAATAAAATATAGTTCTACATTCCAAGACAATCGAGGCCTAGGTTCAAGTGAGGTCAATTTTTAGAAGATTTTTTTTATTCTTTCACAATTACATACATTCATAATAAACTTTGATTTTATCTCCTCATTATTCTTTCACCCACCTCTCTCCTGTTGAACCTCTTTCTGTTCCCAGCAATCATCTCACTACTTCCATGGCTTTTTTGATGTGCCCTGTAGCATTTAACTCGAGTTGCTTGTGTAAGTATGGTGGGGTGGGTGTTACTTCTTGAACAAGAGCAACTTACTAGTGACTACACTTTCAAGGAACATCACTCCTTCCAACATTTCTTCCCATTACCTGCCTCTAGGTCCTGGGATTATTAACAAGTTGGCCTATGTTATCATGCCAATAACATGCTAGGTTTTTTTAGTCTCACCTAAAAGTATACTCTTTCACTTTTTTCCTTGTGTTGTATGATAATTGGCACTGCTGTCTCATTCTTTATTTGTGTGAAGAATGCTAAGACAAATAGAAGAAATTCTGGTTCATATAGCTCAACTATGGTTCTTCCAGTTTCTTGTTTTCATCTTTTAACATGAAGTTTACAGAAACACCAAGTGCAACAATGTGATATAGCCAAATTACTGCACCTGGTACAAAGCCTGTCCTCAGTAAAATTAAGTTATGGTTTTATAAAACAAGAATATGGAATAATTTGGGTTCTTATGAAATAAGAAGCAGTGGTAACATAAAATGAACTAAACTCTGCTGTGTCACTGGACTAATCTAACAAGAAATTCATATATCGATCCCTGAGTTGATCACTGGAGGCTCCTGATACAGACCCTGCCCTCCCTCCCTAGCACTGGGTAGGGATAACGAGATGTGCACACACAGAAGTCTAGTGTGGCCATAGGACCTGCCCTGGCTACAGAAATGCCAGCAGAGGCTAAGGCACTACTTGTTTTGTTATACAGCCTCTCTGTTGCAGTGGGGATCACAGACACAAATGTAAGAGTGAAGCTCCCATCTGCCCTGGCCACTGGGTGAGCACACACAGCTGGCCGAGCATCTTGTCGGCCATCCTGAGACTACTCATACCAAAGAGAAGTAAAGTGCTAAATCAGCGTGCCTCGGGCTGCTGGCCACCACTGCAGCCTTCCTGACAAATTCATCCTGGCTTCCCCTTTGACGGCCTTAGTTAGTATTTTATTCCAGGCCTGTGCCCTGCCAGTTCTTTTCTTTTTTTTCTTTTTTTTTTTTGTTTGTTTGTTTTGTTTTTTGTGTTTGAGATAGGGTCCTGAGACTTTTGATGTAGACCAGGCTGGCCTTAAACTCACAGAAATCAGCCTGCCTCCACCTCCCAAGTGCTTTAAGTAACTATTCCTAAATACCCCAAAAAGGAAGACTTCATAGGTGCTTTATCTTAGACCCATACGACAGGCTTAGTTCTGCTCTCTGAATAATTTTTGCTAACAGATTTAATGGACAGTATGACAATATGGAATAATTCTGAAATACCAAATAGCTAAATATTTCCTTTTTATGAGCATTAAAATAACCCTGAGTCTTTCCCTAAAGGATTTTGGCTAGTCAGATGAATGTTTTTGAAGATCCAGGCAAAAAACTTCTTGATCTATTGCATAAAATTCAACATTGACTGTTGTCTTTAAAGAATATCATGTCAGAAAAATAGGAAGACCATTTCCAATGACATTTTTATTTATTTTAATTGTTATTTTTGACATATTTGAGTTTATTGTGTATAGACAACATATTTGTTCTTATAAAAGAATCTAAAAAGAATGACACAATCTGAGTTTTCAGGGGCACTCAAATCTGCCATGAATTCCCCCAAACAGCACAGAAAATGCTGAGAAAAACTCCTTTTCCTGTGTGTGTCCAGTACATTTTCTGAGCCTGTGTAGAAGGCTGTTTTTTTTTTTTTTACTAATATGTACGCCTTCACAATCCCTGTAATAGTATCTGTCTCATAGAATAAAGGCTACTAGATGTATACTGTGAATACCTTTCCAAAATGCAGAAAGACCTGTGACTGTTCATCTCCAGGCTCAGGCTGGAAATGTTAACATGTGTGTATGTTTTATATACATGTTATATCTTTGTCAGTGATGATCTGGATATTTCTCCTCCAAATTCCCATGTTAAAATCTTAACTCTAGGTGGACAGTGTTATGAAGTAAGGGCTCTCAGAGGTGATTGGGTTGTGAGAGTACAGTCTTTGTGAATGGAATTGGTGTTCTTATGAATGAGTTCTGAGAATGCCCTCGCACCCTCCACTGCTGAAGGACAAGTCTGGTACAGCTAGGAGGTATTTTCTTCTATGAACCAGAAAGTGCATGACCATCTGATGCTGAAACTTCCTATCTTGAACCCCTCAGACTAAAACTATGAGAATTTTTGTTGTATATAAGTCATTTATCTTGTGGCACATTGTTACAGCAGCTTATACATTCTATACATGTAAGAAGCAAACACTACCACAAGCAGCCTAGACAAGCTGTGCCTGGATTTCCATTCTGGGATGGTCAATTCCTTCTCCGTCCTCTTCCTCCTAGTAGTTTGTCAGCTTTTGTTCTAAGACTTGCAGGACCTTTATCCCTAGGACACATTTTCTTCGCAAATAATCTCAGGCAGGATTGACATACAGTGTCCTTCAAAGTCCCACGTATAAATTACTTTCTTCTTGAGCTAAATCAATTTGATGAGTCCTGCCTTACACTTCATGAACCAAATGGACACAAAGTGCTGAAAGTGAACTTTGGAGTTCATAATCATCAGGAAAGAACCTATCAGTGACAAATAGGGGACAGATGAGCAGGCATTTGTACCAGCTTGTCAAGCATCTACGTGGACAACTCTGCATTGTGCACCAACTAGCCTAATGTTCAGATTTCCTATTGCATGCTGAGAATTTCATGATCAGTGAAACTGAAGAGATGGAAATAAAGCATCTTAGAAAGAGGTCTCTTACATTATCCCTCTGGATAATGGAGGCTGCATTCTTTTTATAAGTCTTGCTTGGAATAAGCAGAATTAGAGAGATAACTTATTTGTGACATAATTTATCACATAGAGCAACAATTTAGAGTGGCTTTGATTCACAAGTAAAAATTAACCTTGTGGGATAAAGTTTACCTTCAAGAGACAAAAAGCAATAGAATTACTCAGGACATGGGTTTGTAAGGCCACTTGATGTAAGTCCAGATTTTCATGCTTCATTTAAATATGTGTTACTTTGGGGAAGCTATGTGACCTTTTGAGACACATATACAAGCATGATTGCATATCTCTCATGACAGTTTTATCAGTACAGTGTTACAATGTACAGTAACACGAAAGTGTTGAGCAAAGCTTCTTGTGTATAATAACTGTTGAACAAATGGCAACCGTTATTCCTAGCCCTTCCTATCCTCTTTGATGTTAAGGAGGGCTTGTAACTTGACAGCTATTTTATGAAATTCCATCACAACTGTTGAGAAATTGCAAGGACGGTGTTAACTGGTCAAGCCCCTGTTTTAACATCCATCCCCATTGGATTGTGTGGAGGATCAGAGGCCTGCTTTGCAGGCTTTCCTGCTACATGGAACCCCTCTGTCTTTCTCTAGATTCCAGCGAGGCCACTGTGAGGACTCCTGCTCTCCACCAGTGAGGAAGCTTTCCTGTGAACAGAGCTGAGGGGGATTTTCTTAAGGCAAATTTGTCTCACATACCTAAGTTGGATCAATCTGTCGCTTCTTACGTAGATGCTGTAGACACAGTAGGCATTGTTGGGGTAGTTGGTGTTTGTTTCTAAAGGACTGTTTAAGATCCCAACGGACCGGTTGTAGGTTCCTCCACAGGCTGTAACAGAAGACAAGCCAATGTGCAGATGATGATTATGACTCATAACATGGCCAAATCTTTTGGGGGTATTGTTTACTGTTTCCTAAAAGAGTTCATATTGATTGTTCTTCAGATGACCTAACCCTCCTTCAATGTGTTAATGAATAATGTTGAGTTTCCCAGGCAGGAGAAAAGGAGAGAAATGGAGAAGACCATTTGAAAGCACATTTTGGAGGGGAATAAGTCTAATTAAAAACAAAAACAGAATTAAAGCAACAAGAAAGAATATTTCATATGTTGGGTTATATCTGTCCCTTCGCTCTAAATTACAGGTTGACAGAGAGATGGTGTGGCAAGTGGGTTCTCAAATAAAACAGGCAGAACCCCAGTTGTCTCTGTTCATAGTGGAAGATTGCAATGTAGAAATCCAAATCAACATGGATTCAGGTCCTCTCTTTTAGGCATACAATGTTATAGGTGAAATGTTGGAAGTCAGTTACCTCTGTGGGTCAAGTATCTTACTCTCAGGTTCTACAAATTTGTATTTAGTTGTGAGATTAGTAAAGTTTATACTTGCCCAAATTTGTGTTATTTGTCTCAATAAGCATGAGACTATTTGGCCTGCTCCCTACTCTAAGTTCAGCTGTTAACAGCCCATGGCCCTTTGTAATACCCATCAGTCAACAAAGTAATCACCACAAAATATAATGATGTTCCATCATAACTAATAAGGTATTGTTTTTATATGAATTGTATCTAGCAAGGATCAGACGTTCCCACCTAATGATGGTATTTCCATGAGCATGTTTATTTGTTTTATGATTCTAAAATTGTACAAAGCTTGTATATTTTGATGATGTTTCTATGGTCACCAATGAATACACTCCACTAACATATCACCAAGATTAGATCCAATTTGTGGCTGTTATTTAAGGCTTTTGTTTATTTGGTTTTGCCTCAACTCTGACCATTTGCAGGGCAAATTCTTCTCTGTGCCAAAAATCTTCATACATTCAGACCTCTGGATACAGCAGTCATAAATTAAAGGTCATCTGGGTAGCAACTGCTTTATTTCACTCAATGCCAATTAGACGATCTCTGAAAGCTTATCAGTGGCTGAACAACTTCTCCACACACTACCAAGATCTGAAGCCAGAAGCAACCACATTCTCTAAGTAAGTGACACTGAAGGGTGGTTGAGCCATGCTCACTATACTTTAAGAAAATAAGGGGCAATAAGTGGAAGAATCTACATCAGGGGCTTAATTCTCCAAAGTAGTAGTTAAGAATAAAACAAATCCTCTTCCTCTTCACCCAAGACCAGGAGAGAGTATGTGCTCTATTTTATTGATGCAATCAGACATAGGAAGCAACAAAGAATCATTCTCTCTACTTGCCGAGGGTCAGGAGCCAGATGTCAGCTCCTGAGAACAAACCATGAGACTCTTTTCATGAGTAAATACATGTTTTGGTGTTCTCTGTAGATGCGCGGCAGATTTCTCTATTTGAAGAGAAACTACTTTATTTCCTACCATTAGCCATTCATGTGGCCGAGCAAAGACACAACAAACCCAGGAACGGTTTTCTGGGCTTGTTTCACTGAAGTGGCTGTGCTGGTTAACACACTGTTGCAAAGTAAATCTCAATTCTCTGTTTTATTTTCAGAGGGTAACTTTAGCTAAAGTTCAGGGGAAGTGTTTATTTTTTAAAAATATATGTTTTTTAATTTATGCATATAATTGTGTGCCTGCTTGTCTGTATATGCATTACAGATAGTGCCCACAGAGGCCAAAAGAGGGTGTTGTGAACTGTCGTGTAAGCACTAGGAACCAAATATAGGTCTTTGAAAGAGCAGCAAGTGCTTTTAGCCACAGAGCCATCTCTACAGTCCCCAATGGTTTATTTCTAAAGAGAAATAACTACTTTTGATTCATGTATCTAATTGACCATTTTTTGCCATAATGTCTCTGAATCTTTAACTTGTTGACTTACGATGCATCATAACAAAATCTCCTTATGTGAATTACAGAAGAAAAAAATTCCAAATAATAGCAGTATAGTTACTTACTAGTGACTCTGTAGGAAATCTTGAACCCAAAGTCTGTGGCGTATGCATTAGAATAAAAGTTGAGCGACACTGGGCCATCCACCGTGAGGGGATGCAAGGCCTCAGAACCACATATGGTCACAAGAGGAGTGGAAGAGAGGTTGTGACCTTTGATGATGTGCAAGCCGTCGTGATCACAGTCTCCAGTGATGGCTGAGCGATCTACACAGAACACAGAATGACCGACATCAGAGCAGAACTGCTGTAGACAAGTGATGCTATAAACAGACAAAATACCACAATTCTGTGACTGACCCGGAAATCACAACCAAAATTAAGAGATGGTTCTCAATATCAATATGTAACTTCAGTTCCAGATGAAATAATATTTATCCAGGGGACAAAACATGGAAAGAAAAGAGAAAGTAGACAGAACTCCAGAACAAATAAACTCAGCTGTTACTCAGAATTTCCTTCTCTACAGAACCGTTTTATTTACCCAGGGATTATAAACCAAGGCAACTTGCCTCCAAAGGGAGATGTGATATCTGAAGACTTTTTTTTTCTTCTGTCACATTGGAGAATGAGATAGAGGCCAGAGAAGCTGTTAAACAGGCTTTAACACACATGGAACCATTCCCATACTCTGAGCACTCTTGCCACAAAAACAGAAGAGAAACGAACAAAAACAAAACCCCCAAAACCAGGCAGCCCAGATGTCAGCAGTGCTGTCTTTGAGAGAAACTTAGTGAGGTAAAGATAAGAGGGACCATGAGCAGAACATGAGAAACTTTTTGATGTTTCCTGACAGCCCTTTCCAATGTTCATGCAAATGTCAATTTCAGGGCTTTGGTGATTGTAAATTTGCATCAACATTTTCTTCTAATTTAAAGCAAAGGTATGCTTGATCCCTTCCCTTCCTGCAAGATAACATACAGCAGTTTTCAAAGGCATTAAGGAGACTTTTGCTGCTGCTGTGTACTTGTGTTTATAGGTGAGTGTCTACAGCATCATATGTAAGTAGATAGTCCTCTAAAATATTTTACCAATGTATACACTAAGTTCTAATGTAAAAGTTACCATCCCATGCTCAATCAAACTTCTGTGATCAATAAATTCTCTCAACACCATTGTAAAAAGTATATCCTTGTACACAAATATTTGAACAATTTCTTATTCATTAGAATACAATTTTAGAGTTTGAGTTATTAGAATTAATGCAGGAATGTTTTCCAGGTTTCTCCAAAGGCTCTTTGGCGAGGTGTTCCCAGTTGACACTCCCATGGCACTTTAGGATGTGCTAGTCTTCCCAATTCTACATTCTGACCACCCTACGGAGAGAACTGGCAACCAATCCCTATCTCTTCTGCTCTTTGTACTGCAGTCCTAGCCCCATCAGACCCTGTTCTCTGTGTGTGATTTCTTTATTCTGGACTTTTCACACAAGTAGAATCATGGAATGCAATCTTTCGTGTTTGGTTTGTTTTACTTGGTCAACCACATGGACTATAGAAATATCTTTAGTTACCAAAAATGTAAAAAATTGTAAAGTCACACAATGCAGGGAAACATTACCAATGCTGGATTTGGTTCTTGGTCCCACATTAGCTCAACATGCCTGCTGTGCATGTATCCTTACAGATTTGAAGATGCAGAAGTATCTTGACAGAATTGCAAATTAATTGTAGTTTATAAATAGATGATTTGTGAAAAATGATAATTATGACCAAGAGTAGATGAAAACACCCTCCAGTTGAATGAATTTCTTGTCGTGTCTTTATTAAACATCTAGTGTGTTTTATCAGCCATAGCCTGGCTCAAACCAACAACCTTCCTGTTTATCCACCAACAGTCCTCTCCATAGAGGTGGGAAGTGAGCAGAGAAAAAGTGCATGTGCTTAGGAACCTCCCCGCTGAGGAATCAGGACTTGGGAAGTGAAGATTACAGAACATAGATGAAAGGATATCCCATGGTGCTATTTCATGAAAGCAGAGTAGATCCTAATCTTACCCATCTAATCACTCATTCAGTATTGATTGAGTGCCCATTCTGACTCACAGAATTGTTCCTCTCACTGGATAGTTTCCAATGGATGTGTGATGGTAGGTGTGTATGTTTACATGCATGTGTGTAGAGTATAAATGTAAATGAATAAATTAAAAGCTATGAGCCTGGCCTAATGACATAGACCTGTAATCCCAACTACTTGGGAGTCTGAGGCATATTACAAGTCTATAGAGTAAGTTCACGGCCAACTTGAGTAGTTTAGCCAGCCTCTATCTCAAAACAAAAAGTAAAAGTAGGCCTGAAGACTTAGCTCAGTGGCAGATCAATTGCCAAACTTGGTGCATATCGCTCAGTTTAATCCTCTGTGCTTGGGGGAGAAAAAAGATGCTATGTTAAAATATAACAAGTTTCAGATGCATTTTCTTTAACCAATTTTATGTGGTGCCTGTGATTTAATGTTGTTGTTTCATTTTTTTTTTCCATTCTGGATGCAATATATAAAATGGTACTTTTGTTCTTTAAAAACCAGAAGGAAGCCAGGCCTATGTCCTCAGCTTCTCTGCAAACTGAGGCAGGAGTTATAGCCTTGCTTGGTCTACATAAAGAGTTCAAGACCAGCTTGGCAGCTTAATGAGACCCTGTTTTACAATAAAGAGTAATGGGTGTGGTTATAGCTTAGCTGTAAGGTGCTTGCTGCACCTGCCCAAAGTTCAGTCCTCAGTACGGAGATAAAAGGGATTTTTTTGTTTGTAATTTTATTTGTATTTACATTATAGTTTAGAACATGTTTATTATTGTCTTCAAGCAGCAGTTTTAGACCACTCTGCCTACATCTCTCTCATTAATAGCTTAATTATTTTTTGTTTGCTTGAAATAAATTGAATCTTTGGCTGTTATCACAAAACAAGAGATGAGTAATGGTGAATATGTGGGTATTTAAGCTGGTATAGCCATTATGAAAAAGAGGCCCTCAAAAAGTTAAAAATAGACCTATACTTTTCAGCAACTCCACTCCTGGGCATACACCCAGAGGAAATGAAGTCGGTGTCATGAAGACCGATCTATTCTTCCATGTTTGTTGCAGAATTATTCATAGTAGCCAAGACATGAAATCAACTCAAGAGTCCTTTGCCTGGTGAATAAAGAGAATGACACACAGAGACAGACAGATGAATAAGCACAATGGGATACTATTCTGTCTTTGTGAAGAAGGAAATAATGTAGTTTGTGGCAATATGAATAAATTTCAAGGCATTATGTTAGATGAAAAAAACAATATACAGGAAAAATGAATTGCACACAATCTTATTTCTCTGTGAAATCTAAAACAGCTAAGCTTGGAGACTAGAACAATATGCAAGGATGAGGAGACATCTATCAAAGATCACAATACTTAATATTATTTTTGCAAAAGGAATAAATTCAGAAAATCTTCTGTACAACATGGGAATTATAATTAATAATGATGCATTATCTACTTGAGCATTGCTAAAAGAATAGACTCTAGATGTTCTCACAATCAAAAATTTGTATGTTAGTAGATGTTTTAACTCGCCTGACATAGCCATGCTGCCAGCCATCCTTATATCAAAACCTTTATCAAAGCCCTTTATCATTTGTCAGTTAAAATTAATTAATTATTGGGAAGGGATAAACATACCTTCCAAATGGAAAGACACAAAGGTCAGGATGACCAGAGACTGAGGTTCAACGTCTATGAAATAGGTGCAGTTCATGTTGTTGTCATACTGCTTTGGGAAGTTTGGAGAGATGATGTCACCTCTGGAGCCATTGAACCTACGTCCACATCCTACACAAGAAAAAAAAAAAAACATCATCAAGACATTTGTTATCATCTGTAGCAACCATTTCATAAAGAGAAAGATGTAAGACCCCCTTTCACAAAGTCTCTACAGAAAATATCTTGAGGCACTCCAAATGGAAGGAGAGGACCAAGAGAATGACTCTTTGGTTTAAAAGTCAACATGCGTGCAAAATAAAAACTTATTAGAATATCATGAGGAATTTTAGATGCTACATAGTAGATACTTTGCCATACAATACACTTATTTTTAAGCCTCAAAATATTTTTAAGATTAATTATCAAAGATAAAATATCATTCATGTAAAGAAACGAAACATATGAAAGTGAATTGGAGGCCTGGGGCCATGACTCAGCCTGGACAGTGACTGCCTTGCAAGCATGAGAACCTGAGCTCTTTGTTTTCCAGGGGAAAACAAAGCCAGGCTTCATGGTGCACCCTGGGAATTCCAGTTGTGGGGAGAAAGAGTGAGAAAGACCCCTGGGGCTTGGCTGACCAGCCAGTCCAGCCTATGTAGTGAGTTACAGGTCAATTCAAGATTCTCCATCAACAAAGAAAACAAAGAAGGTGGACAGCACCTGAGTGTATATGCACTCACTTATACACATATACACCTACACACACATGCGCAAGCACGCAATACAGTGTGATTTATCTCTGAAAATTACTTTATATTTTATTTGAAAAGTATTATAGTAGTCACCTAAAGAGTTTATAAAGTGTTTTCTAAATGTCTTATTAGAAAACTGTTTCTTATTTTTTAAATCTAATCACAATAACAATGATAGTTGCTTTTAAAAGCTAGTTTAGTTACTAGTCATGAAATTTATCAGATTTTTGCATGAATCTCGGGTGCAGGAAATACAGATACAGAAGGTGGGTGTGGTAGTACACACCAGTACTCCCATCTACTCTGGAAGCAGAGGAAGGAGTTTAAGCCCAAGGCAAGCCTGGGCTGCACTGGAGCTTCAGGGCTAGCTTAGGCAACTTAGTTAGACATGTGTCAAAACTTCAGAAGTGGAGAGGAAAGGGTTGGAAACATGCAAACTAAAGTAGTGCTTCTCTGGCATATAAAAAGCCCTAGGTTCAACCACACTATTGCAGAGACTAATACATTTGCATTACTAATGCAACATTCGTTTTCATATATCTCTAGCTAATGTATGTCACCCTCTGACTGGTAAATTATGCATCCTTTTACACTGAGTCTCTCTCTCTCTCTCTCTCTCTCTCTCTCTCTCTCTCTCTCTCTCTCTCTCACACACACACACACACACACACACACACACACACACGTCATCTGAATACCAAGGCTACATCAGAAGTTGGCCATCATTAATTACTCCCTTTCCATCACCCTTGTTCTTTTACTCAAATCTGAAATATCTGTTTGCTGCATTATTCCCTCCGATGCTTTTCCCCAAGCTTTTCCTTAAACAACGCTTTGCAAATAGTGGCCACTTGATTTCAGTCAGCCAGATGCACAGGCCACAGCATCTCAAGCTTGAAAACCGCTATAGTTGCCACTAACCTAATTCGTGCTCAGCAATCAGTGTAGTGGAACCTTTTGTGTCATACACAGTTGACCTGCTCTCAAATTCAGCTCTGATAGCACTGTATTTTTTTTTTTCTCCAAACTGGTTTCAAACTCCAGTTCTTCCTGTCTTTGCCTTCTTTGGGATATAGGCACCTACAGCCATGCCTATATTCCACTGACTTTCGAAGGAAGGGTGTTCCTACAGAAGTATGTGGCTCACTCATGTTCCTTCCCAGGATCCTTACGGAGCCATTCTTGATGGGGCTCTCCCATTGTTCCCCAAGCCTGTCGGAGGTACCTGCCCTTCCTCAAGGGTTTAGATTCCAGTGCTACTTACGGCTTACGAAGGATGCAGAGAAGCCCTGGCCTGGCATCTCCTCAGATTGGAAGACAGCAGTGAATATGTTTCCTGATGTGACAATGGGACCGGGAGCCACATCCCCACAGCTTGTGGCTAACAGGGTATCATTGGTCTCCAAAGTTCCTCCCCAGACCTGTTGGGGGCAAAAACATGACTTAATGCTAACAGTTTTCACCTGCAATATCTTAACAGGTTTAGGTTTAAATATAATTATATTCAATCCTATAGGAAAAAAAACATAAGACCAAATAAGTCACATGCAAATCTGGAATATTTCCTTTTGAGAATGATTTTTAAAGCTGGTGTTTAAGTGGTTTATTTCATCCTAGTTGCTCTAATGAGGTTGAATTTGGGTTTTGTAGAGCTGGACAGTGAGGTTTTCCTCTGATTGGTCTGCCTTAGATAATCCTGCCTTCTACATGGGCATTTGGCCATGAAGGTAGTCTCCTTTGGTCTGGAAGGAAGTGACTAGATAGAGTAAAAGAGCCAAGGATGCTGTGTACAGTCTAAAAACCTTCTTAGTGGCTGCAGAAATATTCTGATCTCTCTTAATCCCACGCTAGCAGATATAAGTGATTTGTGTTGCCACTTGGGATTTTTGTCAACTTTGCAATAAATTCATCAATTTTCTTTATTTTCCTAATGAATTCCTATTGTCAAGTTCATTAATTTCCATTTCCATCATTATTTTCTTGATTATTGGCTTTGGCTTTATTAAAAATGTACATGAAGTCTTTAGTGTTATCAATTTACTTTTAAACAAAGTTTTTGCCATAATCTATATACTTGATTGGTCTTATTTTCTTTGATTACCTTCTGTGTGTTTTTAAAGTTCCTTTGAGATTTCTTCTTTGACCCATGGGTTATTTTAAGGTATTTAATGCCAATGTGTTTTATCATACAGTGTGTTTTGTCTTTATCAAAAACTCTCTGAATCTTCAGGCCTGGCCAATGACAGTTACAAAAGTTTTCCTTGCCGAGCTCGATGTCCACCTTCCTCATTCACCTTTTCCACAGCCAACATGTTCCAGTATGTGAAGTGAGTTGCTGTAAAGGTTTCAGGCCCTGACGGCTAAGTACACTTACATAGGTGCTTTCATAGCCCAGGCATCTTTGTGGTGGGGGGGGGGGGGGCGGGAGAGGGCGTGTGTGTCTGTTTTTCAGCAGCCCCCAGCTGGAGGCCTTCACGGCAACTTTGCCAAGACCTCTTGTGAGGGGAAGGGAGAAAGTTGAGGTATTTTCCTCCACTAAGTCAGTACTCAGTGTTTTCTGTTTTTGTTTGGGGCTCACACAGCTGTGAATCAGTCCTACCTCTGTGCTGACCACTTGACCCTTTCCACGTGCTTATCAAAAAGTGAGATGGGAGGAGCCCACACTTTTGCCCTTTTCACCTCTTGATTATGCCATTTCAGGAAGTAATTAAAGACTTGATTTCTCTGTTCACTCTGGCTGGTTTTTTGTTTGTTTTTTGTTTTGTTTTGTTTTAGCTGACTGCTTATTCTGATGTGCGGAAGGCGGGCTCTTTTTCTACTATTGCTTTGTAGTTTGACTCTACACCATCAGAGAAAATATTCTCTACAGTTTAGTTATTTGATTTACTAAGGCTTCGTTATTTTTATCTCAGTATGTGGTCTATCCTGGCATGTTACAAAGACATTGGAAATGTGTATGCTATTGCTGATGTGTGGTTTCTTTTACATCTGTCAGTTTTATTTTAATGCTTCTCAGTTTCCCAGCTCCCTTGCATCCTGGTGCATTGTCTAGCTGGTTGCCCTATGAGCTACTAAGAGCAGAGGGTTGAAATCTTAACCCAGTTGAAGGGCTATCTTTATAGTTCTACCAAGTTTTGCGTCTCATGTTTCTGGTTCTATTGTTTCAAGAAAGAACATTGAGTCTTATTTTGTCTTTCTGGTAGACTGGCTGTTTATTCTCATGTAAGAAGTCTCTTTTCTACAGCACTATTTTAAAGCTTTGGATTCCATTTTAGAAGATGTTAATATGGCCATTACTGCTTTTCTTAAAATTAATGTTTCCATGATTTATCATTTTATATCCTTTTCTTTCAACCTACCTGTATGGTTGGACTTGAAGTGAGTTTGTTTCCATTTTAATTGGTGTAACTAAGTTATTTAAAACACACATACACACACATACACACTGTGCCTCCATTTTTCTATTTGCATTCCTTTTTCTTCTACTACTCCTGGATCCATTGTGTATTTTTTCTTGACTTCCTAGATATCCCATTTTTCATAGGCCTTCATATCCTTTCTTATAATTTTTATCGTTCTAGGTGTTAAAATGTACATACATGATTACTCCAACATTCACACTGGGCCATTTTGAGGGGAGTGTGGAAATACAACCTCCACTTAGGTTCCTTTACAACTTTCCATTGTCAGATACCATTATAAGCTTTTGTTTAAATTACTAAACACAATTCATAAACATATAGAAGGGTATATTCTAACTGGATGCACACATTTCTGCTCATTTCCTGATCCCTTCTTCTTCATGCTCGGGGTTTCTGTCATGCCATTCTATGTAGTTACAGTAAGTTCCCTTAAACAATCTTTAATGGCAAGTACCTTATTGATGTTTTCTTTTAGCTTCCATTTGTATGGGAACTTATAAATTCTCCCTTGTACATTAAGAGTAGTTTTCAAGATGCCAAATTTATTGTTGACAATTCTTTTATTTCAGTACTTCATTATTTCTTTAACTACTGGCAGTTGAATTGTTGTCTTTCCTTGGTATGAGTGTTGGACATTTTGTTATTGTTCATGGGTCCCTAAGGCTCTGTTCATGTTTTTCTTTTTAGGTCTGTTTTCTCTTTATTGTTCTAGGGGGTGACTTCTGTTGCTCTGTCCTCACATTTACTGATTCTGCTCTCTGTCATTTCCACTTAACTATTGAGATTAAACAGTGCATTATTTCTCTGTATTTTTTAGTTTTATAATTTGCATTTAGTTCCTCATTGTAACTGCTATTTATTTGCTGAGATTTTCTATAATTAATTTTGCTGTGACAATGCTTTAAAGAGAACTTGTCAGTGGTTCCTGAGGAATTTTTATGACAGCAGCATTGACATCCTTGTCACATATGCCCATCATCTGTTTCATCCCAGGGTTGACATAACTTGATTATTTTTCCTCACTCAAGTTGTAATAGTCTTGGTTTCTCTTATGATGGGTTCTTTCTTGTTGTGACATAAAATTTTATCTAATTGTGTTAGTAGGCCCTGAGTCCTTATTTCAGTCTTTTATTTTAGAAGATTATCACCATGTTTATGTTCAGTATATAGTCTTGTATATATTTTTGGGCTCTGTTTCTAATGGTGATTTGATTTTCTGAGTATCTGTAGCATAATTTTTTCCACCTTGGTTTTCATGGTACTTTTGGATGTTACTAGGATTGTCCTCCTTTTACTTCTTTGAGACAGGGTCTCATGTGGATCATGCTGTCCTTAAACTCCCTATGTAGCCAAGAATAAGCTTGACACTCCGGTTGTCCTACCTCTACCTCTTGAATGCTAAGATTACAAGCGTGTAAAGCCACGCCTACTCTAGCTTTAGTTAGTGTTTCCCAAGGGTATAGAGAGTCCTTCACCTGGTTTGGCTTCTGTGCTGTGGGATGTTAATGTATGTCCTGTGGGAGCCCTTCTTGGGTTCCTTGTGGCGTTACCCAGCAGGTTTGCATAGAGGATGATTAGGACCATGGGCCTGAGTGCAGGTGTCTGAGATGGTCTGCACTTGGCTGTACTGGGGGATGGTCTGTATGTCAAGTTGCTCTGATTGGTCAATAAATAAAACCTGATTGGTCGTGGCTAGGCAGGAAGTATAGGCGGGACTAACAGAGGAGAAATAAAAGAACAGGAAGGCAGAAGGAGATGCTGCCAGCCACTGCCAGGACAAGCAGCATGTGAAGATGCTGGTAAGCCACGAGCCACGTGGCAAGGTATAGATTTGTAGAAATGCGTTACTTTAAGATATAAGAACAGTTAACAAGAAGCCTGCCACGGCCATACAGTTTGTAAGCAATATAAGTCTCTGTGTTTACTTGGTTGGGTCTGAGCGGCTGTGGGACTGGCGGGTGACAGAGATTTGTCCTGACTGTGGGCAAGGCCGGAAAACTCTAGCTACACTTCTGTGTATTTTTTCACCAAAGGAAAGGGTGGAGTAGGATTTCCCTATTAGTACCTTAGGGTCTTGGGGAGGAGAAACATCTCTAATTTTGAGAACAAAAGGAGATCTTTTGGATTTTTGACCATTCTGTCCACCTTCATTATTGTCTCTATGGCAAAGAAAAGAGTCTTTGACTTACAGACACCATGGACCTTCCTACTCCAGGTAGTTTGTTGTTACTGGGTCCCTTTACTCATTATTTCCATTTATACAGAAGCATCCTTTGGCAGAAACAAAAGTTTCCTAACACAGTTATTGCAGTTTTGTCAATGGAAAGTCTCACACTCAGTGAAATAGAGTGTTTCTTTCCTGACTTATTTTTGATATCATTGATACCATTTTCTGCTGGCACTGGGCTTGTATGACACTTTCAGAGGGACTTCCATTCTTTCCAGAGGAAGAATGATCCCACTCAGTTTCCCAGATTAACTTTTTCCCATTGAATAATTTATAGGACTTCATCTTATGAAAATAAATCTCTCTTATTTCATAGGAAAAAGCAATTAAGAGAGGTACATATTAATTCCATTTTACTATGTACATATTTTGTAAGTATTAGATTTTCATTTAAATAATACAAACAGATCAATGTGAAACAAAACATTTTGAGAGATGATATGAAATAATAACACTGGTTTCAAAAAAGGCATTTCCATTCCTTGGGTTATTTTTATATCCTCAAGTACTAGGTAGTTGTTATGCTATTATGTCATATTCTAATGTTTAATACAACCCTACCGAACTGGGAATCATTCCCTTCATTTTATAGTTAAGTAATTTGAAGCCAAAATATAAATTAAATCATAAAATACACGTGGATGGTAAGTATGAAAGAAATGAATATATTTCTGGCTAATGGGACTTAGGTCAATGGGTCTTTCCACTAAAAGGCATAGTTTCACAGTGATACAATATGCAAGATGCAATATAGCAGAGCTAAAGTGAATTTATAATTCAGTTATGGTCGTCATGTCAATGGGAAGTGAAAAGCAATGCCATGTGAGCAGCAAAGCTGCTTTAGAGGAAAGCTGCCTCTCTAACTTCCCATTCACAATCTTTTTATTCAGGTCTCTCATGGTTGTTTCACCTTATGGACTCTTAATGTCTAGAACAGAGGTTGTCATTGGCTACTTCAGTCTCCTGTAATTTTTATAGCTGGTATTAAATTTTCCTTGTGATGAGACCTTAAGCTGTTTATACTGTCCTTTCTTTTAGGAAAGAAAGACAAAAATAGTAGGAGAGAGGGAGAGAAGAAAGGAAGGAAGGAATGAGGGAGGCAAAAATGAAAGAGGAAAGGAAAAAACACCCATCAATGCTCATGACAATTTAAGATCAGAGAAAAATCTTAATTTAGTCACTCTGCCCAGACCAGAAGTTGGAAGACAACAAAAGAGATGTACTTGGTGGTTCAAATCTTATCTTCTAACAATTGAGGTTTCTTGCTTTCACATCTAAACAATTCAAGCAATAAAAAAGCACTATTTTCACCTTGAGAAACGCTGAGTTTTCTATAGCCAAAATGCTTACATTCACAAAAACAGTTAAACAAAACAAATGCACCAACCTTCACAAAGCTGTTCAGACACTGGCTGTCACTGCTGGGGATTCGGAAATTGCTGTCAAAGCTAATCTCCCAGTGTTTACTGTCATGCGTGATGGCTGTCCAGGAGCACCTGCTGTTCTGGGGGAATGTCTGAGGCCAATGGGGAGATTTGATGGTACCATTATCTGAATGAAAAGTTCCACCACAACCTGGAAATTTACCATTAAAAAAAATCAATCTTCAAGATAAAATATCAAATTTAGAAACCAAAGATGGCTAGAGAATATTTCTAAATGTGAAATCATAACTCATCTTTTCTTGTGTCTGACTCATCTTTGGGGCAGGGACTAAGCAGGAGCCCATAGATGCAAAGGGCTTTAAATGGAGACCTGTCACTGCTTTGGTTCACCCCCACAATCCAGTTCAGGTCACTTGATCTGGGTCTTGCAGACTGTAGGAGATAGACTCTCATTCTGTCTCCAAAGAAGTCATCTTTTCTACTTTCCTTGAGACTGTGTAGTAGGTAGATAGCCAGGCCACACTCACTAATAGATGTGAATACAGCTGTATTATCCCTTGTAATTTTAGTCTACTGCAGTGAACTAGAGAAAATGGTTGGAACTGGGGAAAGTCCTCCCACAAGTAACCTGGCTCATTCATATTGAAATTGATTGATTGTTCTGAATAAATCATAGGAATATGAAGAAAGAAAATCTAGAATTATTTTCATGACTTTAAAACACATACCTATGATAAACAAAGAAAAGTATGAATTCAGAACAGAGTGAAGTTAAATAAAAGGACATTGCCTGAACCTTCTTCTTCTGAGCCAGTAGTTAGTTCATCTGTAACTCCCTGATGACTTCAGGAGCAAGCTAATGGTTTAATGGGGAGCTGGAATCATTCTATAGAGACCTTCATGTTAACAAACTCTGCTACAAAGAACTGTTCTGTGATAGTTAGGATTTACTAAAATCCTGACTGTCTAACACAAATATTTATATTTTCTGAGAATTTTCACAAGATTTATATTTTATAGGAGGTACAATGCTACTTTTAAAAATCAATTCCATTACCTTTTGATTCAGTGTCCATAGCAGCCTTCCCCCCGCCCTCAAATCACAAATTTCATCTGGTCACTTTTGTCCTCAAACTCCTCCATCAAACACAGTGTCTCTAGGGACAATATATATATATAAACCAAGACTCTTATGATGTATACTCTGTTTTAACTTTCTGAAAAGTCTGCCTGTTAGCTGAGAGAGAGACTATTTGTCTCTTGTCAGTATCTCCTAGACAATAAGAATATAACAACTATATATATTGCATTTATATTGTATTATGAATTATAAATAATCTAGAGATAATGTTTTATAGAGGACACTCATACACTGCACACAAGTACTATATCATTTTGCACAAGAAACTTAAGCACTTCTAGATTTGTTTATTGAGTGGAGTCCTGGTGCCCACCCCCTTCAGTAGTAAGGAATGACTATACTTTAAATTAGGTAAGAAAAATGTGTCACTGAAAAATAAATGGTAAGTATAGAATAGTTGTTTCGTTTGTTTGTTTTACCTATAGTGCTTGTGTCCCATGTAGCATAAAATCCACGACTTTGTCCTTGATGGTCTGTGCTAAAAGTCACCACAAGCTTGTTAGAACCAGACTGTACTGGTCCAGGGACTGACCACCCGCAGTACCGTCCTATGATGGGTGATTCAGGGTAGCCACCATTCCTGACAGTAACCGAGTCTGAAGTGCAAGTTGGATGCATCTCAAGATGAAAGTCAGTAAATGTGAGCTACAGAAGAGAAAAGACACCATGAGCCATCCTGAGCTGTAAAGGAGTTCATCCACCAGCAGTTAGACAAGGTTCCTATGGATATTTTCATTTTGTCATAATTCACATAGCTTTGTATTTCTGATTCTTCAGTTTTTCTCTCCTCTCCACTCTGTTTCCCTTGTTAAAAGTGCTCTTGTGAATTTAGAAAGAGTATATTTTTTCAGTGAAGTAGAGTCATTTTGGAGAACCCCAGCAACCTGTTAGGCTAGAATGACAGCTCATGTCAATACTGAATTCACCTCTTTTCTGGAGGCTCAATTAGCTTCTACATACACCTTCTCCTAATTTGAGAAAAGATAATGGTCTTCACTAATTGTAGACTGGTAGATAACAATATCTGTACTCTAAACAAAGAATTTTACAGAAAATTTTATCTGATTAAAAAAGCAAAACCTACAGTAATCACTTATTTACACACACACAAACACACACACACACACACACACACACACACACACACACACACAAGGACACACACACGGACACACACACCATTTCCATGATCCAGTAACCCAGCTGTAAGAACTCACAGTGATGATGTGCCCTTCTGGGGCTTCCAACAGCCATGAACAGTGGGTCCATCTACCATAAACATTTGGATAGTTAGGACTTGAGATCACTCCACTCTCACCGGTCTGTATTCCACCACAATCTGAAATTAGATTTGTAAACCTCTAAATAAAAGAAAAGAAAATACCCACAGAGCTGAAACAATACTTAATGACAGCCATCATACTTTCTGGTAAAAAATATAATCAGCCAATCAATCAATCAATCAATCAAGAAATAAAAACCTGAACAAGATCAAAGTTAAGGTGGAAGAATAGAAATGAATGAATTGAATCCCAAATAGTGTGCACCAAACAGAATTCCATAGTACAGACAGCCTCAACTGAGCAGAAAATAGGAGGTTCACAGTAAATGGAGAGTAGCTAGCCATAGGATATAGCTAACAATGTACTATAGACAAATGGAAAGACATTACCTTTCCTGAGAACACCAGACCATGGATATATAGGTAAACCTGAAGAAATGATTTGCCCTATAATCAACTATTACATCATAACAAGTACTTAGGTTTCAAAGAACAGATTATTGGAGCAGGTTGAAAAGACGATACAGGTCTATAACATCATATGATCTGCTTCTTTGTCTGATTCTCCTTTCAATGGGATAAAAAATTACCAATGGATGAAATGTTTTCACAAGTAGATTATGTTTGGGCTTATTCCCTCCTTTAACCACACATTTGGTTGTTGTGGAATAATCTTTTTTGTACACTGTGAAGATGTGTTTTTGCCAAGGCACCTTCTGATTACTTTAATGAAGAGCTGAATGCCCGTTAGCTAGGCAGAAAGAGGTTAGGTGTGACTTCTGAGGACAGAGAGCTCTGGGAAGAAGAAAGGGGAAGTCACCAGCCAGATGTTGAGGGAGCAGTATGAGCAGTACAGAGTAAAGGTAAACGAGCAATGTATTTAATAATAAGTCTTTGTGTCGTTTTTTTTGTTTTTTTTTTTTTTTTTTTGAGCTGGCAGCCCAAAGAAAAAATCATCCATATTTGGTTATAACACAAAGAATAGTATATAAAACTATAGCAGAACATATGTTGATTCACAGTCAAACTCAACAGAAGGAAAAGTGGGATTATAAAACCTGTCAGCAAAAAGTAGACTCAAACACAGAGGCGCAGGGCCAAACAGAAAGTGTGGCAGACTGAGAGGGTCATCGTGGAGACATGGACTTACGGTGGGAATAAAGGTTTTGGAGACAAGGCAGGAAAAGAAAATATGAGTTTAGACTTTCACAAAGGGAAACACTGCCACAAATGTAAAAGGATTGCCATGTTAGTGAAAGGAAGCAGAAAAAAAAAAAACAAACCTGGAACCAGGGCAAGCAGTTTTGTTGCCCACCTTGGATTGAATTTCTACATTATAACCTCTGAATGTCACACATGCAGGTCTAACATTATTAGAAATATGCAGTAATCTGAATAAAATATAAACTGTGACCAAGTAGGATTTATCCTGAAATGTAAGAATGGTTCACAATAGAAAACATCTTGATGTAAATTGGGGACCAAGCTAGGGGGCCAAACCAAACCATAGAAACAAAACAAAAAGACGATAGTTTGAAGAAGACACAGTTGTCTACACAGAGGAACAAAGACAATCAAAGTATTAAAGCCATAAGACTATAGTAAGGTCTCTGGAATAAAAGTAATATATAAAAACCATAAAACTCTTCTTGGCATCAGTAACAACTAGTTAAAAATTTAACCTGAAAAATTTCACTGAAATTATCAATGAAACTATTATATAATAAAATATAAATCTTTTAGGCTTACCTGTAAAGGAGTACTCTACATTGAATCCAGTATGTTCTACACGCTCGTTGGTGACAAAGTGTATCCACACCTGGGGGTAGGGGATAACCAAGGGTACTGCTGGTGCTGACAAGCTGCAGAACTTCTCTATCAGGGGCCCATCAGCATCACCTGATCAAAATAGTATGCCACGTGACATTATTTGCAGGGTTTTGGACAAACATCTTTAATTCATAGGAATAACAATTAATGAATAAAAACAACAAAGAGTACTCCTTGATGCATTTCAATCCTGGTACAGTAGCAGACATTTCAAAAGAAATCCTCTATTATCTTTGTCAGTTACACACAAAAGAGTTCTCTGACACACTGAGTGTAGAGACCGCCTTTACTATTGGTGCCAGTTTATTCCAATTTATGTCTTCAAAATCACTTTCGCACATCTAAGTAGAAATGCAATCAACTTAATACCCCTTTTAGCTGTGTGCTTTGTAAGGGAGGAAGAAATGTCAATAGTGATAACAAATACACTCTTAGGATAGAGACAATGATTGCCAAAACTTCTCAAGACTCTTCACTGCATTTGATCTTCTAAAATGAACAGAATATTCAGCACTCAGGCCAAGAACTGTCAGGGTTGAGTTGAACAAGTTTCATGAAGATTCCTTTTCACAGAAATTTGATTAACATTTACAGAGTACCTGGAAAGTGCACATTTATCTGCTCCCTATGTATTCTGTCAGATGAACACTGCTGACCTTATAAATCAATGAAATAGAGTATTTCTACTGTCTGTAAATCAGGGGGAATAAAGAGAAGATTGAATTTCACTGACTGAAATTGAATATAGAGCTGTTCTGCTTTATTCTATGAATGGCTTGGCAACACATAGAGATAGTAAGTGTTTATCAGCATTTCATGGAAAGCATTCTCAACAGCCTCTTCCGTGTTTATACTCATGTGCCTCAGAGAGCTGGGATGATTCTCTCTTGCAAAAATCCCTGGTCTGCAACCCAAGTTTATATCAAAACCCTCATTAAAAACTCTGTGTTCCGTGTTCTCAAAGGAGGCCATCAGTGACTGGGCAGGTCTTCTCAATTTTGGCCTTGGTGCAGGGCAGCTATGATGTGTCTCAGCACTACATTATTTTATTTAAGACTGGATAGAAATTATCTTTAAAAGTATAGAGATGGAACACATTCATTAATCCATTAGCTTTCTTAAATTTTACTTTATATGTGTCAAATTACTACACAGCCTGAAAACAACACTACACTATTATAACCACTCCATATGATAACATTATTTTCTGCACAGACACAACTGATTCTTACTTGCTGTTTAATATCATTTGTGTAGCCACATTAAGATTGTTACTCATCTCTGTAATTTCCCCTATTTCTCTACCACCCAAAGGTTTATGAGAGACCTTTGCAGAAGAACTTCCTCCCCTAAAATAAAGGGTGTTAACACATGACAATAATAACATAATATGTAATATAATGTATTATGTAATATATACCTTATATTATATTATACTCTATACTATAATATAAGGTAGATACCACTGATTATTAAAGTTGTCAGCTTCCTTTTCTTTAACACTGGGGATTAAGAAGAACACAACCTTGCCCGGGCGGTGGTGGCGCACGCCTTTAATCCCAGCACTCGGGAGGCAGAGCCAGGCGGATCTCTGTGAGTTCGAGGCCAACCTGGGCTATCAAGAAGAACACAACCAACATTTGACAGTATAGAGCACCTCTAATATTATTTTTTTCCCCGGTCTACTTATTTTCTCACTGGGAAGCAAGCATCAGTGTACCAAGGGAAACAACCTCGTTAGATCATCCATGCCTGAACTCTAAGAAGGAACTGGAATCCTTCCATGAACACAAAGTTTAAAAAAAAAGTCTTGAGAAGTATGGTTCATTAGATATGCCTTGATCCTTTTCTATCATGGAAAAAAATGAACGATGACTTTCAGGATAATTTCCCAAATAGCTCCCATGTGCTGCTCCACATTGGTACAGTGTGGAAGGTTTTTAAACTTCTAGGGACTTAAAAGACAAAAGAATTGAACAACCTCCTTGTGAGTCCTGCAAGTTCAGGGAACTAATGAGTGTCAGGTCACACTAAGCTTATTTTCTGAGGCCAGTGGTGCACACTGATAGGACAGAGATTGGCTGGAACCTGACTTGGGTGAGCCTCCCATACAGGAAACCTGAGAGAGAAACTCTCCTTGCTAAGGACCCACTTCCCTCACAGTTCTTAGGTCACATTTGCTATCTGGGAACATGGAATTTCAGCTTTGTGTTGACAAAGCTCCTTTGTAACTTGTGCCCTGAGATAGAAGCCATTTGAACTACTGCTGTTGTCTCCAGGACTGAGCAGAATAAGCGGATAAATTAGAGAGCACATTCTTTGATGGAACTCACCCACTCGAAACTCAAGGACATCAAACACACAGTCTTGATGACTTTCAAGGGAAAATGCTATAAAATGGATATTAATGGATGAATTTTCCCGATTTGGATTACTGACAGTCCATTCACAGTCTAGGTTTCTTGCATAATCACGGATTCCATTATAGCCAGGAGAAGTAAAGTTTCCACCAGAGACACTTGAAAGAGGTCCACCACACACTAAGGCAACAAAAGGCACAGAGAGAGTAATGAGATCCACGTTGTAACAGACAAGTCCAACAATCAAGACACAATGAGTAAAATAATAAACATCAATTTGCTCTTCTAGATGTAGTCAGGTTTGTAGACAAAGGATATGCAAACTATAGAAGGAATGCCTATAGGTTCATGAATGCCTATGGGTTCATGAGTGCCTATGGGTTCATGAATGCCTGTGGGTTCATGAATGCCTATGGATTCATGAATGCCTATGGATTCATGAATGCCTATGGGTTCATGAATGCCTATGGGTTCAACCAAGTTCCTTTATTTCCCTTCTGGAATGGAGAAGATGGCTGTGGCTTGGCCATGTATCAACACCTCCAAGTTTAGATATTTTATTCATTCAATATTTAATTTAGAAAAATAAACAAATCACTGGAAGGTCCTAGTGGCTTTTGATAAACAATTTTCTATTTGATCCAATAATTTATTTGAATTAATAGAATATAACACTAGAGTGCCAACAAACCTACTCTTTTTTTATATGGTAATGAATGTATCTTAAACCAATCAAACAAATCAAACAATTTTTGTTTTTGTTTTTCAAGACAGGGTTTCTCCGTGTAGTTTTGGTGCCTGTCCTGGATCTCACTCTGCAGACCAGGCTGGCCTCAAACTCACAGAGATCCGCCTGGCTCAGCCTCCTGAGTGCTGGGATTAAAGGCATGCGCCACCACCGCTGGGAAAATTAAATAATTTTTAAAGATGTATTTAGTTCCATTCTTCCTAAAATACAAAACCCTTGGATAATGGTAGCAGACCTAAAAGTAAAATGATATTTATAATCCAGGCCACATGTTGTTTAATTTTGGGATAATCTATATTAAATGTAACTGGGTTATTATTTTCACTGAACATACCCATATAAGTAAATGAATAAAAAACAATAACATGTATTCAGTTGTCTGAGAAATTAATTACTCTGTGGTCCTAAGCTACCTAGGAAGTAAGTGTTTTCTTGAATATAAAATAATGTGTCAGAGACTGTGGGTCCAGATCCAATCCTAGTATTACAAGGAATCATGCTAGAAAGTATTCTAATAAAATTTTGTTATAAAAAAAAATCAAAATACAACATTTTTTCTGAAACCACAATGGTTGATCCCCCCATCCTCCCAAGAAGATTTTCTGTTTGTTCATATATATTGCTCTTGTGTTGAAGATCCCAGGTATACTTTTGATCACTGCAGAGAAAACAGAAGACTTGGCTGTTTGGGGCAGTGAGTGAGTCTGACCAAGAGGAGATACATTCGAAGCATCCTACATCACCTGCATCTTCACTGGAGGTATAGGAAGCAGTGAAGCCTCCATACGGCCGGGATCCATCGGTGAAAAATACGACCTTCATTGTGTTTCCAGTGGATTTGAACTCATTGGTTACGTTCACACGGCTGCACAGTTTCTCTAGTTGGGGTGAGTTACTTCTAATGCCATTGAACACCTGTTAGAAAAATAGGTTGACTTGTAGCTGTGCTGCTCACTTTACTGACTATCCCCCAGGAGATGACCATCTGAGCCCTGAATTGTGCCCTTCTAAAGAAAGCACAGTCAACACTACAGAAACCTACCCCAGGAATATAGACTACTAAGCCATGCCAAGCATATTTTTGGCCTTAGGGTCATGTCAAGAAAATGTAAGATTTGTAAATGTCCTCCTCCCATGGGTCACAGATGAGAGGCTTCTCTGCACTTGGCAAGTGGAGACCCTGCTCTACATGGGAAGTAAATGTGCCACTATGCTTTCTTTATAGTCACAGAGTTTACTGGTATGCAGTTTTCTTAATCATGCCTTGGACGCTATTAACATACTAACTTAAATGTTAGCCTTAGATGATTTCAAGTGTATAACCATCCATCTACTCCAAATACCTTGGAAAGTACTTTGCAATGATTTTTCTTTATTGTTTTTAATTAAGTGTACTTATGCGTATCTGGGTGTGATTACGTGCATGTGAGTGCAGGTGCTTGTAATAGATTTGCCTGGAGCTGGAGCCACAGGCAGTTGTGACTGCCCAGAGTGTGTGCTGGAAACCGAACTCCAGTCCTCTGCAAGAGTAATACATGTTCTTAACCACTGAGCCAATTCTCCTGCGGCCCTTAAAAAGCAATTAAAAAAAATAAAGCTTTCTTAATTATTATGGATTCAAAGTTCCTATATTCTTAGTCATTTGACTTAACTTTTTTCAGTTTTTATTTTTGAGATTCTAATATAACAACCAATTAGTGTGTTCTTACTTATTGACTTTTAAAAACTGCATTTTTACTGGTATCAAAATACAATTAATAGCTTTAGTTCCAACTGGTAAAGTATGACTGCTTCTGCACAAAGCCTTGTGAATGCTTTTCAGAATTCAGAGATGTTTCTAACGAAATAAATAGCAATTTACTTGGTGATTGATATTCCTACTCTTTAAAAGGATTTGAATGGCTCACAATTAGAAACATCAGCCTAAAAGCTTTGAGGAAGCAGGCCATGTTCTACTCCAAGGGATGCAAGCTTTTCCAGTTACTGTAATTAATGACTGAACTTAGTTCTTGGGTGGTTTCTGGTTTAAAATGCCTTCCAGCTAGAGGACCAGAGGAAGTGTTTCCATCATCTCTTGTGCAGATACAGAGCCAGACTCTGCTAATGGCCTACTCCGATTATCTTATCTGATCATTACCATGCCTCTCCCTCTCAGGCCTGTACTACGACTGCATTTTTCCAGATGCAGACAGTAGAGTACAGAGACTTGTACTTTATTAAAATTCTAAGAACTAGGAATATTTGAATTTGGATTCAAATTCCCATATCAAACCACAAAGCAAAGCAACAAAAGACAATACATATTTCATGCTACTATGAACAGGAATAGGTCATGCATTCTCAGAATGGAAAGAACTTATCACCAACTACAAGGTTGATAGGATATGTTGTAAGCAATGATCAAAGGTCTTTGTTGCCTCTTTATGTATCTGACCCCAGCACAGAACCGGAATGACTAGAACATGTGCAGTCACCCAGCTAGTACATGGACTTCTTTCTCCATTCAGAAGCAACCGACTGTGAGCTCCCATCCTGTCCTCTAACATCTTTTGTAGTCAGAAACTACAAGCCTCAGAAGACTCGAGGCAGGAGCAGGCACATGACAGTCCAGACAAGGTATGAGCTGCTGTGAGCAGGAACGAAGTTGGACATTTGTCTCACGACCCCGCACACTGTGTGGCGCAGCCTTTCATTTCCTGCGTCTGAGTCATGGGATTTGTTGCTGGATTTGGGGGAGTTTCAAGTTCAGTCCGGCTGGGTGTGGTGCTCAACAAGCAGCAGGATGCTTAAAACTCCCCACGCCACTTGCAGATCTTAAGTTTCTTTCCTTCTTTTCGGGTAAGCGTTCAAGCACACAGAGGGTGGAAAAAAGCAATCAAACACTTGTTTAGAATAAAAGGGATAGATAAAGTAAACACCAACACACAAACATGTTCTAAAGAAACGGTATTTGGACATTCTCCTACAGAAATGAACTCCCAAAGTGATTCCTTGATGGCGTTTCATCCTCCCCGTGAGGAAAGATCTGAAGCTGTGATATTGGCAGATCACTAATTACAGGTCAAGATCTGTATTAGTTACTTTCATAAGGTCCAATTACCAGATTCAAGCACATGTGCAGAGCTGCCAATCAGTTTTTGCACACTTTTTTAAAATATCAATGAAGATCAACCAGGGCTCTGGGGAAACATCTAATATGAAATGCAGAGACCAATATAAATAGAGATAGAATCTGAAGGAAACAATATGAAACTTCATAGAAGTAATATGGAACTTCAAATTATGATTCTACAATTGTTTAATATGTGCATTCAAATGATTATGGTACAGCAGGAATCGTATAAGTCTACAAAAGTTATCATCCACACTTGTGTCCTTAGGGAGTTACAAGAGCATATGTCTCACCAAAAAAACAGGAAACTGACTAAGAAAGGAAATGTACAGCCTCATGAAGCCAGGTGGCCAGTCCAGAGGGAATGAAGAGGCCACAAACATGATGGTGCAGGGAAATCCCCAAACAACAGCTCCCATCAGGCTTGCTGCGGATGGACAAGAAATTGCAGAAGGATACTGGTGCTAAAAATAGACATGTATGCCTCTTTGGTGGAAGATGTGTAGAACAATTACTGACATCCATAAAATGTAAAAATAGTACAGCTGTTGTTACTGTCATTTGAAAAAGCAAAAGGAAATGTGGTCACAGCTTATTGCCTGACTTAACTAGAATGCAGTTTCCATAATCACCTAGGTTTAACACCAAAGGGCCATTACCGTGGAAACGGTGACATGTGTGTTTTGTAGGGAAGTTGGCAGAATATGGGAATTGTGGGTTCTCTATGTGCATGTCTCATGGGAGGGAGATAATTCCTCAGTTTCTATAGCAGGATATGGGTAGATGATACCCAAGACCAACAGAAGAGGTGCAGAATAAGAATATTAGCTCGATACAATGGCATAAACGCTACAAGAAATAGCTGGAATCCAGAGGAGTAAATACATCTGGCTTCAATGATTAGGAGTGGAGAGGTCACAAGTAAGGTCTAGTTTTGCAATTTGTGACCACTAGTATCAATTTTATTTTATTATTTGAGTTCTAAAACTGTGACTCATTTTTATCTTTCCTGTAGGTCAATGTACAATCTGTGGTGGTAAAATTCCTAATAATCATTGGATTCAACATGGTTTAAATCATAGACATAATTTCAAAGGGCCAAAAAAAATCTCAGTTAGCATTATTTATGAAAATTTTAGTGATATGTAGAATGTAAAAATTAGGTATTTTTGTTTTCTTTTAAGATACTTTTCACTAAACATCTATTATATTTAATCAGAAAACATCTTAAATTAGTTTTCAAGGGAATTTATATTGCTTAGTTAAAACTACTTAAAATTATGCAGGAGCCAAAAAGACATACAATACATAAAAATATGGTACACTGGGAGCGTTTAATCTTTTTTTCTCCTTGTGTTTGTCTACATATCCATGCAATAAGTAATAGGTGTTTCTTTATAACTAACACCTAACACCTTGGAGTCACAAAATGGCTGCGTATAAAGGTGTCTGCCACCAAACCTAACCTTCACACGAGTGCTGTAGCATGTTCACATCCATAAATACACATGCACAGTAGAGATATAAATATAATTTAATTTTAAAATTAACAATCTTAATGTAGGGATGTAATTCAGTTCCTTAGCATGCACAAGTCCTGAGTTCAGTCTCCAGCACCCCATAAACAAGATGTGTGGTACATACCAGAAATTATAGCAGTCTGGAAGTGAAGCTGGAGGATCAGAAGTTCAAGGCCATTCCCTGCTACATACTGAGTTCTAAGCTAGCCTGGGCTACTTGACACCCTGTCTCAAACAAACTAACTAACTAACTAACTAACTAACAAAAAACAAAAACAAAAAAAGAATGAAAAAGTAAGAGAGAGTGAGAGAGAGAAAGAAAAGAGAAAACAAAAACATAACGCAGCATTTCCTGCCTCTCAAATATAAGGAAAACACACTGGTTCCATACCTAGTATCAGGGAAAATCATTTCGGTACTTTAGATATTGGAACTGAGACAATAATCTGAAGGTTAAATGCTGCAATTTTCAGGTCATAGGGAGTGATGAGGGGATGTCACGGGAGGCTTGATCTTTGGAATTTACTATTCAGCAGCAAAAGGCTAAACAGAAAACAAAAGTGCTTCTTCATTTTCTTAAGCCAACAATGTTATTTCTGTAATTCATTCATCAAACCTCTGTCTCCATGAGCATGTATCAGCCCCTGGGGATTCACTGGAGGAAACTGAGTCCTGACCCTCAGAGAGCTGACATGAAGTGCTATGAAATAACACAGGGGAGGCCCGGGGAGGGTGGGGCTTGCTTTATGAGTCTTAGTGTGGTGGTGTGCGTTAGCCACTAGAGCAGAGATCCAAAACAAGCGAAAAGATAACCAGACAGCATCTTGGGAGGAACAATCTAGACAGAGGCCATAATCACCCATTAAAGCCTGATATTGGAGCCTGTTTATCGAAAGCCAATCCCACCCCCAACCCCAACCCCGGGTACTTGCCCCGTGGAGGTTTTTCCCAGAGCCCAGAAAAGAAGTGTACAAATGGCTAGGATTCTGATCTATATCAATTGAATCTACTCACACCATGCTCTTTCAGTCCATTCACTTTATTGTTTTAAGTTAATTTCCCCTAAATCTACAGCTTCTTTTTTGCCCCTACATTACTCTGCTGTTCTCTCTTTGTTCTATCTTAGTTCTCCCCCCCTAGTCTCTGAGGTTTCCAGTCTTTATACACATACAGTCAGCGATTCTCTGGCCCAAGCAAGGTCACGAGGCTTGAATTCTCTCAGGGTCATAAAAGCAGATAAGAGTTTACACTAGGTAGTGACTGTCAGGCTTTCTTTATGGCTCAAAGAGGGGGTGATGTGTAAAAGCCTCAGTGAACTCTTAAAAGGAGCAGGCTCAGATGAGAGGGAGAGAGACCTTAAATCAATTAGGGAAATCTAAGAAGGGAAAAGGGAATCTGCGTGTAATACTGCATTCCTAAGTGTGGTTAGATTACTAACATGCTGATTAGTAAACCAAGGTGAAAGGAAAAGGAGTTAAGAATTTGCTAGTGTGAGGTTAGCTTGGGGCAACACCTGCCTATCTGTAGGCAGGGTGAACCCAGGGCACTCTTGTTCCCTATCTATCTAAAGACTGCGAATCAACAAATTCAGACATGTTGTAATTCTACGTCTTTGGGTATCTGAGAATGTCTCAAATGAGATACTTTTGCCTGGACACTTCACACTGACCAAATGCCTGCCAATGAAGATAATTGCAAGAAGGCAGACCTCTGAGTTTATATTGGAGAAAGTAACAAAGACCTGGTTGTGGGAAACAGGTATTGGCTGTGTGACTTTTTTCATACATGTTCTCCAAATAACCCAACTGTATAGGGGAAGTTGTGCCCAATAAATGATCGATCACATTGTTAGAAACTCTTAGAAAAAGAATCAATTGGGAAAGCTACAATAGCACACAGGAAATTCACTGTGGGAAACAGCTAATACATTCAAAAGCCAACGTCACCAAGACTCCTTGGTGGATCTCTGACTTTGAGGCTAGTCTAGCCTACAGAGCAAATCCCAGGACAGCCAGGATTACTCAACAAAACCCTATATTGAAAAAACAAAACAAAACAAAACAAAAAAGGCTGAAGAAAGGAGCAGGATGGGTAGAGAAATAGACTAACACTAATTCCATTTGGTAGTCTATTAGTCTATGCATTGCTATATCAATAAGTACATATATGTATGCATATAAATATGTATGTCACACACAGTCAAAACACACTTCCCAGTCAACAACATATTTGTTATTCATACTCATGGGTCTCATTTGCTTTTTTCAGCTGAGGGAAGCTAACAATGCTGAGGGCATGCCTCTCACATTTGAAGTTTCGACAGGGCGGGCTTTCTACCCAGGGTCTCTCAATGCCTCTGGCAGGGAATGAGGTTATGTAGGACCATTCATCTGCTTAAGTCTCGCTGGTACTTGTGCTAAGACCGATGAAGTTTGCCTGCGTGCTTAGCTGTGATCTTCTTGTTCTCTTTTGTCGTATGTAATGATGGTTTGCCCATCTTATCCACCATGTAACCTTTGTGCATGAGGTGACAGAAAATAGTCTCTGAAAGCAGTTTGTGGTGACTTTGCTCTATCTAAACTACTCAGAATTTGTCTGAAAAGCAGTTGCGTAGGTGGCGATGGCTTGTTTGAGTTTTCATATTATCACTTCCGGTGAATGCATTCCACACACAATGGAACCTAGTGGCCAGCCTAGTCCTAAGAGGACACTTACTATGAGGTGCTCACTGTCGCAGGATGGATGGTTGCTCAGCCTCAAGTTGGTAAAGGTTAGGATGATTCTCCTGCTTTCTGGCACAGTGATTGTCCACTCACAGATCCAGGCATGAGAATTTGGGTTTGGGTAGTTGGGAGAAGTAAATGTCCCAGTAGAGCCGTGTAAATTCCCACCACACACTGAAAGAAAGGAAAAAAATGAATCAAAATATCTCTCTTCACAAGGAACACTTTTAAAATTAGTTCTTAATGACCTATCTGAACAAAATTACTGGCAATATTTCTTTCCACATGTATGAGAATGCTCATCTGTATTCACTTCATGACTTCTTGTATTTACATCTGTATTCAGTTCTTGTCTCTGTCAATACTGAATGTTTTCTGACATGGAAAACAGTCCACTGGCAGCATTTAAATTATTATCAGAGCCCAGGATTATGAAAGACCAATAAATATAACAAACTCAGGAAAGCTAAAGTCGTTATTCTGTTTTTCCACAGGACCTTTATTTCACCCGAGTTTGTTGGGGGCATTTAGGAACCTGAGTTCTTGATAGCTGTAGGACATTACAATGCACCAGTTTCTCAGAATGGTTTTCACAGAGAAGCCACATCTCTGCTCTGCATCTCTCATGATACAAGTTACTTTCCTTTGTGGCATTTACTCCAGCTATAAGTTTTCATTAATTGGTGACTGTCTATTAGCATCAGCCTTTCAACTTCTCGTAAGAGTCAAAAAGACAAAATCACATGTTCGTTTTCAAATTCTTACGATATCAGTGTCCAGTGCAGCGTCTATTCTCTGTAGGAGATTAGTGCTTTTCTAATACATCATTGAACTCACCTTCTATGCTAGATGTAAACTGCAGCCGAAATCCTGAGGCAGTGACAGAGCCATCTGTGACAAACCTGACCGAAGCAACATTGCTGGAAGTGTCAACACGGCTAGGAATGGAGTTTCCACAATATCTGCCCAAAATATTTCCTGCAAGAGTCAAATAATTAATTATGTCCATGCCCAGGTGATCCTTTTTCTGTCAATGCTTACTTAAGTTGTTCTGCATGGACAAAGAAGATCTTAAGAGACAATATTTTGTTCATGAAGAAATGGCAACCATTGTTATGAAAATCATGAATAAAAGTTAATATATTTAAATATATGCAGATGTATAAAGACTGGAGCCAATTAGGGTAAGTCTATCTCAGTCTGATGAGGAAGGCATGCTCAGATGGCTGAAGAAATGATCCAAGTGCCTCTTATACTGTTATGTGATATACACTGTCTCTCCCTCTCCTTATGCATAAGGAGACTTCTCCAATAACCACAGGTAGTACACTGGGGTCTCCACAGGATGAGGATGCCGTCCCAACACAAGGCTCTTTCATTGTGCTCTCTAAGATGACTACAGAATGGCTATAGCAATACTGAGCATCTATTGTAATCTGTTAGAATCAAGGAAAAGAACTACCAGTCTTGCCCAGAGCCCATGAATCTGCATTTCTCTGATGACATCAGACACACCTTTGCCTTTCTCAGAAGCCAAGATGCTTCAGGGGTTAAATTAATTGATTAAGAAGTAAACACCCCCAAAGAAAGCAGGATTTCACTTACCAGAGGTGTGGTTTTCCCAGATCTCCACAAAGTCTTTTGCACAACCAGGGGAACTCTGAAGATTAAAATCTTCAAAACGAATGGTGAGATAGTGTCCTGGGAGGCCCCGGAGATGCCACTGACAAAAGGCATTGTTTGGATAGGGAAGGGTCGGGTATCCAATGCTCTCGATGACTCCATTTTCCCCTGAGACTGTTCCTCCACATGGGGCTGCAAAACACACACACACAAAGGATATTCTATTATAGATTATTTTTATGATTAAACCAATATCATTTAAAACTTTTAGGAGCCAAGTGAATATTAACAGAAGTTGTAAAAATCTGAAAAGTTTTGCTTAAAGCTTTCCTAATTCTTTGAAATCTACTGTGAATGGATAGAAAAATACCTCAGGCCTGCTCAGTGCGAGAAGTGGAAGGTGACTGTGGGGTGTCACATCCACTCTCTTGGGAAAGCATGTAAGAGCTATTACTTATACGTAAATATCATCCAGGAAGCAACTGGTAGGGTAATAAGGCCCACCTGGTACCCTCTGCCGCTGATGCCAAACACTGTCTGCACTCTTTTGGAAGGAGCAGTTGACTGGTGACTGCTGGTGTCTACTTCTCTAGGTTAACTATAAATACACACTGCACATAGTTTTTTTGAGAGTTCAGACCCACGAGACACTAAATTGTATGTGATTTGTGGTATGTGGTATTATATCACTTGGAGTGCATCTTCATTATGTGTGTTTATGGCTCACTTTTTGAGTAACAAAATCAAACTCCAGGGGAACAATGTACTTTTCATTGAGTGACTGGCTTAGCATTAGAGATTCAGAAGGGAAAAGCTGGACCATTCCATGGATGCTTGGTGTTCCAAGTCATTGTCCAAGTGCAGTTGTTGGATCACTAAGGAATTTGTTGTTTTGTTTTGTTTTTCGAGACAGGGTTTTTCTGTGCAGTTTTGGTGCCTGTCCTGGATCTTGCTCTGTAGACCAGGATGGCCTTGAACTCACCTGGCTCTGCCTCCTGAGTGCTGGGATTAAAGGCGTGCGCCACCACCGCGCGGCAGGAATTTTATTTTTTGCAAGTATATTATACTTATTTCAGTTGAAAATACTTTTTATACACAAGTTAGGAAAATATAAAACACTAAAGTTTTAATAAAAATTACATTTTAGCCTAATATAAAATAACTTAAAACTGGTGATGATGTTGTGAGTTTATGCAAACCTTCTTCTTCCAAGTCTTAAAATTAGGCAGATGAGAGGCATGGTGTGGTTAAGGCTCAGTGTTTCCCTGTGCCACTGCTGTCCTGCTTGAAAATAAAGCATTACCTATGGAATACTTGGCCTTGAATCCCATTTGGCTGGAACCACTACCAGACTGGAATTTCAAGTACATAAGTTCTCTTGAGGATATCCAGCTACCAGGCAAAGTGTGCCCACACAATTTGGAAAGCACTGGAGCACTTGAGTCGGCTCCGTCGCGCAATTCAAGGTAGCTTGAAGAACAGCTAGAAGAAAGAAAGTGAGAAATTAAAAAAAAAACCAAACAGTTACTTTGACTTATTTTGTTAGTCAAGACTTCTTTCTTCAAGGACAATATTTAATCATCATGTTTGTATTAAAAGACCACATGACTGAGTCTCTTTAGGCTTTATGGCATTCTAAAATGCCATATTTTTTTCCAATGACGATACAACCTTCCATGAGTTCCTGAAGGAGACAGCTCGTTACACTGGGAGATAGTTCTTTACATATTCTGTATTTGTCTTACAAACATGAAAGTCATTTCAGATGGACCATGGATTCCACTAAAGTAGAATCTGTCAGACATGATACTTGAATATATTTCACACGAGAGAGATCGACCTCTCTTGCAGGCCTCATGACTAAGGCTACTGTGGCTACACAGCTGCACTATGTCTATAAAAGAAGACAAGCTTTTGCTAACGTTTCCTAATAAAATCAAACTAGAGAATCTATGCTAGTTTCGGTAAACACAAATCACATTCAGTGTCAAAAAAAAGTGGTGATCAGTAGCTCTGTTGTGACATGCATTCATTCATGCAAATATAGGAATATTTTAGATAAATGAAAAAAACCATATATCTGTGTGTCAGCTTGTCGTTTTGCCTTGTTTTCACAGACTATACAGTTTTCCTTGGATTTCAGCACAGTCATACACGCTCTCTGAGTTGTGATCCCGCAAGATTCCTGATGCAAATAAGACTGAGAAATTTTGGAGTGCTCACTTCAGTGTTGTGTGTGGCACTGGTAGCCTCTAGTGCCGTGCCACACACAGTCTTATTTGTTAAGCAGATATTTATTATCTGAGACACTCAATATGAGGCTGGAGAAAAAAAATACCTGTCTAACAGAGATTGTATTTTTCCTGTGGGAGGAAGAACAGATGACATCAATCTCAAACAGTCACCCTCAATATCTCTTGGAAGATGTGTTGAGGGTCAAGGTGGGAGTAGCTGCCAGGCAAGGCTTTGGGGCTTTAGACATTTACTTATCTCTTTGTCTCTACATTTTATTTCTGGGCAGTGGGTACTGCTGAGCAAAGAAGAAATAAGTTGTCTTGAGACATGACGGCTGAAAAAAAAGATTAACTTTGGGTTGGAGGAACACTAAAATGTAGGTGACTTACTTGGGTGTGTCTTCAATATTGAATTGGTCTTCAAATTGGAGCTGTATACTTTTCCCAGGAGGAGCCTCTAAGATCCAAATGCATTCAGCATGCTGAGGATAATTAGCAGGGTAGTTGGGGGAGGTCACGTATCCATCAGAATCGGCACCATGGATGTAGATACTGCCCCCACAGGCTGTCAAGAAACAGTTAAATCAATCTATAGTCTGGTGGATGGGAACATAATCAGATACCACAATTGCTGTGTACAGTCAATTTGTCTTTATTTTTCCTCTAAACTTCATTTCATCAGAATTACCTTCATGTTCTTTTTAAGTAAATAAATTCTGTCTTTCCTGTAAAATGAGCTACCATGTATGTCCCTTTTTATTCTGTCAAATCATCTAGTCTGCTCTTTTCATTAGGTCAGGTGTTTTGTTTTGAAATGTGTGTATGTGTGGGGGTGTTGTTTGCTTGTTTTTAAATTCTATTTTACTTTTTACCTTATTTATATGGGTATTTTGCCTACATGTATGTCTGTATACCACATGCATGCCTGGTGCCCTCATCGGATCCCCTGGAAATGGAGTTACAGACAGCGGTGAGATGGGTGCTGAGACTTGAACCTTGGTCCTCTGGAAAAGCAGCTAGTACTCTTAACCCACTGACCAGTCTCTCTAGCCCATTTGTTTGCTGTTTGAGATAGTCTTGGCTAAGGTCCATCTGTCTATGTCACTGAGGTTGCCTTGAATCGTTGAACCTCTTCCATCCACCTCCCATGAGCTGGGATTATAGACACATATCACAACGCCCATATCCAAATTATGTATTCTAATTGAAATTTTTATTTTTCACTAAAGCTAACAAAATTTTTATGCAAAGTGTATGCAGCCTCACATGAACACATAAACTATTCTATAAGGCTGACTGACTGGTTAGAACTTCCAGGATTGTAGAGCTGGACCGTTGTAGTCTGGAGCCAAACCATCTTGGGCTGTCTTTAGCCTCCTTAACAGTCACTTATTGTCCACCTGTGTTTGATCTAACATGCATTTTCATGGCTATTAGGTAAATCCTTTTAAAATATACTGATAGATTCCTGGCTTCATCAACCCAAAGGCTAAGAATGTCATCATTAGCCCTTGAGGCCAATAGAAATTTCCTTTCTTTGTTATAAGCCACCTGGCTGTTGTTCCCACCAATGTGCTTTGATCTTGAACTCTCTTTTGTTCTGTTACTACAAAAGTTTCCTGAAATCATTACTATGTTGGAACCTAGCATTTGAGAATAACCTGATTCTGTTTTCCAAGATCATGGTCGTTCATACTTGGAATGCAGAAAAAAAAAATTTCCTTTATTCCCTTTTACATGAAAGCTGTGCTTCTGCATCAATAAATACATACCCATCACTCAGATGAGTGAGGAAGTATGCAAGAGGCCATAACTTCCCATTAGAAGCTCAGGTCAGTGAGCTTTCACTCGCTGCAGACCTGTGATCTCAATATGTTAAAAACAAAAACAAAACAAGAAGCTAAGCAGGGCTGGGGAGAAAACTCACTAGGTAAAAATGTTTGCTATTCAAAGCTTATGAAATTCAGATTCTTAGAACCTTTGTAGAAGCCTGAAGTATAGTGGGGGTAGCATGCATCTGTAACCCCAGAATTCCTCTAGTGAAACAGAAAGCAGAGCCAGGAGCATCTCTAGATGCTTGGCCAGTTGGAGTACACAGGGCAGTGGCAAACCAAAAGAGATCCTGCCCCCAAAACAAGGAGTATTTTGAGGACTATTACTCTAGATCAGCAGTTCTTAACTTGTGGGTTGAGACTCTTTTGGGACCAAATGACTCTTTCACAGGGGTCACCTAAGACCATCGGAAAACACGGATACTTACATTAAAATTCATAGTATAGCAAAATTACAGTTATAAAGTAGCAATGAAAATAATTTCATAGTTGAGGGTGACATACAGCATGTGGAACTGTAGTAAAGGGTCCCAGCATCAGGAAGGTTGAGAACCATCGCTCTGGATCATCCGCTGACTCCACACATGAACCTCACATGTTTAGTATTGGCTTGCTTTGGAGACAGTCTTTTTATGCAACTCTGGATGGCCTGGAATTCACTACGTGACCAGCCTGACCTTAAATTTGTAATCATTTTCCTGCCTTTGCCTCCTGAGAACTGAGCACCTACATGGTTGCCTACATCGTCCTTATTTCCATCTGTGTCTCTCAACTTCTCAGACATCAAACTCTTCTCCTTCTGTCAATATTTTTTCTCAGACTGTCTTGTGTCTCCTGCCAGGGCTTCCAGACAGTGCTGGAGAGCCCCAGGAATCATTCTGCAGGATTTTCCAGCTTTTCATTCAAAAGAATTCCTTGGTTGCCCCATATCCACATGGTTTAAACCACAACCCTCACTTTGTCAGTCCAGGCTAGACCAATCTTCTCATCTCCATTTTCCAACAGCCTACCAGACATCTTTGGGAATATAATTCAGGGATTTTAGGATGAACATGAGTCAGTCTGGCACCTTGTGTGCACCTAGCTGTTATCCATGCTCCTTCATCCCTTATCTCCACTTCCACCTTCAAGAGACCTGAATGAAAATCCACGAATTCCTGACTTATAACATCTTTTGACATGGCCTCTTTTCTACCTTCTTACTGACACTGGCTTAGCTCAGGACACAACAGTTTTCTCTGAATAATTCTTTTATCTGGGTTCTTATTTCATTCTTCCAATCATGCAGTTATGTTGATGTTTCTGTTCTGGTCAAGCCATGGTACTTTGGATTTAAACCTTTCAGTGGCTCCCCATAAGCATCTGGGAATACTAGTACTAATGGCCCTGACATCATCAGGTCATCACGATGGTGATGTGTGGTTCATCACCATATTCACCTCCTTTTGACCCTATTCAACAACATAGTCAATTCTTGCAGAACTGTGAATTGTCTTCTGGTGCTGAGATGTCTCATGTTACATTGTCCTTTGCTAAAGCACAAATCTCTGTTCACGCCTTTCTTCTCTGGTCCCATCAGTTGGATAGGTGCTTCTCCCTGTGGTTACAGATCCTGGAGCATTTCTCCATCTGGAACTTACTTGTTGTATAATAACTGCCTCTGCTTGTCTGTCTCCCTCATTGCATGGAGCCTCTTGATGGAATTTGGTAGTGTGTGCAGTATAAAGCTCTTTATAAATGTTTAGCTAACTAATTAACAAGCCAATGAATCAGGTGAGAATAAAAGACATTTAGCACAGGGCCACAGAGATCTCAATCAACTACAGCAAAGAGAAGTCTTTGGGGCAAAGACAGTGCAAAGCTCAGCAAGTGATGCCAAGAGCTATTCGCACAAAACATAATTTAAGACATGGGAAATGGTATGAGGTAGACACGATGGGAAGAGAGCCAGGGAGAAGTCTGGCTTAGTAAGAAGTTGGAGACAAGCAAAGCACGACCATATTGCTTGGGGCTGCCCCAAAATAGCTTTTAAAACCAAAAGATCTTTGTTTGATCTTAATATTAAGGACAGTCATGAGTGTGCGGAAAGGCAGGGAGATGGTAATGATCACTAGTATAGATGCATGACCAGTGGGCCTAGAAAGGAACTAAGAAGAAAATACACAGTATATCTGAACTGTCACAGAGGTAAGATTAATCCAGCATTAACAAAGTAGGAAAGTGCTGCAGGGAGGTCAAATCAGCCCGTTCAAACTCACTGTGAATCCCAACATGAAGACAGAGATGTAAGAGAAAATGCCAACCTTGAACAGCAGTGCAGCTGCCCTCGGAGCTGATAACAGATCCCTGCGTGCCAGAGCTTAGTGCACTAGGAAGTGACTGAACACACTGTTTTCTTAGGCCTTGAGCAAGTTATTAAATGATTGGGGTGAGGGAATGATTAATAGAGATTTTTATTTCCTTTTCTTTTCCCAAATAAAGAAATGATGCTGACATTCTGAACTCTCTCACATCTGAGATAATGTGTAAAAAAAAACATAAGGTTTCTGTTGTGCATGGTGGCATATACTTTAAATTCCAGTATTTGGGATGTCAAGGCAAGAGGATCAGGGATTCAAGGTCTTCAGCTACTGATCAAATTGCTGGCTACCTTGGGCTACAAGAGACCTTATTTCAAACAACAGCAGTATCAGCAATGGCAACAACAACAACAAAAACCACGGTTCCATTAAGATCAATGTATCTTTTGAAGCATATTTGAGAATCTGAGATTAAGGTCATATAATCATTCATGATATTGAATTTGGGGAGACAAGTAAAGATTTATTTCTGCTGTTTACTCTCCACCGGTCTTTAATTAAATGCTATTTAAAAAGTAAATGTCATAAAAATCAAATAATCATAATAAAATTAAATAATTAAACAAAATTAAGTAAGGATGATTATATAAAGATGGCTGCTGTAATGCAATAATACAGGAATAATAATTAAATGAGTAATAATAGAATCATAGGTCAGTGTTCACTGCAAAGGAAGAACACAATGATGATGAGGAAGAGCAATCATAGCCTTTACCACGCTACTGTAACTAAGTTTAACTTAGGCACTCCATCATGGAAAGAAGTCCAGGGGCCATTAAGTTCATTTTCTACACATGGAAAATTCACTTTGTCAATAATTGAAAAAAAAAAAAAATAAAACCAATAACTTGGAAAACTCAAAGCCTCATTGTACTTACCTGTAAAGTAGAAATAACTATACTATACTCTCCTTAAAAAGCATCATGCAGCCGGGCGTTGGTGGCGCACGCCTTTAATCCCAGCACTCGGGAGGCAGAGGCAGGCGGATCTCTGTGAGTTCAAGGCCAGCCTGGGCTACCAAGTGAGTTCCAGGAAAGGCGCAAAGCTACACAGAGAAACCCTGTCTCGAAAAAACCAAAAAAAAAAAAAAAAAAAAAAAAAAAAAAAAAAAAAAAGCATCATGCTGAACAGTTAGTGTATGAAGCATGGTCTAAGACCAAGATTGATCATAGATACCTGTTCTTATTAATACTATGACTTTCACCTCAGAAAATTTGGCATTTTTCCCTTAAATTCCATCTCATCAAAAATCAATGAATCTCAGGAAAAATATAGATATAATTCCCAGAGGAATTACTTACCGAAACTCTTGGCCTCATATCTGATCTTAAATCCTTGCCCGCCATTACTATTATCAGAAATGAACTGAACAAACATTTCATTGTCTGAGGTGAACAGAGTTGATGGAGTATAAATTCCACAGAAACGACCATTTCTTCCAGAGGGTCCCAAGGGTGGAGAATGGATATCTGGTCCATTTCTTAGCTAGGAAGGGATTAAAATTGTGTAACATCCTTTATATTGCAAAACAGTGTTAAAAGTCCTATCAATTTGCATACTAAGAATTTTAAATTAAGTCTGCAAAGGCAGTTAACTACAAAGAGTAACAAGCATGACCTACCACCAAGTAATCCCCCTGGCTGCACGAAGAGTCTTTATTTTGAATCTGGAAAGGCTGCTCAAAATGGACAGCGATGGTAAGACCACTCTGGACCAGAACATGCCAGGAGCAGTTGAGATTGGGAAGGTAGGAGTCTGGGTACTTGGGGGATGTGATAATCCCTCTGTCTGCATGCAAATATCCACCACAGCCTTCCCAAGAAGAAAAAGAAAGGTAAGTTATTTAAATGCTATCGACAATGAGATTTTTATACTTCTCTCCCCACACCTTTGACCCACAATTGTGAATTTTTTAAAATGCAAGTAACAGATGAGAAATTTGAACCTAATTGGGATCAAAGTATAAGAAATGATTAGAGGCTAAGTGGGCACACACTGCTGGATACTCACAGTGCTGGGGTTTAGATGTGAGTCATGGAGAAAAGACCAGTTTTGCTTTCACAAAAATTGGCTTCCCAGAGGTGGAAGACATATTAAAAACAAATGTATACTATGCGAAATAATAGTAAGTCCGGGAAAGACAGATGGTGGGGTGAGGGCGAAATGTAGTCTGTTGCTAGGGAAGTTAGAAAGGTAATATCTGAGCAGGGACCTGGGTGGAATAAGGAATTAAACTGGATGAGCTTAGGGAAGACAGACAAACACTGTAATCCAGAAAACAGTATAAAGACTTGATGTGGTAAGAGGGGTGCCCCTGGGACTCAGAATAGATGAGGTAGCATGAGCATTTCAGAAAGTAGCTTGGTGAGATTATGAATGAAGCAGAGCAGACTTATTCTGGAACAGAAAGGCTTTGGAGATCACCTGTTTATCTATCATCCACATATCTATCTGTCTGCCTGTCTGCCTGCCTGCCTGCCTGTCCATCCTTCCATCCATACATCCATCTACCTACTGATCTATTTATCTGTCTATTATCTATCTATCTATCTATCTATCTATCTATCTATCTATCTATCTATCCATCCATCCATCCATCCATCCATCCATCCATCCATCTATCTAACATTAAGCTATCATCTATCTATCTATCCATCTATCATTTATCTATCTGCTTGTGTATCTATCTAATGAGATGTGCTATCTCCCTATTGGACATTGGGAGTTGAGGAAGAGAGGTAAAGCAGACCTTAAGTTGTCATTGTCAAGTGCTAGACAGCCTGTCATCAAGTAAATGAAGACACTTCCCACATGTTAAATTGCAGAGGCAGATAACTGTTCAAGCTCTAATTCCAAAGCTCACTCTCTATTCCCTGCACAGCCTGCTTCCATCGAGTGGAGGGTACATCATTTTCCTTCGATTGCACCATTCATATAAGAGCTACATATAAACAGGGAAGGAACTACTAGATTATTTTTAATATTAGGTTATGATTCCATTTAAAATTAAATTTTTCATACGTGACTATCCTTCAATATTCCATAGACAATTTCTTTAATGTTAATCTATCTTAGCTTCAAAGTTATTGTTAGATTTCACATGCTGTCAGGTTCTGAGAAATCTCAATGATATGACACAATAGAGCATTTCATATTCCACAGACATCCTCTGACGAATCAAGACCCTGTTTCAAGAGCTACAGGCTCTTCCACACTCAAGTGGATGACTTCAACCAAAACCTTCATGAAGGTGTCTCCTGTATAATGTTTATTGGTTACTTCTTAAACTGAAGACAGAATGTATCTATAGTTCTTTAGATGGGCTATGATATGTATTGTCTCCCAGTTCCAACCCTTAGCTAGAGTAAAAACTATTTTAAAGATCTTTCTCTTGTGTCTTCCACAAGCACACCTCTTACAGAAGTGAGAGGTGCCACTCAGACACCTGAGGGCAAGAGATGCTCCTGTACAGAGACAACTCTGGTTTGTGTGAGTACTTGGTACCTGTGACTTTTGATTTATAATTTGTTCTGAGGAACAAATTATATGGGAAAATGAGATATGATTAGGTAGAAAGCCAAGAGAAGAAAGTGAAGGGGAGGGGAAGGCATGGGAGGGGAGGGGAGAGAAGAGAGGGAAGGAGAGGGGAGAGGAGGAAAGAGGATAGAAAGGGAAAGAGGAAGGGAGGGAGAGGAGAGGAGAAGGGAGAAATATAAGAAAAAGAGAAGAGGACAGAAAGAATTGGGAGAAGAGAGAAGAAAGGTGAGTAGGGGGAGTGGAAAGGGACAAAAAGGAAGGGGGAAAGGAAGAGAGAGGGGCTGGAGGAAATTAAGCAGCAAATGTTTGGCCACATTACTCTTGTGAAGGGAGGCATTGAAGCCGGCTTTAGTGATGCTGGAGTCCGAGATGAAACGGATGTACATGTACTCTCCAGTTGACCGGATGGGCCCGGGAACATCTCTACCACACAGAACAGCCAGTTGCTGGGCTAAGTTATTGTCTCCTGTGACCAAAGAAGGAAAATGTCAGTGTGAAAAATACAGTCACAAGAATCCACTCCACAATCATTTGCAGCCCAGCCAAAACTACTCACATATTTGTCTCAGAACACCCAGGCTCCTAGGAGATACTAGTGTTCTCAATAAGAGGGACAGCCAGCTACATCATTCTGGCTCCAGCTTGCCATGGTCTGCCTGCCCTTTCCTTAACCCTTTTCGATAAAGACCTTTGGGGCAAGTCTCATTGTCTTCCTGGCTGCTGGTTCTTCCTGGCACTGAAGTCAGAAAGAGAGGAGCTGAGGCTGGAAAGGGATAAGGGTCATGTTTATGTGAGTGGGAGTTGGAGGCTCTGATCTCAGCTACTGTGATGGCTGAAGATCAAATATCCAAGGAGAGAGAAAGACTGGTTCCTCAGCCTAGACCTGGACTCACATTCACAGATCTTTCACTGGGAGGCACGGAAGCTTTATGTGACTATTTCCCCAGCCCAGAGATGATTTTTTTTTTTTTTGGTATTTTTTAAATTTTGTTTTGCTTTCTGATAAAAGGACCATGGTTATATGGAGGATGAGAAAAGATGATTCCAGCAAGCGTGGTCCCCAGGAAGAAACCCAAAAGGAAGTCAGACCTTTGTATGCCCCCTTTCCTTTTGCTTCCTTTGGGTGTAAGTTTCCATCAAACCAACCGTCAGCTGTCTCAGCCAGAAGCTGAATGGGATAAAGGGGATTATAGCAGACTCAGAGTCCTTGGCTGGGAAAATAATAATGGCAGAAAACTGGCAGATTTTAAACTTATAAAATATAAGAAAATTTGAGACATGAGGAAATGTGTTCTTTTACACAACCAGCAATATACGTATTATAAATATAGTTATATATTTGTATGATGTTTATATATAAGTATATAAATATACATATATATGTATTTTTAAAATACTGACAAGTCAGTTTCTACTTTCTATGTGATTATCAATACACTGGCAGTTATAAATTTGGACTTCTTGAAGAAGCTTGGAACAGAACTTTTGTTGACTTTTTCTGTAACTATCAAAGCGACCAAATTTTGTTTCATTTATGACAATACATGTTTTACTTCTCAATGACACTAGGCTTTGTCTACTAATTTTTATTTATTTTCTAAGTACCACCCCAGACAGTTTGGTGAAACAATGCTTATCCCTACATGGTTACTTGTTTAATTCATTCATTAGTTGTTAAATAACTTAAGAACTATAAAATAGTATTCTTCACTCATCTTTCTAGTCTCCAAACCTAATTCTGGAGCATTTTGATAAACTTCCAAATGCTAAACATTTTAATTTTAGACTCCCCCAAAAAACCCATCTCTATAAGCCTGAGAGTCATAAACATCAGGTCTAGAATATAGTTTGATGATTCCCTAGGCCTTACTGTCTTAAAGATGTGGAAATAGGTACTAAGATTATAAAATTATAATTATAAGATTATAAAAACCTGACATTTATTGTAATAGTTACTACATATGGTTTCTAATTTTTCTTCACAAAAGCAGTTGGGTAGGTATTATTATCATAACCAGAAAAGGAGTCTTAGAAGGGACACGAGTTTGGTTACCATATGTAAGGGCAAGAAGTCAACAATGACTCTAACCCTGGCAGATTAACTCTAAATACTCCAAACTTCTTCTACAAGATGAAACTACAAAAAGGAATTTCTGATTTATTTATTTTTGGTTTTTAGACAGGTTCCTGAGTATTCCAGGCTCACCTTGAACTCACAAAGTAGCAGAAGATGACCTGGAACTTTTGATCCACTTACCTCCACTTCCTGAGTGCTGGATTACAAGTGCATGTGGCCCTGGGAACTGAACCAAGGGCTTCTTGAATGCTAGGCCAAGTGCCCTATCAACTCTTTATCCCTGTCCAACTTCACAGACTTCCAATGCAATATTCCCCTCCCTCTCTTGTCTCATTCTTTCCCTCCCTCCATTTATTCCTTTCTTACTTTCCTTTCTTTCAAAAAATGTTTTCTATACTCTGGATAGTTCTATGAAATCTATTTGGCAGAATGTTTAGTACATAAAATTTTATGTGTGTTGTCTTAAGAGAGTGATTTTGTTTTAAACAATAAAAAGGAATCCTAGCTGAGAGATTGACTGACTTTCTTCCCAGGATTGCTGCAGGACCCTTCCTGTGCCATGTGACAAGAATTTATGAGGACTGACCAATTGCACATGATGTCTGTGTCACTGTTTTGTGGTCAATGAACTTCATATATTTGCTTCAGAATATCAAACATGCCTACTATTCAGAAGCAAAATAATTGGTGGGACAAAAATCCAAATAAGTAAAATAATAAGGAAGTACATTGTAATTCCACATAATTTTAACACAATGCAAGTGGACAAACTACTCAAAATACCCAACAACTGACAGAGGTATTCCACACGTGCTTTTGTGAAGAAGCAAGGAAGCAGGTGAAGAAGGAGGAAGCTATGAGCCATCTATTCATGGGTGTGAACAAAATGGACCCATGTGCATTTGTTAGCCTACTGATCCAAATGCTTTTGTTGTTTTGGCACAAAGCACAATTTCTGAGCTCTTTCAACTCACCCTATAAGCAAGAAAATGGATAGAACATGCCAGCAATGTCTACTTAAGTAAAGTGAAGCTTAAAGGATTCTGTATGTACAAAATTCTTGGTCTTTTGTTAGAATTTTACATTTAATGTCTTTTCAAAGAATCATAAAAAGCCATTGGGGGAGAAGCCCTCAGAAGCAGCATTCATCTCTTTCATAGATGATAAAATAGGCTTGTATAGGTCATTCAAAAGAAAGACAGTACGCCTTAGAATTCAGGCTTCCAAGACAAGCAACTCAGTAGCTGGTGATTTTCAAAGAACTAGAAAGCTACTCTCCATGGATGCAGTTTCCCTCCTGAAGATTTCTAAAAGGTTCTAACTGTATTGTGAACACTCAGAATTGTGTGTGCCAGGATGCATCCATTGAATTACACTATAACAATAAAATTTAGTATTTACTGAATGCCTTGATGTCAGAAAAGAGGAGGTATTCTGGACATGTGCTGAATGCCAATTGTTCACAGGACAAAAGGTCTATGAGAGCATGATTGATCATTTCTTAGTGCTCAGTCTCTACAGATTGAGATATGCATCTCCACCAAGCAATGTTTCTCACTGGGAGGTTTTGTAGGGATGGGAGTATAAGAAAGCAATTTCTTGAATATTACAGTCAAACATCTTTGCTTTTATTGACAATCTGCATTTCCAGGTGATGCTGACACTGGTATTCTGGGAGCCACTGAGAAGCACTGGTATGGATGATGTTGCCTCCCTATTGTCCTTTTGTGCTTAGTTGATGCCGAGTGTGAAGGGCAATTGTATGTGTATTGTATAGTATCAAAGTTCATGCCCCTTCATCATTGTATAGCAACACCACAACATTCTCACTTCTATCTATTCTACATACAGATTCAGGGGAAATGGATACATAGCCTATCTTAGATACTTCTTGGTTTTTCATTTGGATCTTAAAGCTATAAGTAGAAATGTCAATATCTATTTTCATTATATCAATAAAAATTTAGCACAGCATGGAAATCCAGACTCTGTCTCCCCTCCAAAGGCTTTTGTTTTCTCGGAGGAATGTGCTATCCCGGACTTTGTGATAGGTAATATAGTACTCTGCCTACATTCTCTAGACATTGTAGCTATTTCTTCTATTTGATGGTTTTATTGGTTATAGTATCTATGAAATTCCATACAAAATATATGGAGCTAGTACACAGGCATAAAAACAACTGAATGTGACTGTGTGTAAGAGTTTAAACAGTGATCTCAACATTGTTCCTTACCATCTCTTATGATCAGCCTGTCATAGGCACACATTAGCTGAGATTCGATGTCCATGGAGAGGATGTTGAGTTCCACAGTAGAATCAGGAGCGTAGATGATCCATGTACAGTCAGCATGATTATGGTACTGCCCAGGCCAGCCCGGGGAGAAAAAAAGGAGAGGAGTGTCTCCTGTCACCATGTATCCTCCACAAGCCCCTGGGGAAAGAAAACTGCATCTTTAAGCCCTTGTCCTGTAAGCGCTTCAGAGTGGCTGCACTCTGGGGCTGAGAGATAAGACACAGTTAAAAGCACTTCCTGCTCTTCCAGAAGACCTGAGCTGTGTTCCCAATACCCAGGTCAGGCAGTTCGCAACCACCTGTAATTTCATCTCCAGGAAACTTGACCTGTCTTCTGGCCTGTAAGGGCACCAGTACACACACACACACACACACACACACACACACACACACACACACACACACACACACACACACACACACCAGTCTTAGAAAGACCCCAATACATTACCAAACACACCTGGAGCAATGGGAAGAACAGTGCCACCAGAAACATCTACCGCAAACCACTCCAGAAGGAATCCCTTCCCGGAAACGGTAGTGTCAGAGGAAAACTGGAATGTCAAGGAGTTTCTACTGGAACTAAAAGATTCCAAGGGGGTACTGCAGTAAGTGCCAATCAGGCGGGAATGAATATCAAGCCCATCATAGATCTGCATGTAAAAACAAACAAACAAAAAAAACCACCACAATAAGACATCATAACTAGGCAACTATCTATATTTTTCTTATTTAAAAGAGACATTTAAAGGATGGTTTATATTTTATAATTTAATCAGACTAGAAAGAATATCAAGAAAATACTTCATTTTAAAACAGAAAGTCATGTTAGATGAATTATTACAAATAATTTAAGGTGTTCCATATAGCTTCATTGCAGAATTATCTTAATAAACATGTTTGTGGTATATAGCATTTTTAGTGACTTACAGTCATATATGTGGATGAGAAAGTACAACCTATTGTAAAGAGGTTCATACTCTAAGAAAGAAAAGAGCTAATAACAAAGAAAGAACCACAGCTCATGGGGCTCCCCATATTCAAAATACTTAGTAAATCTATTCCATCTGCCTGAAAATACTAGAGACTCTCTTATGATAGTTTCCAAATAATTGCAAGCAACTTCATTATAATAAGGATAAAATCCTCTATTAAACTTATTTCCTTCAAATTACATCACAATTATTTCCACACCTATTGGGCATTGTGTCATCAGTCATTGAGTTCTACTTTGAGCACTGAAATTTCAAGAAGAGTGATTGGATTGTGGCCTTCAGGGATATGTTAGTGTTTTCTGGAATTTACAGAGTAGTCAATGCATGGATAATAAAAGCCATCAGAGCATCTCCATTTGTATTTTCTTATTTTTATATCACCGTTTCAGGTTTTAAGGCTGTACCATGAGAACAGACAACTCTGTCTCTCTTGGGAAGTCTGCTGCCTCTGAGTATGCACTATGCCCCCTTCCCTGGGATAGAAGTAGATGTGCTGTTTACATCTACTTCTGGGAAATATTATTATTGCTGTTTAGTTTAGCCTAGGTCCATTTGGAATGTAACTGTGGCTTCTATCTACAGTAAAGACTTTTCTTAGAGTCCCACCTTGCTTCAAGAAAAACAACCAATCAGGACAAACAAATAAAAGAACAAACAAGATAACAAGGATAGAAGATAGAATAAACACATAACTAGAGCAAATAGGCATGCTTAGACAAAAGTCAATCATTTTATATAGAATAGAAAATAACAAACATAATACAAGAATTACTTTGTATAGATGACGGTGAAGCAGCAGTTATGACATAACAGGACCTTCACAGGTCTTTTATTTACTTGAATAGGTATGAACTTGGACTTATTTTTGCCAGTTGTATCCATCAAAATATATAAGCATCTCCCTCACAAAGAAACTCACCTTTAATTTGTCATAACGGCAGTTTACTGCTGTTTCCATGTCTATCTCCAAGATTCTGCCATGAATAATTTGAGATGCATTTACATTTACTGTCCATCTGTAATTGGAGTTAGGAGGGTAATTTCCAGGCCATAAGGGAGATGCGATTTTCCCATGAGTTCCCACAATATTATCATTGCCAAATACTAGAAGGGAAACAGAGTTGTAAATCAGACCTATTTAGAATTGCTCTTTAATTAAAGGAGAAAAAAAAAACAAAAAACAAAAACAAAGGCAAGATTGTTGGAAAGGATGGGCTTTTAATTGACTGGGATTTCTTTTCTGACCACTGAAAGAAATACTGCTTCCCTTTTGGTTTTCTGGGCTATTGGGTCCTGGAGAAGGATGGCTCTTGAATGGAATTCCATCTCCTTGGAAGGCTGTAGTGTATGAAAGGAAGACACAACTTCCCATGAGAAAAGGATTTCCCAGACACCGGGGACTGGGGAGTGGGAGTGCTACCTCACACCTTAACTGTATTTTACCAATTTTGTTTTGTTTTATGAAAGAAAGGAACTTTTCCTTCCCTTTGAAAATTCTACATGAGAATCAACACAAAGAACAGCCAATCATGGAAAAAACTTGAGTTAGAGAATAAAAATAATTAATATTGTATCACTGGAAGAAGAGCCCATGTTTTATCTGAATACTTAAGCCAGTCCAAAAATAATTCTAAAGGTCTTAATTTGAAGATCGTACTTAGAAGACCAAATGAAACATGTTTGACAAAACTTTATCTGCCTGTACGAAAGTAAAAGACTCATTTGCATAATATCATAAACATTAATAGCAGGTAGAAATTGGAGCCCAAAGAGAAGACTCAGAGCCTCAAGCACAATTTCCTTATCTGTTAGTGAGCCATCCACAAATAATTGAGTTTTTCTGATACATTATTCTGCAATCTGAGAAAGGAATGTAGAGTGTAGGATTATTCTTAGTTAATACATCACTGAAACTTTTGTCAACATTCCTAGTATGTAGGATACATTCTGGAAGCCATTGGGGAAACAAACCGACTTACTGTGACTGAACCTGGCCTGGAAGCCCATGCCACTGCCTGAGCCATCAGAGACAAATCTGATCCACAGAATATGACCCTTGATGGATGAATAATTGCCAGGGAGGGAGTTTCCACAGTATCGTCCCACTAATCGGCCTGTGGCATTTCCTTCGCGGATTTCCACAAAATCCTTGTGACAGTTTGGAGAGCTCTCCAACTGGAAGGTTCTAGTTTGGAAACAAACAAACGAAAAGTAACGGAGTGAACAGATAGAATAAATTTGAGATTATCCTGATTTCAGGTTCAGAGGGGCCAAACTCCTCTTCTGGCCCCCATGGGCCAAAGCAGTCAGTACTGAAAGTGTGGCTTCAATAATTGGATACTAGAGTAAGAAAAAAGAAAATCAATTTCTTTCATTATATGCTGAAACTAATTTAACTTTTTTGCATATGTCCTCAAAATATTAGAAATACAAAACTCTTACAACAAAACAGACCATCTTTGGAACTTTGAGATAAGCAGATGCAAAATAGTACTACCTATAAGATAAACAGTATAATTCAGGCTCAGTCTTATTACACTTAATGTTATTGCCAATATGAAATACGCCAAAATTGCTTTATTCTGCTCCTGAGAAAAGAGAGAGGCAAGTCCTCTCTCATCTCAGAAGGTAAAGCCACAGACTTCCTCTGGAAGCATTCTACTGAGGCCTGGTGTGTGGTCCAGCAGCCTTAGTCTCACCTGAAGACTCACTTGAAATAAAGACTCTGGACCCTACATGCTGTGCCCGGGCATTTCTTCCCCTCCACTTACAGATCCTTTGCGTATATATTGTAGTTTCTGATTTTGTTTTTATGGTTTTTCCATGGGTGTAAATGTGTCTCAGATTCTGTCTGTGTTTCTTGTGCTTTTCCTTTGGCTCTTTTTTTTTTCTGTTTGTTTTGTGCTATCCTGGTTTGTTTGTTCCTATTTTACCTTATAATAATTATTATTGTTTCAGGTGACTGTATTCTAAGGAGAGAAAAAAAGGTGTGGATTTGGGTGGGTGGGGAGGATCTGGGAGGAGCTGGGGAGGGGAACCATAATCAGAATATATTGTATAAAAATATTTTTTCAATAAAAAACAGATAATTATATATCCAAGGAGGGTGTGTGTGTGAATCTAGCACTAAATAGCAATGAATCAGGACTTGAAATGTAGCAAAACTCAGGTGATCTGAATGCCTGTTAAAACGCTGACCAGTGACCCAAGAGAGTACACAGGCAAGGTCTTTCCTAGTGATCGGCTTGTCTTCCAGGGATAATCAGCAGGGAAGGCTTTCTGTTAGAAATTACAGCGGTGATACTCCCAAGAGTCAAACCAATGTTCTTATACAAGCTTTGTTCTTGGAAGTCTTTGTTTTAGGCTGGTACATTTTATAAGAAAATCTATCCTTTGGCTAAGATCTGTCAGTAAAAATACAATGCACAACAAAAATAACAAAATTTCTGTTTCTCATTATCTCATTTCAGTTCTGCTCCCAGAACCAACCATTTCCTTAATGCCTTCTCTGGCACAAAGTACAATTTCTGTTCATTCCTTTGAATAACTGTTTCTATAGAATAAATAAGTTTTATTTCTCCCCTCTCCTTTTCCTTGAAAATTCAACTATAATTTTTCCACGTTTCCTCCCTGCTCAGTCTCACCACAGCATCCATAATCTAAACCCTGTGTTAGAACTTGATGTGCTTCATATGTTTCTCACACACCCCAGGGAAGAGGTCTAGTTCACATCTGGATGTAGTTTAGATCAGGGCAGAAATAACTCCCAGGCCTTGCTAGGAAGCATTTCTCATTATTATTAACACACAGCAAAAGCAACTTGCATTCTACAGAGGCCACTTTAACAATAAACCTCACGCCAGTAACACAAAGGAGTCAAACTTCATCCAGGCGAGCAAGGAGACAACTGAGTCATTGAGAGCTCTCTGTTCAGCAATTAGATGTAATGTCTGTCAGCTGGTAACATGGATGACACTTTCTGTTCTTTGCTTTCTGTTGCTGTGATAGACACCATCACGAAAACTCACTTGAGAAGGAAAGAGTTTGTCTGGCTTCTGGGTTACAGTCCCTCCTGTGGAAAGACCTGGGCAGGGGCTCTAGGCAGGAACCTGGAGGCAGGAACTGAAGGAAAACTGAGAAGGAACACTGCTTAAAGCCTTGCACCCAGGCTTATATCCAGCTGCCTTTTTTCTATAATTCAGGCCCACACTGGGTGCCCACATCAATTAGCAATCAAGACAGTGCTCTATAGGCATGCCCACAGGCTAACCTTCAGTTGAAGTTCCCTCTTTCCATGGACAACCAAAATAAGCACCCATGCTCTAGAGAAAGTCTAGTGCGGGCCACATGGGATTGTTCCTGAAGATTCTTCAGACACAGCAAATATTGAAATCGTTTTCACAGAACACTGCTATATCATGGCCCTGGGCTCTGTATTTTAAATTTTAGTATCCTTAACCCTAACAGGGGTCCTTCAAGTTTATGATTGTCTTTCTAAGAATGGAATGAATCTTTTGAGGTTTCCATTCACTAGCTTCCTGAAGTTGATTTGTCAATAAATTTGTCAAGAACAGAAAGCATATGAGTATTAAATATCCCCCACAGCTGGAACCGCTGTGTTCCTGGAACCGCTGGCCACCAGAAGGGTAAACAAAACAAATGTGGTAGAGATGGGAGAGAAAAGCCAAAAAAGGGGGCTCCTGTGCTTGGTAAATTTGAGGTCCAGCAAGGTCCTGGGAGGACCTTGGGCTTCATCACTAAGACAGAACAGCACTTCTCTCATCACTGTCTGTAAAGGATCCTCAGGGAAGGGGATGTGTGCTCAGGGTGCTGATAAACATTTGCTGAATAGAAACACACATCATGTAGAGATTGTTATATGCACATTGTATAATTTCTTATTATATAAGAAATGTCATGATTTCAGTGAAAACGAAGACAACCCCAAAATTCCCACATTGCCTTTTGGATATAGAAAAAGCGTCTTGCTTAGCACAAGGTCACTTGCACCCTGGGGAGGTACGGCCTGACGGATGGATTCAAGAAAGCAATTTGAAATATTTCAACTTGCTGTCTCATTTTTTAATCAGTTCTTGTTGCGCAGATGGGCATGTCTATGAGGAAGAGCCAACAAACAATGCCTTCCTCTCAATTGACATCCTTTTTAAAACAAAATTAACAGTCAGACATTGCCATGCATGCTTGTTATCCCTGCATGGCAATGTGAGGCAGGAGGATCACAAGTTCTAGGCCATTGTGGGCTACATACTGAGGACGTGTGCAAAACAACAGTAATAAAGAATTAATGATTTCAACCTGACTCCCATAACATATAATATAGTATGGCACATAGCTTTGAACTCAAAGTGGTAATTTAAATACCAACATGCCTTCAGTAAATAATTATTTGTTTGTTCTTTTTTTTTCTTTTCTCTTTTTCTTTTTTGAGACAGGGTCACTATGTCACCCTGACTGTCCTAGAGCATGCTGTATAGACCAGACTGGTTTCAAACTCAAAGAGATTTATGTGCCTGCCTCTGCCCCTGAGTGCTAGGATTCAAGGTGCACACCACCATGCCTGGCTGCCAGGGCATATTTTTAAAGTACCCATTATCAACATGGTTTGTCATTGGAACCTCTCCACTGAGGGATGACACAATCCCATTTCACATACCATGTGCTGTTTACATCTACTTCTGGGAAATATTATTATTGCTGTTTAGTTTAGCCTAGGTCCATTTGGAATGTAACAAGATCTACCCTTCATTCCACATCCATAGTCTGTGTTCCAAAATTGTTAGTATTCAATGAGAAGCTTGAAGGCAGTTTTACAAATCAACTGCTAATATAAAAAACTAAAATGAAAAACCCTCCGAAGAATATTTCTCTGATAGGAAAGGAAGGGTGTATTGGAATAGGGATACAGCATGTGGGTAAAGAAGTCCAAATGGGGGCTGGAGAGATGGCTCAGAGGTTAAGAGCACTGACTGCTCTTCCAGAGGTCCTAAGTTCAATTCCCAGCAACCATATGGTGGCTCACAACCATCTGTAATGAGATCTGGTGCCCTCTTCTGGCCTGCAGTCATATATGCTGTATACATAATAAATAAATAAATCTTAAGAAGAAGAAGAAGAAGAAGAAGAAGAAGAAGAAGAAGAAGAAGAAGAAGAAGAAGAAGAAGAAGAAGAAGAAGGCGGCCAAATGGAGACAGACACAATTTCTCTCCATTGGAAGAAAGAATACTGTTGAGAAATTCTTAATTCCATAGCTCAAGCTATGAATGGAACAGAGGAAACTGGGGGAAATCTTCCTGAGGTTCCCACTTGTTCTCTCTGGTGGTGACTGGGACACAGGATGCTGGGTACCCACTCTAGCAGTTACAGTGCTTCCTTCCTGCAGGCTCACGTGTACTGAGACCATACACCCACGTAAAGGACTCACAGAAAGGACAGCTGCAGCTGGTTTCCAGGGGAGCTGACAATGCTCCAGACACATTCTGCATGAGGATGGTATGCTGCTGGGTAGTCAGGGCTGTTGAAGATGCCATCAGCCATGTTGAAGGTTCCACCACAAGCTGGAAGGCAAAAGAAATAAAAAAGGGAAGTTTCAGAGCAAAGAGCAAATGAAAGACAGCACAAGATACAAGAGGAAGAGCATTAGGGCCATGTGCAAAGGACAGGACACTTCCACCTCACGTTAACATTTGATCTGCTTCACAAATAGTAACAGAGGGAAGATTCCAAAGACAAAACTGAGAGCTCTACAGAGGGAGCTCTTCTAAAAGTCTTTCTCCATGTGAACTAGAACTTCGGGTTTAAAAAAGGACTTGTTTTCAATCCTGCAGCCACTTGGTTTTTATGGCCAGGGTGATTTTCAAGCTTGCCCCGGAAGAGGGGGTACTTTTCCCTGGCTGCCATGGAAAAGGCAACTGTCCAGCTTGTCCCTCTGGGGAGATTACTAAGACACACGATTCTTCACTTTTCTACACTTGGGCTGTTAACAGCCTCTCCTGGCCAAGAAGCACAATGATGGATGGCACCTCGTTCCTCTCCTGCCCATGTGCCTCACTGCACAGTGGACCTGTCAATATCCACACCTACCTGACCCTAGCATCAAGTGCAGAAAAATAGCCATGAGGCTGTGCATGGTATGAGTCTCCATCAAACTTCCAGTCACAGAGCACCTTGGCTGTGACACTAGAGAACAGGTCTCCAAGAAGATAAGGTGGGACTATAAAAAAAACCCAGCCAGGTTTTCAGCCAATTCTCCTCACTTTCTAGATCTCATGGTTATGAAATTTTACACAACATTAAATTATAAAGAAGGCACAAGAGAAATTTTAGGAAACTGGCTCCCCACTTTAAAAGAGTCCTAAATAACCAAGCAAAGATTTGTATCCCACACTGTCAACCCTACAGTCATCTGTTAATGCCTCTTACTTACCTGATGTTGATGCAGAATAGAAGGCATGGAAACCCTCACTTACAATGGAAGAATCAGAGACAAACTTCAGTGTCAGGGCATTGCCAAAGGATACGATGGGATGGGGCAGGGAGGTACCACAGTAACGGCCTAAGGATGAAGATGTGACAAGGAGGTAACGCAATGGCAGGGCCACACAAGACATCACAATGAGAAAGAACCACTTACATCAGAGTTGTGTTTGAGACAATGCCTGAGCACTAAAGATACACTCTAGATACCAGCATAGCCAGGATGAATATAGACATGATTAATTTAAAAAAAAATAGAGGGACAGAGGGAAAGCAGATGTGACTAGACTCCAACTGTAACTCAAGTGGACACTTCCAGCCAAGTAGGGACAGACAATAGTGCACTTAGAATCTCAGTGCATTATCACAGAGAGGAGGAGATGGTGGATCAAGTTCCATGCATTCAACACCTGGCTTGCCATTCACGAGTTATGTAAGCTGAGACAAGCTACTTGGGTGTTCTATGACCCAGTTTCCTCATATATTAGAAATAACTAAATCTATGTCGTAAGGCTATAAAGACTGAGTTACCACTTAGAGGAACACCCACTGAAAATCCTGGCTACAGAAATAAACCTAGAAAAACTATAAGACATGTAATGTATATTTTACCTGCTCAAACATAAAACAAAAAACATCATCTTTGGATGACTTTTGTACAGTGCACAGTCTATACTTGTATTAATGCAGATATGAGCAGTACTCCGCAGGAGGTGGTTGGGTAAGAGTATGTGTTCTATACATATCCTTGTCTTTGGTTCTATACCAATGGATTAACTTCTCACACAATACAATTCGAGGTGTGCCTGGTGCCCAGTCCTTGTCCACTAGGCTCTGTTATGGGCACAGTAATAAAAGTAGTCTCCTCTGACAGAGCTTGTCTTCTGTAAGGGGGGACACTTCCATGGCAAAATGCTCACAGAGAAAGTGTTCATTTCCAATGGAATATAAGAAGTATTTTAAAGTACTAGCCAGAGATTTCTGAATGTTCTGTTTAATGATGAAATGGTCTTTGTTCCACTACTGCTTCAGATTGCGATTTGGAATCTGTAACTTGCACTTTAGAAACACACTAAAATATACAAACTATTTGTGACCATAAATAAGTTGAGTTTCTTGAGTCCCACATTTTTCTGCTTTCCTACCCTCTGATTATTCCTATGTGGCTTATGAGGTTCTTCATGCTTATTGGAAACACTGTAACTTTGAATGTCAACAACAACAACAACAACAACAACACACACACACACACACACACACATACACACACACACACACACACACACACACACACACACACACACACACACACTACATGCCAAGACTACAGATGTAAATGATGAGTCTTTGGTACCTTGGACAGGTGCGTCATAGTCCTTGCCATCCAAAATCTCTAAATAGTCCCGTGCACAGTCTGTGCTGTCTTGAAGTTGAAAGAGGCTAAAGGAGAGGGTAATATGACTGACTATAGAAAAAAAGAGAGAGGAGAGGGATGGTTATTTAATAAAATATTGGCAAGCAGAACAGAGAGATTTTTGCCTCTGGTACTTTGAGATGAGGGTTTTCCAGCAGGGAAGCCAGGCATTTGGCAGCTTTGCACAGGGGTGGGGTCGGTAAACAGAGCTAAGGGCTCAGCTTCATGCTTAAAGGGCTTCCTTTGAAGAGTAACAGAATCAATGCTTTTGAAAACGCCTGTAGAATCCCAAATGCCAGTCATGGTAACTCAGAACTCTTTGGTAAGTTCATCCCAGAGACTTTGGGAAATGTCTTATTGGAAAACATAACCATAGGCTGTTGTTTTGTTTTATTAGCTATTGTTGTCTTCCTCTCATAAACATTCTTCTCCACAGGTTAGTTTTCTTAGATTCTGATTCCTTACATGCGCTGTACTGAGACACCCTTCTTCCACAAGACACAGCACACTCAAGCTTATTTAACTGTCAGAACCAGTGCCTGAGAGCTTCTGAATCATCCATCAGGAAAGCTTTGAACCACGCAAGGAACAGCAAGTGCCTGGGTACATTTTCCCTTTGTTGTCCCTCACAGCGTCCCTAATCTTCAGAATGGGATCTTTTCCTGTTGCCGTCCTTGCAGTGAGAACTTTCATCTGGATGTTTTTACAGCTCCTTAGAAAATAATCAATAGGCACAAAACTGCTGGACTCGGGTGGGGGATGGGGTGGGCTTCTTTTTCTCTGCTTTGTTGGGGCTCCACCCTCTCCATCTACAAAGACTAAGAATTACATCACCGGCTCCCACATCTTATGCGTGGCCACAGAATAGAATCAATTTGTGAAGTTCTGTTTCACAACTAATAACAATTAAATTAAACTTAATATTTAAGCCCAGCTCTTCTGCAAATTATTTTATGCTGGGGCCTGATTAGCCTAAGTGACTGTCCTATTTTCACACAGGTCATTAATTAGAGAACAGAAAAGAGGACTTAATGGCTTTCCCACTTTGTGTCTGAAATCACAGACTCTTCCTGGAAACCTTAAAGGAGGGCAGGGTTCAAGTGAAATAGGATTCCTAATGGGACCAGGATCACTGTGTTTGGAGTCGTTCTGACATGTCTATAAGGGCCATTTTCTCTGCCTGTAAAACGTGGACAGACTATTACCATGTCAGATAATAGAAATCTAAGATTCCAAAAGGAAAAGAAAGTAAGCATTTACTGAGTGCTTCTAGGCCTGTGCTGGGGTTTCATCAATATATACATGGCAGGAGGGGATAGGTTTGCTATTAGTTTCCCCGTTAGTGACCAATAGCTTGTGACATCGTATCCTCCAACTGTAAGATAGTTCTCCAAACTCTATCTTCATTATTCACATATTCATCCAGCATCTATCATACTCAGCAACACATGTCAAGAGCTGATTATCTATCAATTACGTTTTCATGACCTCAGTCTCACGTGCCTGCCAGTACAACAAAGATGTGCACAAATACAACTTAGGTTTTTGTGCATGGTAGGTAGGTACACATTTTAGGAGCCACATCCTCAATCCTTTGTCTTTGTTTGCTTGCTTGCTTGCTTGTTTTTAAGGCAAGGATTTCACTGATCCCAGAGTAGTCTCCAACTGGATATGAATAGAGGGTGACCTTGAACTTCTGCTTCTTCCACTCAGTGTGTGTTGCAATGACAAGCATGTGCCACCACTTGATGCATGTAGTTCTGGGCATCAAACCCAGAGCATCAATGGTGATACGCAGGTACTCAGCCCACTGAGTTATACCTTCAACTCCCCAGCCCTGGGATTTTTTTAGAGGCAAGGTCTCCATATATTACTCAGGCTGGCCTTGAACTTACTGTTGAGCCCAGGCTGGTCACCAACTCAAAAACCTTTTGCCTTAGCCTCCAGAGTACTAGGATTGCCACATCCAGCCTTAAAAATTCCTTTAAATTAATATGAATCACTTTAAAGAATGTCTGTGTACTAGACTAGAAAAATGACCGTTTTGATGCATTCCAGGAACCAGGACTTCCAAAAAAAGGTCAGCCATCAATTGTTACCACTGAAGACATAAGTGCCCTACTGACGGCCATACTTCCCAAAGGTATCCCTTGCCCCAGACTTTTCTGTTTTTTATTTTTGTTACTTACATGGAGGTTGAGCTTCAATTATCCAAGTACAGTTTTGATTGTTTGGATATTTATTAGGGAACAATGGAGAGGAAATAGTATCAGAAGAGTCAGTGATGATGTGGCCTCCACATTCTGGGAAGTACAAACAGACATGTCATATACTTTTGATTTCTACCAACTACACCAGTTATTAGACGATTGAAAGTACTTCTTATTTCCACAGTGCATGCCAAGAAAGCTCTCTGATAAGGAAGCTAGCTGCACATAAAACTGCACACACAAAAAAAAAACATCAAATAATGAGAAAATACTTTACAGTTATAATATTTTTCAATTACAGGAAGTGGGGACATAGAACAACACATTAAACGGCTATGAATTGTCTGAATCATTCAACCGACACTCTGGCTTTGATTCACTCATTCTATTTACTCATTAATTATAGGAAGGGTAATTTGTTTATAAATGAACTTTATTTTCTCTAGAAAACACTCAATTTGTAAAGGTGATTGCAAATTAACCAGAGATGTTCAGTGCTCTGTGGGAACCAAGGAGAGGAGAGTGTGCTGCACTGTTGAGTGCCCAGTCTCCAGAGGAGGCGGAGCTAGACCAGGATCTGGAGGATGAGAAGCACAGCGCAGGGAATGGGCAGCCTGAGCAAAGACGTTGGTGAGGAGAAGGGCCCTATTTATCCGGTGTTGACTGAAGCAGGCGAGGCTTAGATCGTATTAGCACTGTAAAGGGGTCAGGGCAGGTTTTGGAACTGTGCTTCACAGTTGGAGTGGCTTGACTTCCATCTTCAAGCCACACAGAGAAAGGACAGACACGAGGAGTCTCAGTGTGATCAGACTGTGTCTCTTAAGAGTTATTTGGGAGAAAGATGGAGCAAGAGTGGGTGAGTTTGAGGAGGCTGTTGTAAGAGTTCAGATAGGGATGAGAGGGTACTCTTCCTCTGAAGCAACACTTAAGGGAATATTAAGTGTAAAGAAAAATAGTGTTAAGTACTACCTTTTTTTTTTTTTTTTTTTGAAATCACCGAGAATGGTAGACACACGCTAGTGTCTTGCTCCAATGTCTCTGAGGGTGCACCTTTGTGAGACTGACTCCGAAACACTCTCCACCTAGGAGTGTTTATGAATATGATACCAGCAAGTCTACTAGTGTGGATGTTAACAGGCGCATGATGACAGAACAGGTTAACCTTACTTGAGGTGGGGCCAGGGGGATGGCTCAGCCGATAAAGGCATTGCCATCAAGCCTACAGACATGAGTTCAATCCCTGAGAGCCACATGAAAGGAGAGAACTGAGTCCCATAAGTTGTCCTCTGACCTCTGCATGTGCATCATGATGCATACAAATAAACACATGTGCAATTTTTTTAATTAAAAAAAATTTTGAAGTAAATGATCTGAGTCATATAGATAAAAATCATAGCCCCATTCAAACCAATTAACAATCCCTCTAAGTTCTGGGCTCCTTCTATGTCTACCAATTTGATAAAGATTAATCTCTGAGAAAAAAATCTGGTGAAAGGCAATGGGTGAAAGGCTTGGGAGAGGAAATTGAGAAGTGGTGACTTGAGGACAAAAACAATGGAAAAATATGGAATTCAGCAATGAGGCAAACCATTCTGTGGAGAGAGAATCTGACACTACATTACAAACAAGTCTTACAATTGTATATCTCCTTGGTTAGGTGCTAGGTAAATTAATTTGGCTAATTCTTTTTTTTTATATTGCTGGTACTGAACCATTAAATTTTATCCTAAAAACATAGGGCTTAAGAGAGTTACAGGTCCTAAGACATCATCATCATTTAAGGTAGACGAAGATACATAAAATATATGAACAGCTAGCATACTCATAAGTCTTCCTATCTGAATATTTGCATGTTAAGTTGGAAACTCTGGTGAACTTCTGAAGTCTGGTTACAGCAGTTGGGGGTTAGGTGACTCACAGGATACTTACCTTGCCTGAACTGAGCTCGGAAGCCCCTGCCCTGTCTGGAAGAGCCAGACCGGAATCTCACAAAGAGGCTGTTTCCTGAAGAAGTGATGGAGTTAGGTGGCGTCTGTCTTCCACACACACTGGCGACACGGGTGCTTGTGGAACTTGAGCCATCATACGTCTGCAAAGATGGAAGACAGAAAACTCTCAATACTGCAAGTTTACATCTATAAGGCCCATATTCTGTGGATCATCTGCATACCAATGAGCCAGTAAAGCACTGCATTGGCTGGATCTACAACAATTGGCTTTATTTCATTGTCTTGTTGTAGAGTTCCAGGGGCATGTCTGAGTGTTTGGTCATTTCTAGAAACAATACAAAGATTTCAGTGTGAGGTTTTCTGCTAACACCACCAATACCTCTGTAAGTTCTGACGCTCACAGAGCCCTCCTTTTCCTCATGACCATCAGCACATGCCCAAGATGTGTACTGAAAATGTTTGATGCAAAGTTGATGCGCAGAAGCAAAACAGGTGAGAGATAACGAGTAACCATTCATTGTTAGAAACACAACATTCTTGGAACCTTTTGCTCCTTAGAGGCTCATAGACAATGAGCAAGAAAGATGGCAAGAATAATAAGAGTGGGATTAGCCTGGTGTAGGAAATTACCTCATTCAAAGACATGTATCAGGTTCCATCCCTGCCCAGGACTGTACTGGAGCTCCTTTGACACACCTTCTGTGCCAGTGGAGTAAAGTTATATTATATGTGCCCCAAATCTCCACGTCAATATGTAAAATTGGAGTTTACTCATCTGTTTGGCATTCTGAGCTAGCATGAACTCTTGAACATTTTTATGTATAAACCAGGAATTTATAAGTCTCTTGTCTTTGCATGGTAACACTTGGGACCACTAGGTATATACTCTGTCAGAAATTGAATTCAGTCTTTCTTATTTGATTCCTCCAACCATTTTCTCTACCTGTATTTTTATCAAAAAATTCATAGACAATCTTAGTGGTGTATAAGTTACATAATTCCTAAGAGGGAACAAGTCACTTTGAGTCCAAAAACTTGATTTTAGCATCTAGCATTGAAACTCTTATTTTGTCCAATATAAGATATCTGTTGAACAAGGTAGATATATTACTATAGTGAGAGTCAGTATCTGGAAATATTAAATTAATTATGACTATCTCATTCAAACCTAATTGCCATCTGCATTTTGTTAGAAAAATGTGGGTAGATAACAGAATATTCAGGGCACTAAAGTAAGGGAGGTATTCACAAGTAACTTGGAAAATCTAGTGATGACTGCAATCAGCATTCCTATTAGAGAATCAGGGTTGGGAGCGTATTCTGAACTGATTTGTACAAGCACATGAATCATATGGCTATAGGATTTAAATCCTCAGAGAAAGGGACCAGGCTTTTATAGTAATAAATACAAAGTAAATCTGGTTCTAGAACAACACTTCTTTCTCCCTTCCCCCTCTTATCATTTAATGTTCACATTTTAAATCCAAACATTCAATACATAAAACTTTAAAAATGATTTTTATTCAACAAACATTGACTGAAAATTGAGTGATATTCATCTAGCCATTCCAGAATATGATTTTCAGATCTAATCAGTTCAACCACTCACTTAGTCTCTGCAGAGAGTGTTCAGCTATAGGACATCTGTGTCACACAAGCTCAGAGGATACCCAGGAAGAGGGCAGCAGATAGGACTGTGAGAGTCAGAGGACAGGGAGGGCTGCTGGGGAGCAGTAGCTTCTGGACATGACTGGGTCTTTGCACCCACGAACTTACACAGCTGTGGTTGCTTGCTTGAGGCCTTGCACATGATCAAGGGAGTCAATATCCAAACATGGATAAGGGAGGATTCATGAGGCTCCCCCCCCCCAGCTGAGGAACTACTGGCAGCTGATGGTTGATGGGAACGGGTGAGTTTTCTTCTGTGATATGGGCCTTGTTCGTGCTCCAGTGTACAACTCTATACTCATGTATGCACAAGCAGCCCTGTACTCAGATGGTCATTGTCACGACCAAAACAAAAACCCTCCAATTCCTCAGACTCCAAAAGGCACTCCAAATGTCCATAAATGAGCTCCGCCTGTACTACAGGAGGACTTCTGGTGATTAGATAAAAGCCAGCATTCTTCTTCTACAAGTTCCTGTCTACCAAAAGGAGTCATTTCCCTTACCTCCAGAAGAAGGGGCATATGGCTACATGTGGTGCCTATCAGTATATCAAAACTCAGGCTGGCTTCCAGATCATTCAGTATCCCAAGTACCTATTACACATTTCAAAATCCATGCTAGCATTCTATCCCTTCTTGTCCCCTCTCCTCCCCTAAACTCCTTCCAGCTCATGGGCTTTCCTCTACACCCCTATGCCCCCAGCTACCTAGTCTCCTTATAATCCTGCTATCCTCAACATGTTTTCTCTATGCTCTGCTCCTTCTATTCTCCCCTTTCTTGCTGTTTGCTCGCCATGTTTGGTCTACTTCTTCCTCTCTCTGCTCTGGACTCTCCCAGATGCATCTGGTCGTTCTCTCTCTTATATCTACAGTAAAAACATCTTCTTCACCACACCATGGAATAGTCATCCTGTCAGTTTGCACAGTTATTAAGCAAACAAACATACAAAGGCATGTAGTTGGGGATGGGTTGAGAGAAGGGATCCAGGAGGAGTAGGAGGGGCCCTGAGGGATGATTATGATCAAAATGAATTATATACATGTATGAAAAATTCAAAATAAAGAAATATTGTTTCCAGTCTAGTATGATTGCTTCTTTCAGACTTTGTTTAGAGCTAAACAACATATAAGCCATCACAAACATGCCTCTTAATTTGCTTAATTTCTTAAATTTTGGTAAAGTACTAGACTGTATTAAGTATATACAAACTCCCAAAAGAATAGAAACTTGAACCTTTTCCAAGCCCACACTTTTTAAAAAGGCAAAATGTTCTGGCTTACTTTCTGCTGCTGTGATAAAGTATCCTAACAAACAATTTAGGGAGAAAAAAGGCTTTAATTCAGTTTATAATTCCCGTTTACAGTCAGTCATTGTGAGAAAGTTATAGCAGGAACCTCAAAGAGCTAATCACATTACATTCAAGAAAAGAGCTTAGCCCCTTTCTTGCTTGTTCTCAGCTTGATTACTCTTATAATGTTCAGGACCTTTTACCTAGGGAATGGTACCACCCAAAGTGGGCTGGTACTTATATCAATTAATTATGTTGAATCCCCCATAAAATTGCCCACTCAATATAGACAATCCCTCCCTGAGACTCTCTTCCTAGGCCATTCTTGTCCTTGAATTGAAGTTATATACCAACAGCATATCAAATATGTATGTGTGTATGTCTGTGTTGTAAGTTTATAGGCATGGCTAAAAATGCCTCAAGTTACTCTCCAACAACATGTGGTTGGAGTGAGACAAGTGTGCTTATTGCGAAATTATGCCCTATCCAAAATAAGCTAGTAACTTATCTAAGATAAGCTAGTGAGCGTGAGTCTTCACTCACCGAATTCTACATAACATTGCTTCTTTAAAAAAAAAAAAAAAAAAAAAAAAAAAAAAAAAAAAAAACTTGTGATAGCTGGCTTATTGTCATGTGTTCGGAACCCCAGAATTTTGAAGACTGTGGTAGGAGGTCATAAATTCAAGCCCAACTTGTACTATAAGAGTAAGACGCTGGCTACATAAGTAAATAACTTATGCATACTTAATCATCATTCTGTAAAATTTCAAAGTCTCACACTAGCAATGAGACAGTATTTTTAAATTGCATGTGAAATATCAATTGTACTTGAGAATGCTTTCAACATTAGCAATATTAAGACAATATTCTCACATTTTAATTTTTAATTTGCAAAGTTACAAGGAAGCACTGCAAGAAAGAAAATATGAGAAATTTGTTTCTGCTTATTTAAAGGTCTACAGTCATGAGCCTATCAATATGTATGGTCCCTTGTTTCTACTTAGCTCCCAAAGCAGAGCTAGCAAATTGTATCACCACTGGATAAATGTATAATGCATTCATATAACTTAAGTAATTCTTAAGTCTGCTGCCAAGACTAGGCTTAGGAATTGATTTTTCAACCCCCTATTGAAGCAGGAAATGCCACAGCAGTATACACACAAGATAAGACTCTCAACTTACTCTTCTCTTCTAGGTGACACTAATGAAGTAATGAAACAGAATCCACAAAAGAAAAAACAGGCACCATGTTCTGGACTCCAGCTAGCACAGCTCCCAACAAGCTGAGCCTGAGCTGGCTAAATGGTAAACATTTCTGTGGGAAAGGGAGCGCCTTTGGAAGGGACTAGGGATGGTATAAAATTACAGGATTCTAGCATACACATTTACTAAGCCAAAATGTAACTTTAGTGCATAAAAAGAAAGGAAAAGTACCGAGCCTGGCACGTAATAGCCAGGAAAAAGAGACGTGTAAATGTCAAACATATGTCGGTCTGTAGTTTCTAAGAACAGAGAGCTGGGTTGAGAAACACCTTGAGAAAAAGCTGCCCTCTCCTTCATGAGGTGGATTATAGAAACACAAAACAAAGCAAGCTCAGCAGTAAGAAGCTCTTCACAGGGGAGAGGGGCCCCCTGCGGCTGCTGTCATGCCAGCTTTTCTATATTCTGGGCCCAAGGAGGAAATGGCAAGGGTGTGGTCACAGGGCACAGACAGCCCCACACACTCAGCTCACACAGTGTGAGGGAAAGGCACGGGAGGAGGTGGGCCAAGGGATTTGAGCTTAGCCCACAGTCCAGAGTATCTCAGATTCAGGACTAGTTGCAATGTCTCAGCTCCTTCCATACCCTGAGCCCTAGCTAGAAGCAACGACTGAACTAATGGATTAGGAATTTTCATATTTGACATTTCAGTATTGTGAGGATTGAGTAAATGTCAACCATTGTCAGGTTAATACGTGTCCCCCCTTGTCATAGATCAAGTGGCATTAGGAAACAAATCAGTCAAGTGAGAGGCTGACATCCCTTCCTGATGACATTTACAGTTCTGGGAGGAGGGGCGCTAGGTTCAGAGTCTTACAAAGTGGCAGTTTGAGGAAACACAATGAGAGTCTTTTAATTTACTGGAGATAATGTGTTGATGTAAATATTCATTAAGAACGAACTGTGTGAGCTATTGAAACATTGATAGAACTTTTTTAGAGGGAAAGAATCTTTAGCAAATCGTCTTTATAAGCTTCAATGTGGAGGTGGAATAACGGAGGTGATGTTTCCTGTCTTAGGGGACAAGCTGCTCCCCTTCATGTGCTTCCTAATCATTGTTTAGCCACCTACTCTGTGAAAGGGAACTCATATTAGTCTTTATCAAATATTATTGTGAGAATTAAAAAGAATGAAATAGAAACAATTAGAGTTCCTGGTATACTGTTTGTGTAACAGATAGCTATTAAATAGCACAGATCTTCATGACAAAACATTTTACATCTCTCCTCTGTCTCCCAACCCAGAGGATCAGTATGCTGTCAGTTTTCTCTGCTGTATCTTTTGATTCCATCTCTTCTATGCCTGGAGGCTCCCTCTGGGTACTTTAGTATTTGGATCTTGCCTTGATCCCTTTTTTTCTGCCTTGGTTTTGTGTCATCTATCAATTCAGTCTCCCAGCAACTGCCATGGTGCTGTGCGTGCGCTGTCTCTAAAGTCTGAAGTCAGATACAAAAGGCAAGCTGAACAGCCCTATAGGTTTGTGGATGACATCAGATAAGCAGCCACTGGTGGATACACTTGAGAACGGAACACGTGATTGATGTGGATGCTAGCAACGGTGCTTTAGCCTGGAGTACCCCCTCTGCGATGATCATAACCCTGGAATGATTAAATGGCTCATGATCGACTGATGGAAATATCAGTCACTCCTGATGGCCCAACGCTCATGACTGCAGGGCAAAAATGAATTTCAACTGTGGTAGTAACACATCTTTTACTTCTGAAACTTCCAAGTTGAGCTTTCCATGAAGAGAAGCTGGGAATGTAGAAGTGTGTGGTTGTCTTTCCACGTGTGGCACTATACTTTTTGTTAACTTATTTTCGAATCATCTGGGAAATAACAAAATAATGCGATTGCAGCCTAACAAAATGTGTTAGGTGGAGGCTGGTGGGACGCCTCAGGAGGTCAAAACAGCTGCAGGCAAGCCTGATGACTGGAGTTTGATCCCTGGGACCCAATCACATGATGGAAGGAGAGAAGTGGCTTTAACAAGTTGTTTTCTGACCTCCATATGCATACCCACATGGACACAAAATTAACACATAAAATGTATTTAAAAGTTAATCTAGTTAGGATGATATATTGAAGACTGAAAGATAGTTTATATATATATATATATATATATGCATATATACATATATATATATATATCTTAAATTTTTAGTGTTTAAACACAAAGGGGGGAATTTTAATGATTTAATAATGATAGTGAGCAAAGAGGATTCTGAATCCAGTTCTGTAGTCCTAAGGTCCACAATATAAAAAGACAACTAAGACCTTTAAAATAGTGTGACTACTTGTGTTAGACGTAGTGACAAGGGAGACTTAATATATATATATTAAGGGAGACTTAATTATATATATATATATATATATATATATATATATATATATATATATATATATATATATATATAGAGAGAGAGAGAGAGAGAGAGAGAGAGGTACTAGTGCCTCATATTGGCATTTTGCTGTTACTACTAAGTCTCCCTTGTATATATATATTAGTTCTTTTTATCGTCCCATATGCAGCTTGGAAACTTGAGACTTAGATAATGTAAGTGTCTTGGAATCGAATACTTCCTAGTAGCACAGAGCAGTATAAGCCCTATCTTACTGACGTCTTACTGGTTATCATTAAACCAAGGGGGAAGGTAAAATCAAGTTCCATTCATTTAGCTGGAATATTAGGAGGCCAGAATTCTGTGAAGCTAAGTGAGATCCCACGACATTTTAGAAAGATAATCACAGCAGCTTCCCGGTCACCTAAAACTGCACTGGAGCATCCTTAGGGGCTCTGATCTTGGCTGTCAATTTGACCTCTTTTGGAATTAACAAACAGCCAATCAGCTGGGCACACCTGGGAGGGGTTTTTCTTGGTTGGATTATTTGAGATGGACCCCACCCTAATCTGGATCAGTTGAGGTCAGAAGACTCACTCAAAATCTGGACCACACCTTTGTGGAGCTCACAGAAAAAGACAAGGAAGATGGAGGCTTCTGCCTTCTGCCTGCTCACCCTCACTCTCACTGGCCAATTCCTCCCTCCTGTTCCTTGAGAGGACCCTGAAGAATACCGGGACGTTTTAGTAAGTCTTGTGTCGGGCTCCTGTGGATTTCAGAGGGTTCTGTCATGCATTCCATTCCACTAAAGAGCTACGGCATTTCCAGCGTGGCTGATCCAGTGAGATGTCTTAACAAACAGCCCAGTGTCTGGGCTGATAAATAAACCTAAAACTTGTATCCCTGACTGCTAAACCGGGCTGTGCTTTTGGGCCTGGGTGCAGTAGTAACTGTCCACTTCCCTTCTCAGGGCTAATCACAGATCTCTGGCACAGCCTCTTCCCTCACTGCCACCCGGACTCCATTTGGCCGCCTGGTCCTCACTCTTCACTAAATTGTAACTCTGGCACCTCAGGTCTCCTGGTTCCAGTGCTTTAAATCTTCACAAGGTGAAAGAGATGTGGGGGAGGGTAATACACTGGGGGTGGGGGGTAAAAGAGCTAATTTATATCTGTCAGGTCCAAAGGAAACTCCAGTTCCCCAAACTCCAAAAAGCACTCCAAATATCCAGACGTGAGTTCAACCTGCTATGGGAGGGTTTCTGGAGGTTAGATAAAAGCCAGCACACCTCAGGAACTTGTAAAGTCAGTTCCCTTCTACCAAAAGGAGTCATCCCCCTTACCTCCAGCAAAAGCGACAAATGAATCTCCAATTAACATAGACCTCTGACACCTCTCAGCATAATCAAGGTCTATGCTACCTCCAGGCTCCAGCAGTCCCTTCTCACAAGTACTTGCTAGACATTTCAATGCTCCCGTCTCCTGGCCCTTCCCTCCCCTTCTTATAACCCGGCTGTTTGCACTACTCTAGGCCTCTGCTGCTGCTATTCTCAGTATGTTTTTCTATTCTCTACCCCCTGCTCTTTTCCCCTCTCTTGCAGACAACACTTGCCATGTCCAGCCTGCTGGCCCTGTTCGGTCTACTTCTTTCTCTCCCTGCTCTGGACTCTTCCAGATGCCTCTGTTTATTTTCTCTCTCTTACGCACAATAAAATGTTCCCATATCACAGAGCAGTCACGTCATTTGTCTATAGAATATCGAGGTACGAAATCAACCTGGAGAGCAGGGAACCCGTGAAACACCTTCACATGTTATATACAGGAGCGGAGCTGCTAATGGAATCCCCAGCTTCATGTCTGGGTCCAAGATAGAGGAAGTACTAAATGACAAGGAGGGGAGCCCCTCAGGATATTGTCCATGCTGTTAGTCATAAATATAAC